>NC_038247.2:17534509-17903546 GCF_000004515.6 Glycine max | reverse complement strand
ATTCATGTTGTATATAATTTACTTACAACAAGAATTGCTGCAAATCTGCAATTGAATGGATCTTTCCTTTTCAATCTTACATCTTTCAGCTGGTAGTTACCTTAAGAGAAAATTAACTACTGTATCTCAATTGAGTTGTTTCTTAATCAGGTCTTAACAAGGATGTTAAAGCTTTTCTTATTAACTTGACACCAAAATCACCGAGGGAAAGGGGTCCCAAGTCTCCTTCAGGGCTTGCAAAGCACCTTGAGAAGCCAGCACAGCACGTGAATGTGAAGTGTGCCTCTCTCCGAATTCACCAACCTCGTTGAGGAAAACGTTTGAAAGCTCATAGTGATATCTTGCTAGAGCTGCAAGTTGCTGACTAGAGCTTGAGATCTCTGTTGTAATAATTTTTGTATATAGAGGGTGCAGTAGTGTGTTTGTATTTTTCTTGTTTCTGGTCTTGTATATTTGATGGAGCCCTCGGAACTGTAGGTAGGTGAGACTTTAATTCTGACCAGCCAAATCCGGGAATGTCTATGGTTGATGAACTTAAATCTCAATTTCAAATAAATTGTTACATGGCTTGGAAGTGTGTAGATGTAAGTTTTAGGTGTCTTTAGTTCAATGTGGCAATGGGAGTGTACTTTTCAAGCCTTATGATTTGCGTTTAGAGTGATAATGATATACTAGCTGCTTTCTGCTTGTATGAACACCTATCCATTGTGTGGCCAAGCCAAAATCAGTAAAAATTTCCTATGAAGGATGAATTTTGATATGGACACTTCAACATGACTAGTGTTTAAAATATAGAACAGTGGGACACTGTAAATACACAAAGAAAGAGACTCTAATGAAATAAAAGAAGTAAATATATAATAAATTATTCAAATTGATGGTATATTTATTTTTTTTTCTGATTTTTCAAGTTTTTGAGTTGTGTAAAATTTGAGTTGTGTAAAAGGATCCACTTAAGTATTCAAGTTAATAAAAAGTCATTTTTAAATTATTCAAGTTAATAAAAAGTCATTTTTAAATTGAAAATTTTATAAGAAGTATTAAATAAGTGTTAGGATGTGTTGATACTAAAAACATGTTCAACGTGATAATATTTCGAAGGAACAATGGTATTATAACACAATTTTTGTTTGAAGGTGCTTTATGATAAGAGTATGCCGCAACTTGTTATGTGAAAAATGTGATAACTGAAAGTATTTTGATGGTTGAGAAACATGTATGGTGCTGAACTGGCCAAGGAGAAAACGCTTTTGATGCTTTGCTGGTTACATGCACGGTCCTTATAATTGTTGTGTTTTTTTTTTTAATAAGCAAAATTGTTGTTGTGTTGATTTTCTTATGTACAAGTTTCAGTTGAGTTTTGAGGACATTTGGATTTGCTGGTCTAGAACAAGGTAAAGAGCATTTGGAAAGAGAAATAGCGAAGTGGAATTTGCTCATTGATAGGCCTATGTAGTAGGGATGACAACATTTTTGGCTAAGAATAAGACCGACTCGAGTTAAGTAGTAAAATAAAATAAAGTAAAATAACATGTTCGAAATACCATACAATTAAAACAAACACATCGTATCAAAGTATTTTGTCACGTCCTTCAGTACAAGGTTCCTTAAAGCAATCCATTTAGTTATCTACTCCTACGAACGCAAGGTTCAAGATCATCATAGGATTCAAACACAAATAACACACAGGGAGTGAATTATTATATTTCTCAATGAATATAAATAAACGAAAGCATACATGTATGATATAAATATAATAATAATATAATTATAACAATAATATAGGTATAACAAGACTCAACTTTGACACTATTCACATGTATAATCCCATAAAGAAATGTATTAATCCCACATTTATTCACAATACGTGTCTCATCACACCTTTTCACTAACACACACACACACATCATACTATAGTAATCTTCCAACATTTAAGGCATATGATCATTCACTTATTCATTCGGTTAATAGAAACCACACGTATATGTATAGTAAACAAGTATACCCTTATATTTCCTCCTAAGTTATTTTGACCTTTGTAGAGTAAAATTACAAGTACATGGGATGTACTAATTCTATTAAATTCATATTTATCTTTTTTGAAAGCTAAGACAATTATCTTCAACTTTTATGTTGATCAGAAAAAATGGTTTGACCATTAACTTTTATCTTCAACTTTTTCGTTGCATACAAAATTTTCCCACAATTGCATATCCAATAAAAAATAAACTACTGATGAAATCAGATAAATATAAAAAAGGTTGTATGGCTCATGAACTACAATAAAATTCCAAGTAATACATATTAAAATTTTCAAGAAATAAAATAAAATCAAATATAAAACCAAGTGCTCCTCATTTTTAACTTAATTAAGCACATAAAAACATACTCCATATAGTCAATGTTCAATAGACATATAGTAATAATAGATACAATAATCATGCTTTGCTTAATTGACAATAAAATTACTTATTTAATTAACAATATAACTACTTATTTAATTTGAAAATATGCTTTGCTTGATAGTTGGATTGTGATTGAGTGTGTTCACTTTCTTTTTTTATTATCATAAATGCTTTTATAAAAAAAGTTGTATATATTATTTCTCTTATATTTTTGGACGAAATGTTTCTTATGACCTAAAACTTTAACACGGTTTTTTGAAAAATGACTAAGTACTAAAACAATCATATTTTGTCTTGTCTTTTCAAATGTTGTGTTGCTTTTACTATGAAACATGAGTAGTTCTAATATTAGTTCAGATCCAGATACAAGCTACCGAAGTAGCTAAACAAAAGGAAAAAGATAGAATGTGTCTTACACATGTCAGGAAAGAGAAAAACTTTTTGGTATAAACTATCATTATTTTTGGCATCGTCAAACTATTGCTCTTTTCAACTTTTTGTGGTTTGATATCTGATGCATTTAATGTACACCAGAATGGGAAAAAGCTTATTTTCAACAAATATTTTATTAAGCTTTGATAAGCAGATTGGAGAGTGAAGACTATGAAGGAGTTGCAAAGTGTGAAAATTCTAACAAGCTTTATCACTCTCTAGACGATTACATACAAGCTCTAAAACTCTCATATTCTTTGTAATCACAAAGTTATTGTGTTTGTGCTTATCTTGTAAAAGCTCATGAGTTATCTTTCAAAGACTTATCTTTGCGACAATTTGGTGTGGCGTGAAATAGAATACTTGGGTAAGGTTATCTTGAGTTAAGATAATGTCGGTCATAGCAAATTTTTTAAGAACGAACTTCCTAAATCATCTTATGTTTCCTCTTCACTTTGGATTGGTTTGAAGCCTTGCATTTCAAGCATTTTAGAAAATTCTGTTAAATTGGCGGTCCAATGATTATTAGAATTGGATGGTCCAATGTGTTATATCTCGACGATCCAAAAATATCCATAATTTTGATAATGACAAAGATAAAAAGTGTTGATAGACTAATGATCAACGTGAAGTGGAACATGACATATTTATGATAACCTCATATGGTAAAAATCATTATCCTTATGTTTTTACAAGTTATCGTCTGATAGACTAATGAAACTTGTTTTGTTAATAATATTATTCAGCGTCCAATGCGATGCTTTTAAACAAGCGTCCATTGGTTTGAGAAAACTATTACTTATGTATTAAGTGTCTTTATGTGTCAAAAATGACATAACTAACTTACACAATGATTTATATTTAATTAGTTAACGTCCAATCAGTCTTATCTGGACATGAAAGCATGTCAAGGATGATTCATTCATACTATATTTTCATTTTTCCTCTTGATGTATAACTGTGATGTTATTCTAACATTTGAATTTCATGTGTACAAAAGGCAAAGACAAAAAGAACGTCATCAATGACAATATCAATTGTATAAGTAGTGGAGTAGAGAGCCGCAAAAAATATTGTACCTTTTTTTCATCTCTGTCTCCTCAACAAGTTGTCACATGGCAGAAAAGACAAGTTGTGATAACAAAAATATTTGAGGAAAGTGCAATTCCCACAAAATATAGTTTTTTGAAGCCTTATAAAAGCAATCTTAAGAAGCAACACAATATAAGAGAATTGATCAAAATTACACACAAGTGTTGTATCTCTATCAAAAGTGTTGGACGCTCAAAAAGCCTCATTTCTTGCTTAACAAAGTTAATTATTGAATTCAAACTTCATTGTATATCCTTTCTTTGAGAGATTTAAATATTGTATTCATTCAAATAGTTGTTTGGAAAGTCAGGAGTGACTTAGTGATCAAATAATACTTAGGTGTTCTAATCTCAGAGGGAGATTACGATTGTGCCAGAAGTGGCCTAGAGAATACTTGTTGTAGCTAGGAGTGGCAGGTCAAAATAAAATGTTTTGTAATCAGGTTGAAGAAGTGGAACCCTTTATAGGTTGTAAAAGAGAATTGGATGTAGCTCAGATTGAGTGAACTAGTATAAACTAAGTGTTTTTACTTAAGCTCTGGTATTTAAACTTATATTCTTTTGCGCAAACTGAAAAAAGATGATGAAACTCAATAAACCAAGAGGGGGGTGAATTGATTTTCAAACACAATGTACTTTTAAAAACAAAGTTGTAGCAAAACAAATTTCTATAAGGATCGTATCACAAAATAAATATGAATCGAACGTAATCAATATTTAATCAATCCTTCCTTACACATGATCCTTCATTAACTTCCTTTCTTTCACAATCATAAAAACTTGAATCTTTAAAACCTTGATTAAAACCTGAATGAGTTAATTAAACCTTGAATGAGAGAAAGATAAGAACAAAGAGAAAAAGACACAATCTTTTATATTGGTTAACTCTCTATTTCTAGAAAAGCTAATGCAGTTATCTAATCCACAACCTGAATTAGATTTCCACTATGCATCAAGAATTATTACAAGCAATCACAATCAATCTACAATTCCCACCCCGGAAAAAGAGACTAAGGCATCCAACACTAGGACCCTATGTGAATATAAGCCTAAGAGAACCCTACTCTTAGCCCAAACTAGAAAACCTTATTCTAGCATGTTGTAAGCAATTCACACATAAACACAAGACCGTGTAAAAACCATACACATGAAAAAACCCAAGTAGGAGAGGTACAACCTGACCAATCTTTCCATAAAAACCTTGCTGGATTGAGAAGTTGATCTTCTTCTACTCAAAAGACACAACTCACTTTCAAGAAAAGATCTTCTAAATCAAAAGATTAAGAAGTTGTGAGTTACTATAAGCTCTTTTCTTCTCTTCTCTTGTTCACTAATGACAAAATGAAATCTTGCTCATTCTAAGGCTAAGAAGTAATTTTTGAGATGTATTGAGTATTCTCTAATGATATCTTGATATGTAGATGTGAATACAGGCTGATTATTTATAGAGAAAACAATTATAATTGTCTGTAATCGATTAAATCTATAAGGTAATTGATTAATTCAATGAAGTAATCGATTAGATTATCCAAGTAATCGATTAAAGTGTTCATCCAGCATCTAGAAAACAACTCAAGAACAATGTAATCGATTAGATGACCTAAGTAATCGATTAAAGTGTTCTTGTTCACCTTTGAAAAACTAGAACGAGAGAGAAATAATCGATTAATCCATCTGGTAATCGATTAAAGCAGAGACTCTTGAAAAATCAGTCATTGTCTCAAACAACAATGTAATCGATTAAAATACTACCGTAGTCAATTAAACTGATATGAGACTTAACTCTAAGCTTCAGACAACTTGTTGCAATCGATTATGACAACTCTGTAATCAATTAAAACAAAGAGTTTTTGCCTCTGAAGAAATTTTTCTAACTTAGAAAATTTTCTTCACTCACACTATGATGATGCACAATGCAACACAAATATCAAATGTACTAAGATGTAACAATCAAGTTAACAACCAATACAAATGCCACTCAAAGGAGTTGAGCATGTAAAAGCCAAAACTTCTTCTAAAACTTCTTCAAACTTTTCCTTGAGCTTCAAGCTTTAGCCTTAGGTTGTTCCATGTTGATGCTCCCTTATCTCTAACACAAACTACTACACACTTGGATGCACAACTTTCTTATTAAAATCCTTTATTAATATTTATTGGACGCTCTTTGAAAACTATTTTTGAACTTATTAATTGAAAATAAATTCCATATTTTGTCTTACACACTATTTAACCCCCATTCTAGTGTCATATATGCTATTTCAAATTCTACTTGGCAAGTAGGCTTTGGTAATCACATTATGTTTTGGATGAAATGTTGGCTATCTTGGCCCCTAGTAGAGTTGCTAAATATTCTAGGGTATTTGTGTAACAGTCTAAATGCAAGTTTTTCCTTTAAGTCGCTATTGAGATCAAGTCCACTTCTATTCCCATAAAAGATTGTGAGGACTATCGAATATGGTATCCTTTAGACTCAAGTCTTCTCTCATTCAGAGATGTTTTCACCTTCTTTCAACTTGAGTCTGTATATGTAGCATGGAGAAAGCTAATTTGGCATCAAGGTATTCCACCTTCAAAATCTTTTACATTATAAAGATAGATTCATAATTGGCTTCCAACTGACGATAATCTAAAAAAGTGTGGCATGACTTTTGTGTTGAAACAACCCGTCACTTATTTCTTAATTGTCCTTTTGCCTTACAGTAAAAACTCTTTAAATTAATACTCGATAAATTAATAAACTCTCTAAAATAATAAATTTGTCCGGTCCCGACTTGGGCCAATGTAACAATTCTCTCCCAAATTAATCCCAACATCATCATGACGGCTCCAACAAAAGAAACTCCCTCTACTTCATCTACTGTTTTTCATTTGCTCCCACGAACGAAGGTTCACAATTATCACATGTACCAACCACACAATACTAAATTGCAAGGGCAAGTTTATTATATAAAAAAATCAACAATGCATCAGATGAAAATGATTAGCAAGAAAATAATAACAATAACCATAATCATTCTCAATAATCCATCAGTTCAACATACACTTAACAAAACTAGTCATTAACTTTTACACAATTCAAATCAATCATGCTCAAAAAGATGCATGCACTTGACTCAACTATCAAATGCAATATGGTACCATTCGTCAGGAAATAGCCTAAGCGTATCCACGCGACACTCTCACTTAGGAAAACTAGGCAGCAAGTGTCAAGGTTACCCTATCGTACACAGACAACTTTCCCCCTATGGTGATCAATCTAAGTCTCAAGGAAGTTTCAAACCGAGTGACATGCCCCCAAGTATAAGTATTTTTTCCTCATGAAAAACTACGAGTACTTATCGACAAAGTTTATACTATTTTCATGCAATATGAAGTATGAAACATGAGCATCATCAATGCACTGACTATGGATAGTTAAATATTCGAATCCATCCCTTTCCCTCTCTTGGAATGCTTAAAACTCTTTAACCACTCTATTTATCCTTTCAGGGATATCCAAAATGGTCACTGCATCCCTCATGTACATACACAACATACATCATCATAATGACATCATCAACATCAACATCATTTCACCTCAATGTCATTATCAACATCAACATCATCTTATATCAATATTCTCATCAACATCAACATCCACATCATCTCATATCAACATTATCATCAACATTAATATCATCTCATATCAATATTATCATCAACATTAACATCATCAGTAATCACATTTCACATGTATACATATAATTTCATGTTTGGGATTCACATTCCACAGGTCTTCAGACAACACAAGTCTCATAAAACAACAATACCATTCACAATTTCATTCATCAATAACAAATATATCGCATCCTATTAGTTTAAAACATAGTTTTCTTGAAAACCAGTATGCATAGGGACAAATATGCATCCCCTAACCCCAAATATGGTATCAAAAGTTGTAAACAAATAATAAAATCCCCTCACTTATCGATATCTCTCTGTCAACTCCTCTCTGCATCACTTGGAGGTTTCTCACGTTCATGTCCGTCGATTCAACTACAAAGCCCTATATACCAAATCAAAGACAATTTAGTATAGATTTCAAGGACAAAGTTAATATCAATATTTGGGGTCAAATACTCATCCAAATTAAAAAGGGGCTAAAGGGTGTTTTAGGGTCTACATCAAAGAGACGTCATTTGGGAATTCTGATCACACCAATGTGATCGGGGTTCAACGAAGGTCATGAAAACAACATCAATTTTATAAAAGTCTAATTTTTACAGCGTCTCATTTTCAAAGGTTTTTCAAAGGAAGTGTAAAAACATCATATTACGGTGCCTAAATCACAAAAGATACTAAGGGAAACTCAAACTAACTTGGAGAAGACAAGGGAGTCATGGTAACCTCGAAGAAATCATGAAGGAAGGGTTGAGAGCTTCGTTCTCTACCGAATCCTTGAGGTGGATCCTAAAGATTCTGCTCGGATAATAGTGTTCTTCTCCTTGCGATGGTTCGGTGGCAAGAACTGACAGCTTATGGTGGTCATCCGTGGTCGTGGGTGGTGAAGGAGGAGGTTTGGGGTGTTGGGAGAGGGTTTGGGGTAGAAGAAGGGAGAAAAAGACGTATTTTTATGGTACTAGATGTCTTTGTAACCTGTAAGACTCACACGGGTGAAATTTGCTCGCTTGGGCGAGCTGGCCCCACCGAGACTTGCCTCGGCAAGTTTTGGGTGAATTCCTACTCCAACATATTTCACTACTTCTGTGCAAAGTTCATAACTCAGGCTCCAAATGTTATTTCACAAATCCCAATTTTGAAGGCGATCCAACAGTTAACGTGCCCAGGATCGCAATTTTACCCAAACATGTTTTAGGTCAAACTCGGAATCACACAGTTCCAACGTAGATCGATCAAACTCCACATAACCTAACATCCACACCAAGCAATCACACATAGATAATTCACACAACACATCAACTAATCCAAATTAATCAAACAATGCAAGAATTACAACCCTCCCACCCTTTTAAAAATTTCGTCCCCAAAATTTACCTAACTCAAACAAGGTTGGATAGGCTTCTCGAATCTGACTTTCTAGTTCCCACGTTGCGTTCTCTCCTGATGAGCCTCCCAAGGTCACCTTGACCAACAAAATCTATTTCCCTCTTAAGTGCTTTGTTCGCCTATCCTCGATTCTCAAAGGCAATGCTTCATATGCCAAATTCTCCTTTACTTGAACATCATCTAATTCAACCACATGAGCAGGATCATGGACATATTAACAGAGTTGAGAAACATGAAAGACACTGTGGAGGTTAGAAAGAAACGGGGGTAATACAATTTGGTATGCCACATGACCAACTATTTTGAGAATTTGGAAGGGGATTAAGGTGAGGTTTTCTCCAGGTTTTAGCCAACACAGGGTGTCCTACACCTTCTACCATACAAAGCTTCATAGGGAGCCATGCCAATGGTAGAATGAAAACTATTGTTATAGGTGAACTCTATCAACGGCAGAAAACTCTCCCAACTCCTCTTTTGTTCTAAGACACACGCCCTCAAGAGGTCTTCCGTCGAATGAATGGTCCATTTAGTCTGGCCATCAGTCTGAGGGTGGTAGATTGAACATAGCCTAAGCTTGGTTCCCAATGATTTGTTAAGACTCTCTTGAAACCCAGGGATGAATCTAGGATCTCTATCAGACACTATGCTAGATGGCACACCATGTAATATGAGAATCTCACTAATATACAAGGAGGTCAACTTCTCCAAGGAAAACTTGATATGGATGGGAGTAAAGTAAGCAGATTTGGTCAATCTGTCAACAATAACCCAGATAGAATCTAAACCTCTGGAGGTCCTAGGTAGTCCTACAAAAAAATCCATGGAGATAGTGTCCCACTTCTATTAGGGTATCTTTAAGGGTTGTAACTTACTTGAGGGTCTCTGATGTTCTATCTTAGCCTTCTGACAGACTAAACACGCATACACAAACTCACTAACCTTTCTCTTCATCTTTGGCCACCAAAACATTGTCTTGAGATCCTGATACATCTTGGTAGCACCAAGATGAATGCACAAGTTGCTCCTATGTCCTTCCTCTAAAATCATCTTCCTAAGCTCAGGTACATTGGGGACACAGATTTTATCTCAAAGTCTCATAACTCCATCTGATCCCACATTGAAACTACTATCTCTCCCTGATGTTATGGTTTCTAATTGAGTTCCCAGATAAAGATTAGCTTTCTGGCCCTCTTTGATCTCTCCTAAAAACTCACTAGTAATTCTCAAAGCTCCCAGTCTTACACTGTTAGGGGTAACCTCACATGCAAAGCTAAGGTCCCTAAACTGTTTTGAGAAATCCATCTCTCTAACCATCAGGGCACATATATGTAGGGATTTTCTACTCAAAATATCAACCACTACATTTGCTTTGCCGGGATGGTAGCTAAGCTCAAAATCATAATCCTTAAGAAACTCTAACCATCTCTTTTGGCACATGTTTAACCCTTTCTAACTAAACAGGTACTAAAGGCTTTTATGATCACTAAACACTTCAAACTTAGAGCCTAAAAGGTAATGCCTCCACATCTTAAGGGCAAAAACTACAACAACTAACTCCAGATCATGGGTAGGATAATTCCTCTCATGAGTCTCTTGTTGTCTAGAAGCATAGGCCACTACCTGGCCATTCTGCATCAGCATTCCTCCTAAACCCATCTTTGATGCATCATAATACACCTCAAAGGGTTCTCTTGGGTTAGGAAAAACTAACACAGGCACGGTCATCAACTTCTCCTTAAGGGTTTGGAAACTATGCTCACACTGAGTATCCCGCACAAAAGCTTGACCCTTATGAGTCAGCTTGGTCAAAGGTAAGTCTAACTTGTAGAAACCTTCTATGAATCTCTGGTAATATCCCACTAAACCTAGAAAACTTCTAATCTCAAACATAGACTTAAGACTCTTCCACTTAAGAACAACTTCTATTTTATAGGGATTTACATCTATACCACCTTGAGATATCACATGCCTTAAGAAACTAACTTTCTCTAACCAAAACTTATACTTGGACAACTTAGCATAAAGTTGTCAGTCCCTAAGGGTTTGTAGCCAAATCTTCAAGTGCTCCTCATGTTCCTTTCTGGTTTTGGAGTACACCAAAATATCATCTATAAATACTACCACAAAACATTAAGGTAAGGGTGAAAGACCCTATTCATGTAATCTATAAACACACTAGGGGCATTAGTCACACCGAAGGGCATAACTAGATACTTGTAGTGACCATAACGTGTCCTAAAGGTAGTCTTTAGAATATCCTCGAACTTCATTTTGATATGATGGTAACCTGACCTAAGATCTATCTTCCTAAACACACAAGCTCCTACTAGCGAATCCATAAGGTTGTTTATTCTAGGCAAATGGTACTTATTCTTGATCGTCATCTTATTCAACTAGCAGTAGTCTTCACACAATCTCACAGTTCCATTTTTCTTCTTCACTAACAATACTGGCGTTCCTCATGGGGACAATCTAGGTCTCACAAACTGCTTATTGAACAACTCTTCTAACTGTTTCTTAAGCTCGGCTAACTCTGTAGGAGACATCCTATAAGGCACTATGGATATAGGTCCGAGACCAGGTACCAAATCTATAGAAAACTCTATCTATCGCTTAGGTGGAAAATTGGATATATCCTTAGGAAACACTTCTGGAAATTCTCTAACAGTAAAGAGGTCACTCATAGAAACCTTGGTTTCTACTTACAGGTTAGACAGGATCACGTACACTTGAGCATCTTCTTTTAAACATGTCACAACTTGGTTGGCAAAGATAAACATCCTATCCTTACTCACTTTAGAATCATCAAGCACCACAATTTTATAAAAACATTTCAACAAGACATGGGTGGAAGATAACCAGTCTATACCTAAAATAACATCAATTGGGCTTAAAGGTAAACAAATCATATTACGGGTGTTTATGGTTATGGGTCACCCGCAAACTCGAACTGATCCAAACCGATCCGAACAGCTTGGGTTAGGTCATTTATGTATTTGGGTCAAAACCGAACCGAACTGAATTGATCAAAACCGTTCATGTACGGGTTGGGTCACGAGTTTAGATTTATGGATCCATTGACTTGTTGAATCGATCCGTGAACCCGTAATTAAAATATAAATTTTATTATATATATATATATATATTGAAAACTAAAAAAACAATTTGACAATCAAGGAAGGTGTGGTAATGCATTTTTTCCTTTAGTGCTTTTAATAAAATAGTAACAATTTAATAAGTTGGGGGATAAATCCGCCTCGTTATCGCAAGAAGCCAAGAACATGTTGCTTCCTTTCCTCCTTTTTTGTTCTTTTATTCTAGGGTTACAAAGTTTCCCTATCATACTTGTCGCCAACCACATGGTCTTGATAGAGTGACATCGTGCCACCACGCCACCACATAACCTCGTCGCCCCAAGTCTGCATTTTCACAGATCCGCAAATAAAGGTTTTCTCAGCTATATCAATATCATTTGCTAATAATTTCCACCATCTTTATGATGCCGCCACCGAACCCAAGCCCATTGTCAAGTGGGACATGCTTTGCCTCCTCGCCGTCGTTTGTGTTGTGCATTTCGACGTTGCCATCGACCCCAAGCTCGTCATCAAGTGGAATGCACTCTTCCTCCTAGTCTTCATATATGACACGCACTTCATCACCGCAACAACCTACCTCAAGGACACTAATTCCACCATCCGTGAAGCCTACCGTGACACCATGGGCGCCCTCATCGCATAGTATTTGAAGCCATTATTTGTGATGATGAGGGACCGTGGGCTATTCGTGAAGCTATTGTTCAAGGCGATGGAGGAGCAAAACAGGGGAGTGCAGGTAGGGGCAAGGAGGCGATGGGGGAGTAGAACAAGTTATTGTTCGTGAAGTCATTAATGCCTTCCTATCTTGATCTGAACTAAATTAGAATCCATGGAACACACTTTTCATTTTTTTAATGGCATATACTACAATTGCAGCTTCTACTAACACTTTTTTTAGAAGTTGGTTAGTATTCAAACATCACTAAATAAGTGGAGGCATAGTGATGACTTAGTGATACAAAGGATGAAAACAAATATGTAGTTAAAGTTTAACAAATATTGGGAAAGTGGCAAAATTAAATACCTTTTGCTTGTTTTTGTTTTTCTTGATCCTCGTTATAAATGTAAGTTCATTCAATTTTGTTTTAATCATATGTATGGTGTTGAGAAGAGCATGGACATGATGAAAAAATTGAAAGGCCTCATTCACAAACTGATTCAACAATATGTACTAAAGCCATTTCTCGTTCTAGTAGCAATTCAGCCAATTCTAGTACATTTGGCTTCAAACATGGCCTCACAACATAATGATGACAAAGGTGATAAGAGTGATGATTGGGATGCTGAATTTAAAATGAAAATGAAGAAAAAACAGGGTGAGGTGCAAAAAAAAAAGAGTTAGATAGGTATTTGGAGGATGATGTTAAAGATGACCATGCAGAGTTTGACATTTTGAATTGGTGGAAATTGAAAGCATTCAAATATTATATTCTTTCTTGTATGGCTAGAGATATACCGGCTATTCCTGTATTTACCGTATCATCTGAGTCTGCATTTAGTACAGGGGGTAGAATTCTAGATTTATTTCATAGTTCCTTGAGTCCTACTACTGTTGAAGCTCTCATTTGTGCCCAAAATTGGCTTAGATCTACTAATTAAAATGTTAATGACTTGCAATTTGAAATAAATGAAGCGGAAAAGATTGAATCAGGTGTGTAATCTCTTATTTAATTTTTTATATTTGTAGAAAATATCAATTATTTTTTGTGCTAACAGGGTTGTGCTTAAATTTTTAGAATTGTTTGGTTTGGCTTTAAATATTATGAGTATTGAGACTCCAAGTGTTAGGACTATTAGTGTTGAAACTTCTTAAGGTATTACTTTCATACTCCTATATCCAAAATAACTATTGAAGTATTAAAATTGATGACACAAGTCCTAATTCAATAAGACAATTACGTAAGTCCATGATAAGTTTTGAAATGAAAACACAAATAACATCAACATGATAACATCCATAATTTACATCCAAGGAGTCAATGTTGGGTCAACTTTAGGGAATCCTTCTTCATCAAAAGAATGAGACTCTTCACCAATATTGCTTTCATTTGGATTAACATCTTCCATGGTGTTTTCTGGTGGTTGTGGCACATCATCATCCTCATATTCATCCAGATTTAATTTATCTATGGAAACATCATTATAGGTTCAAATTATCAATTAACATAAGTACATAAGTGATACCTAATAAATACTAATGTTATTATTAAGAAACATTCCAATATCATTTGAAGTTGATTGAACAGACATGTTTGCAAGATCATTACGTAAAGCCTCCACTTCTTCACGAGTTAAGAATGGTGGTGACTCCTCCAACACCCCCAATTAGAATGGTCATCAAGAGTTTCCAAATTGATTGAGTCTTAATTTTGTTGTCTTAGTCGATTTCTAAATGGATCAAAATGCTCATAAATTAACAATTAAAAGAAATCCAGGCAAAATAGGTAAACAATCAAGGTATAATCAATATAATAATACCTTTTTTGTAACCTCAAATTATAACGAACATAAACAAGGTCATTAAACTTTTGATGCTCTAGCCTATTCCTTCATTTTGAATGGATGTGTACAAATATACTCCAATTTCTTTCACAACTCGAAGCACTACTGTCACAACCTACCTCACAACGGGACGACAAAGGCAAAACAGATAAGCCAAAGTGCGTTCGTCTACAAGGGAGAAAACGAGTGGAGTCGCCACCAACGTTTATTTAAGGAAAATGTTAGAAATACCAAAAAGAGGTCTACGAATATTGAAAAGAAGGATTCGGGAGTTGTTTACGTATGGGGAAGGTATTAACACCCCACACGCCCATCACAAGGGATGGTAGCCTTTAATTGAGTGTGTGTAACGTGACTTCAAAATTATGTATTTTCCCTTTTTATGTTTCTTTATTTTTTGGGGTCGACAATGGTGTTGCCTTTGCTCCTACGTATCCTCAAGTGCAATGAGAAATTCATACCTACGTAGTTCTTTAAGTCTGAAAGTTTGTGTGTTAAATTGGTTTTTTATGTTTTTGAAAGATTCATTTTACTTGCGAACAAAAAGTCATTTAAGGCGTTGGACCTTGAAATGATATTTTAAATTTTGAAAAGTCGAGAGAATCGTTAAGGCGTTGGACCTTGAAATGATCTTTTAAATTTGAAAAGTGGAGAGAATAATTAAGGCGTTGGACCTTGAATTGATCTCAAGTGATATTTGATAAAAAGAAATTAGTTATGAGTTGGTTTTTATCTCGATTTTGTTTATTAACATTCAATCTCTTTAAAGACAACTTTACAACACTAGTGATCGGTTAAGATGAAAATTTACAAAGAAAAACGAGATCACATAATAACAAGGGGGACCCCTAAGGGTACATAGATCACATTCAATCCTAAAAAATAATGCTAATCGACGATCGCACGAAGAACACAAAACAAGAAAACAATGTAGGGAATGATCGCGGTCGCAATTCAGTAGCGCTTCGGCTTTGTTTCCTCTTCTTTCTTATTCTTCTTTCTCTCTTCTCTTAATTCCCTCAATTTCTGACCTTGGACCCCTTTAAAACACCCATAGCATGCCAATTTATAGGCAAAGGGTCACTCTGGGTCATCGCAGCTCGCCCAGGCATGCTGAAACTTAGTGCTGAAGCAATGAGCTCAACCAAGTGAGTTGGTTTCTTCAACATGAAGCTATTTGGTGGCCCAGGCGAGCCAGAGGTTAGCCTGGGCGAGCTAGGGTTCAAGAAAACCAAGGAAAAGACCCTTTTGCCCCCCCTTTTTTTTGTGGTATTTTTCGCATTTCTGATCGAAACACTGAATGGTTCCATGCTTTGCACTGTAACTGGCATTCAACACCGTAAGTCGACTAGTAAGGATCAAAAGATCAACGAGCGATAGTCCTCGGAAGAAATTAGGGTATGACAGTTGCCCCTCTTTACTTACCTTTTATTGGAAATGAAGGAGAAGTAAAGATAAGGACACTAATTTCATTCGAGCGATCTTGCTATTCGACCGGGCAACTGGCAAAAACCAAGGAAGTGAAACTGAAAAAACATGAGGACATTGAAGTTTTATGAAACATAAAACGGAGGACATGGAAGTCCTGTAGAGCGGAAGACATTTGAAGTTCTTTTTTTATTTATTTCTTTTTATATTATATATTTTTATTATTATTATTTTTTTATATTTTTTTCAAAGCATAGAAACAGATGACGTTAAGTCCTAAGAAGCACAAAGACAAGGACATTCAGTCCTATAAAAGACAAAAGACGTTGAAATCATATAAAGTGTAAAAGACAGAAGACATTGAAGTCTTTGAAATATAAATGAAGACATTGTAGTCTTCGAAAGCGTAAATGACTGAAGATATTGAAGTCTTTGAAATGTAAATGACAGAGAACTTTGAGTCCTATGAAAGCATAAATACAAAGGAATTTGAGTCCCATGAAAGATAAAGGCGAGGACTTTGAGTCCTATGAAAGATAGAAGTGAGGACTTTGAGTCCTATGAAAGATAAAGGCAAGGACTTTGAGTCCTGTGAAAGATAAAGGCGAGGACTTTGAGTCCTGTGGAAGATAAAAGCGAGGAATTTGAGTCCCGTGAAAGATAAATGCGAGGACTTTGAGTCCTATGAAAGATAAAAGCGAGGACTTTGAGTCCTATGAAAGATAAAAACGAGGGCTTTGAGACCTATGAAAGATAAAAGCAAAGACTTTGAGTCCTGTGAAAGATAAAAGCGAGGACTTTGAGTCCTAAAAGATAAAAGCGAGGACTTTGAGTCCTATGAAAGATAAAGGAAAGAACGTCGAGTCCTATGAAACAAGCCAATAGGTACTAGTACCAAAGGGCTTAACCTTATGAGAAAGCAAGAGGTTGACTCTTTGAGAGAGCCTCTCATCCTAAACTCAAAAGATAGGACATTAGATTTGGGAATTGGGTATATAAATAGAAATCTATGTACTTATAACCTAACATGATTTTTGGGATGCAGATGCATGCAACCTTAATCTTGAAATGCAGTAAAATGTAAAAGGTTTTGAATCATGAAAGTTGTGAAATGCTCATGACATTCTTTCCTATTTTTGTGATTTTGATTTGATTTTTTTTCTTTTTTTTTCTTTTTGTGGAAAACACAGATTGATTGTCTCTTTCTAAAAGACGTGATAACTCATGAGACCTTGATCGATGCCGTACTCAAATCAAATAAACATGAAAATGTAGTAACTAGGAAGTGATCCTAGGTCATTTCCCAACGAGCAATGACAAACCAAATGTTCATAATATACTTGCGCAGTAATAGTAACGATTGGGGGGGGGTTGTTTGTTTTGTGATTAAAGAGCAGAACAAGTAAACTGGAATATGAAACTACTAATATTAAAAACGGGTTGTTTCCTCTGATTCAGAAGCCATTCTCTTATCCTGGGTTATGGAGAATTCGTCCTTAACAGTCAACCACTTAATCCAACCCTATTTCAATTTACTAAGTGAAAATCAACTTAGGGTTGTCAATACGTGATTAGGCACCACATACACCAGTTAGCCCTTCGTCCATTAAGCATGAACGCAAGTTAGGCTCAGAGGCAATTAATCAAACACGAAGCGTGCACTGATTAATGTTCACGAATTTGGGATAACTGGTGAAGGGAAAACTGCCAGGAAACCACATTACAAACGAAACCTCAAAAAGAGTTGGGCTTCTTCCTCAAAAGGAAACAACACCAGAAAAACTAGCCTTCCATAGATTCAAACAGAAAACGCAAATGAAACATGAAGCAGAAACGTAAATGCACATAAACGTAAATGAACAGAAATGTAAATGAAACAGAAACGTAAATGAAAGTAGAAGAAGAAGCAAGAACGAAATTGTAATTAGAAGCAGAAAACGGAAAATTGCATTAAGAACGAAAACAGTAGCCTTAGAACAGAAAAACCTAGAAACCTCAAACAAAAGCTCTGAATAATAAAATAGCATAACAGAATAGCCTTGCACGAATCCCAAGGCTACTATTTAAAAAGAGTCACTCAAAGTCACTAGGCCCTATTACAATACTCTGGCCCAAAACGAAATAAACATTGAACAACATAAAATAAAATTGCGAAATTTCCTAATTAGAAATTAACTAAGGTAAGCGCTGCTTTATTTGCCCTCTTCAGGTCCATAACCAAAATCCGGATTAAGCCCAATGTTTCATTAATTCCTGAAATTAGATTAAAAACATCAAACTAGCTAAATGAGCCCAAATAATAAAATTGCCTGATTAATTGACAATTAAGACCAATCAGTAATTAAAATGGTGCAAAAAGGGTTTAGAAAATAGAAGAAAATGATGGCACATCAGACCTTATCCTATATTTTTGCAAATATCTTCGGGGACTCCCTCAGAGTGTATGTTTTGTTTGATTTAGTCACTTGAGAATTTTGGAGTGATGACAAAGGAGCCGTTTGACATTTAATCAATCAACTGAAATATTGATCCTAGGGTCTGTCCATTTCTTTTTTTGTTTAAAACCTTTTATTATTCTGCACAACAAGGAAGCATAAGGCTTTGGGATCAATCGTGCACCCCATTGAAGGATGGCAATGGATTGTCACACTTTGGTATGTGACCAAGTGAAACTTTCTTGATTTAAGGTCATAAAGTGATGCCAAGGGTCTGTCGATCCCACTGAAACTTTATAACATGGGCTGATCACGAAAGAATTTATATAACGAAGCTACCATTGGATTCGAAAGGAATCCTAAAGAGTTTGCGTGAGAGACTAACATCAAGTGTATCCTACTATCATAATCGTCTTTGGGCATCTTCCAGGAGCTCCTGATCAAATGAGTTTTCTTCTCAAATGTGCAACTATGAACCTAAGGGTTTTTTTATATATATTTTTCAACAACCACAAGCGTGTGCGGGTTTCATTCCAGAATCCCAGCTTAAAAGCAAAATTAGTCATTCCTTGATCCACATGGGCTTTATTGGGCTTGTAATGTGGTCAGGGGTAAGAAAGCTATGAAAGAAAAGATCAAAGAGGCCCAAAGAGTGTTTAAGGGTTATATTGAGTTAGAACCTCGAGAGCGTTGCTTGTACTTTTATTCATTTCAACTTTTGGGTTGGGCTCTACTCCTTTTGTCTTATACATTAATCCTTATTGCACTTTTGTGCCTTTCTTGTAAAATTTGGAGATCTTTTGTCTCTCTTTTTCTTCACTCACCTTTGGAGGATTTTATTTTCTTTTTCTTTTCATTGTTGCCCAACTTCATGCATGTGTAGTTTGCATTGCTCTTCCCTCTGGTTTAGCGGTGCTTCCTACTCGGGGTTCTTATTTTTTTTTGTTTTTTGTATTGTTTTTAGAAAAAAAAAATATGTTTTGGCTCGGAAGGGGTAGCAAGGGATAAATTAGTGTTTTGGGATGTTGAAGCACGACCATGTGTCATTTCAAATCTTGACTTAGATCCTTTTGCAGTTTGGATTTCGGGACCAATCCCCCGATAAATATGCTCCTGATTGTTTTTTCCTTTTTTATTTTTTATTAACCCTAATTTTTCCTAGGTTGGCCTTTTGGGTTTTTGACCAACCGAGTGAGAACTTCTGATCTACCCCTAGGTTCTCTTGAGGCTCATGCATGGTGCCTCTCGTTGCCCTAGTGTAGGGCTTTGAGGTATCTATTGTTGTCTTTTGTCATGACCTTGTAGCAATAAAAGAAACTGTGTAGGTTCTCGAAAATGAATTTTCAAGGACGAGAAATATTTAAAAGATTTTCAATTGACAAATTAAGTCAAATGACTCCTGTTCTTGATAACTCACTTTTCTCTCCAAAAGAAAACTTTTAAGAATGATAAAATGAGGTCACGTGAATGTCTGTATTTCTTATTTTTGATTTGGAACACAATCAATCAACGTTTTTTTTTAAACTTTTTACTTTACTCGTTATTTATGGCACCCTCACCAAACCTGGAGAACGAGCAATTTCTGATTGAACAGACTTGGAGATCAACTGAGGAGTGCAGGTCACTTGAGCAAAAAAACCAACGGCTTACATTCACATTCCAATGAAAGTTAAATAAGCAAACATGTAATTGTGAGAGAATGAGAGACAAGGACATCAAATTTATCCATATTATTAGCATTGTAACTGTAGTTTACAATAATGGCATAAACTTGAAAATCCTAATGAGTCATTGGAGACATCTAACAACAACCTTCAAATTGTCCCAAGCATCATACATAGTATTGATTGACGACATCAGAATTCATGAGCGATTCTCCTCCTTAAATCTCAACCAGCCTGCATCAATCAGACTTTGCACCTTATGTTTCAGGGTCATACAATGCTCATTGGAATGCCCTAGAACTCCCTCATGATAAGCACATGTCATGTTGGGGTTGTATCCTCTAGGAAACAGAGGTTGAGAAATCTTTGTTGGGCTTATAACTGCCATTGCATTATCGAGCAGATATGGGAGTAAGTCAACATATGGCATTGAAATTGAGGTGAATTCTACAAGCTTCTTTTCTGGAAAGTTCCTTCCCTGGTTGGTGTTTTGATTGGTATTAGGGGTGATGTTTGGTCTTAGATGTGCATCGGGTGGATTTTGTGGCCGATTTGGGGGTGGTCTTTATGGATGATTGGGCATTCCTGGCTGGTAGGGTGGTGGGTAATGAGAAAGGCTGATATTGGCCGAGTATTGATATTGTTTGGCTAATGGGAAATTTGGCCATATAGGAACGACAACCACAACATGGGTTTCTCCCTCCTTCTTATTCTCTCCATTTGCCCCAGGCTTCCTATTCATCAAAGCAGGATAATCAAATTTGCCTCTTCTCAAACCCACTTCGATCCTTTTGCCAACGAAAACTAAATTGGCAAAGCTTGAAGGCATGTAACCCACCTTCTTCTCATAGTAGAACACCGGTAACGTGTCTACTATCATTGCTATCATCTCCCTCTCCATCATTGGGGGCGCTACTTGAGCTGCCAGATCCCTTCATCTTTGGGCATATTCTTTGAAAGATTCATGCTCCTTCTTACACATGTTCTATAGCTACATTCTATCCGGAACCATATAAGAATTGTACTGATACTGCCTAATGAAGGCAACCATTAGGTCCTTCCAAGAATGGACTCGGGAAGGTTTCATATTAGTATACCAGGTGACGACTTCCCTAGTAAGACTTTCCTAGAAGAAATGCATCAACAATTTTTCATTTTTTGAGTATGCCCCTATTTTCCTGCTATACACCTTCAGGTGATTCTTGGGGCAAGTAGTCCCATTGTATTTATCGAAATCTGGCACCTTGAACTTCGGAGGGATAACGACGTTGGGCACTAGGCACAGTTCTGCCATGTCAGCAAAGGCATAATCTCCACCTCCTTCAATAGCCCTCAGTCTCTCCTCTATATGATCAAATGTCTCCATTTCCACCATAGTAGGAGGGACTCTTCCCACCACAAAATGCAAGGGTTGTGGTTGTGGGCGATACTAAGGGACCCCCAAAGTTTTTGGCAGGGGTACACCGCAAAATGCCTGCCCCTCAGCGTCATATTCGAGGTGAGGCTCAAAGTCGGCTTGATTGTGGTCTCAGGGTACTTCATGTGTCTTCCTCATGGGTTGAGGGACTTGTACCTAACCAGATTGGGGTTGTTGGTTCTCAATGTGTATGGGAGCGGAGTTATCGACATTCTCATCGAGAGTGTGTGAAACATTGGGAGGTGTATAGTTGGGAGGCAAGCCATATGGTGAGAAGGAATGCTTGCTCTGGACCTGCACAAAATGGGGGTTGCCCGTACTTTCCAACGCTTCGCCTCCCTGACCTACCATATTCGAGGCTGAGCGATTTACTTGGTTGAGGCCAGATGGGTGAGTTGGGTCCACCTCAGTGGCGGTACTTGCGGCAACAACTGTAGCTGCATTGACCTCCATCATCCTTCTCATACTCATCATGGCTTCCATCATTGTGGTCATTTGCTCTTTCATGGCCTCCATGCCAGCCTTCACATGCTCTTGCACCTCCTCTATTTCACACATTACTCTAGCTCTGGCACGCATTCAGTAAGGGCGCCTTAAAACACATTATTTCCTTTTGATTACAATGATTACAGTTTTGAATTCAAGGAAAGAATGCAATGAGTAATGCAACCAATGTGAAAAAAAGCATGGATGTATGTGAATGATACTTTGTTGAAGTATTGCAAATTTTACATAGGACATTCAGTAGAAAATAGGGTTGAATCAACATTGTTCATTACATCTTGTCAGGGTCAAAGTGCAATTGGAAATAAAACATCAATAGTCTCAAATTTTTGTAAATTATTTAGCTCAATAATATGTTTGCAATAGCCAACGAAGCTATGTAAAAGTCGATCCATCTTTTCCCCCAACTTTTGCAAGCTGGTTACTTCCACATTTGAGCTTGACTTGATGAAAACATTTTCTTAAAGCACGTGCTTGGTTTGACCCCATAATCCAAGGAATAGAAATTTTGATTGTCAATATTTCGACAACATATCATAGAGATGAATGATTAGGGCATACTTATGCTATGCATGACAAATGTAATTATGAGATCGACATGAGACATCTGAAGAACCATCCTTTCCTAGTTAACCATGCATTAGGAACCATGTTCATATGATTTTCAATCATTTTTTTAAAAGAGAAATGAGTGTATAATCCCAACATGGTTTGTTTATAACTATCATCATGGTGCCCAACACATGTAACTAAGAATGTGGTGTAAACATTCATTCTTCATTGTGACTTTCGTTTTGTTCTTTTTTATTTTTGTTTTTTTTTGTAGAGGAAAATGCAAGGATCATGCATGAGTGAACATAACATGCGAACGATGAAAATAGAATGTATGCAGTTGACAGAATAAAAACATGCTAAATGAAGATATATGACAATGCAATGACTTATGCAAATGCAATGCATGAATATAATAAATGATAAATGCATGAATAATATGTCCATTATAATGCCATGAAGAGATGCATGATGCGATCAAGGAACAAGCCAGAGTGAGTTTGCTATGTGCCCCCTAATTCAAGAACCTAATGGAAAGGATCCAAAAGTCGACTTCTAGTGATAACTCCCAAGGGTACTTTCATGTAACCTTACCGGTCTCTAGAGATATCATCCTTTTAGATAATACATTGTGGCGATAGGGAGTATCAGCAACAATGCATCACCAAAAGAGGAAAACTCTAGATGAGGCTTCACTATTATCAAGCAAGTCGGAGACCCAGCATGACCACAGATCGACCTCTACTCCTTATGGCTCACATAGACCTGGGTATAAGGCCTAATATCTCAACGTGTGTGCAAAGGTGTAGGTGCCATATGTGCATAGAAAAAATATTTCTAACTATGAATGTAATAGATAGATAGACACACACCAAACACAACAACATAGCAAAGGTTATATACAAATATGGACAAAACAAAAGATAAAAGGGAAACTGGAACATAAATAAAGAAGAAGTCATGATAAAAGCATTGCACACTGATCGAATGACCTAACTCTCTAGCAAATCCCCAGTGGAGTCGCCATCTGTTGCAACCTACCCCACGACGAGACGATGAAGGAAAAACAGATAAGCCAAAGCACATTCGTCTCCAAGGGAAAAAACGAGCGGAGTCGCCACCAACGTTTATTTAAGGAAAATGTTAGAAAAACCAAAAAAAGGTCTGTAAGTATTGAAAAGAAGGATTCAGGAGTTATTTACATATGGGGAAGGTGTTAACATCCCACGCGCCCATCACAAGGGATGGTAGCCTTTAATCCAGTGTGCGTAACTGATGTGTCATTATTTTCTCCTATTTCTTAACCCTTTTTGTCACCATTTTATAGAGGATGTGCTGGTTCGGGTTAGTGAACTTATTTTTCCTATTGACTTTTATGTTCTTAATATGGAAGAGGGATTTTCCATGGTTCAGTTCCAATTATTTTAGGTAGGCCATTTATGAAAACAGCCCGAACCAAGATAGATGTTTATGCTGGCACATTGTCTATGGAATTTGGTGATATTGTTGTTAATTTTAACATCCTTGATGCCATGAAACATCCATCTGAGGATCATTCTATTTTTCGTGTTGAGATAATTGATCAGATTGTTGATGATTATATGTTTGATTTTGATTTTTTCTTCATGGTAGGAAACATCCATTTTTATCTGATATGTATACTTGTCATTCCTTATGCATTGAATCTGAATCTGAGTTTGAATTTGATCATGTATCTGATTTTTATGCTGAGAGTGAATTTGAATTTAAGTCTGGTTCTGATTTTCTGGGTGTTGTACCTCTTGATGTTGATTTTTTAGAGTTAGAATGCACTAACCATGTTGTAGGAAGTACATACACTTCTGACTTGCTTTATGAGGTACAGGCTGAGGAACCTCGTTCTTCTCCTACCCTGGTTCCTCCCACTGTTCAACCACCACCTACACTAGAGTTGAAGCCCTTACGAGCAACCCTCAAGTATGTTTACTTAAAGGACAAGGAAATATTTCCAGTGATCATCTCTGCATCCCTTGCTGCTGAGCAAGAGGAGAAGTTGTTGCTAGTGCTCAAGAAGCACAAGAAGGCCATTGGATGGACTTTAGCAGACATTCCTGGTATTAGCCCATCTACTTGCATGCATAGGATACTTTTAGAAGATGGAGCTAAGCCAGTGAGACAGCCACAGCGGCGACTCAACCCCGTCATTCTAGATGTGGTGAAAAAGGAAGTGACCAAGCTTTTACAAGCTGGAATCATCTACCCCATTTCTAATAGCCAGTAGGTGAGTCCAGTCCAAGTGGTTTCTAAGAAGGCAGGCCTCACAGTAATTAAGAATGAAAGGGATGAGCTTATCCCCACAAGAGGGCAGAATAGCTGGCGAGTCTGCATTGATTATAAGAGGCTGAACCAGGTAACCAGAAAAGATCATGTTCCCCTGCCATTCATTGATCAAATGCTTGAGCGCATGGCAGGTAAGTATCATTACTGTTTTCTTGATAGTTTTTATGCTTATTTACAAATTCATATTGCTCCTGAGGATCAAGAAAAAACCACATTCACCTGTCCCTTTGGCACTTTTGCCTATAGGAGGATGCCCTTTGGCCTATGCAACGCCCCAGGTACCTTCCAGCGGTGTATGCTTAGCATTTTCAGTGATTTTTTAGAGAGTTGCCTAAAGGTGTTTATGGATGATTTTACTGTTTATGGATCCTCTTTTGATGCATGTTTGGATAGTCTGGATAGAGTTCTTAATAGATGCATTGAAACTAACCTTGTGCTGAATTTTGAAAAATGTCACTTCATGGTAGAACAAGGTATAGTTTTAAGGCATATCATTTCTAGTAGGGGCATCGAGGTAGACCCTGCAAAATTAGCTATTATTTCACAATTGCCTTACCCCTCTTGCATGCGAGAGGTTCATTATTTTCTTGGTCATGCAGGGTTTTATAGACGCTTTATCAAGGATTTTAGCAAAGTGACCCTTCCACTATCCAATCTGCTGCAAAAGGAGGTGGAGTTTGATTTTGATGACCGGTGCAAAGAGGCTTTTGATTGCCTCAAGCGTGCAGTGACTACCACCCCTATCATTCAGGCACCTGATTGGACAGCCCTATTTGAGCTAATGTGCGATGCATCCAATTACGCACTGGGGGTTGTCCTTGCTCAAAAGATTGATAAGCTGCCTCGAGTGATCTACTACGCTTCCAGAACTTTGGATGCTGCTCAAATAAATTACACTACCACAGAGAAGGAGCTATTAGCAATAGTTTTTGCTCTTGAGAAATTTCGTTCATATTTACTTGGTACTCGTGTTATTGTTTATACTGACCATGCAGCTCAGAAGTACCTGTTGAAGAAGGCTGAATCAAAGCCAAGATTGATTAGGTGGATGCTTTGGCTCCAAGAATTTGATTTGGAGATCCGTGATCGGAGTGGTGCGCAGAATCTCGTGGCTGACCACCTGAGTAGGATTGAGCGTGCGTATGCGGACTCACCCATTCGGGATGATTTTTTGGATGACCATTTGTACATTCTGTATAGTATTTCTAATTCCTTCCCCACTCCTTGGTTTGCTAATATTGTGAATTATTTAGTTGCTTCTGTTTTTCCTCCCTTAGCATCTAAAGCTCAAATTGATAAAATTAAGAGCGATGCTAAGCATTATATTTGGGATGACCCCTATTTGTGGAAGTTGTGCAATGACAAGGCTATTAGGAAATGCATTCCAGACCATGAGATTGACTCGATCCTTCAATTTTGTCATTCTTCCGCACCAGGTGGCCATCTTGGCGTATAGATGATAGCTCGCAAGGTACTTGACTGCGGTTTCTATTGGCCCACCATCTTCAAGGATGCGTGGAAAATCTGTAGCACTTGTGAGCCTTGTCAGAGAGTAGGCGGCTCACTTTCATGGAGACTGCAAATGCCTCAACAACCCATGTTGTTCTGTGAGGTGTTTGAATTCTGGGGTATAGACTTTATGGGGCCTTTCCCTGTCTCTTTTGGTTTTGTTTATATTATCCTTGCTGTTGATTATGTTTCAAAATGGGTGGAAGCCAAACCCACTAGAACTAACGACGCTAAGGTTGTTGTGGATTTTGTTAGATTTAATCTGTTTGGCAGGTTTGGAGTCCCTAGAGCCATCGTTAGTGATCAAGGCACCCATTTTTGTAACAGATCCATGTATGCCTTGCTCAAAAAGTATGGGATCATGCACAAAATTTCCACACCTTACCACCCCCAAACTAATGGGTAGGCTTAGACTTCAAACAGGGAGATAAAAAGGATCTTGGAGAAGATTGTGCACGTGAACAGAAAGGATTGGAGCACTAGGCTGGATGATGCTCTTTGGGCGCATAAGACTGCCTACAAAGCACCCATAGGAATGTCTCCTTATCGGGTTGTCTTTGGGAAGGCATGTCATCTTCCTATAGAGATAGAGCACAAGGCCTACTGGGCTGTAAAGACCTGTAACTTCTCTATTGATCAGGCTGGAGAGGAAAGGAAGTTGCAACTAAGTGAGCTAGATGAGATCCATTTAGAAGCCTATGAGAATTCCAAATTCTACAAGGAGAAGACCAAGAAGTTCCATGACAGCTTGATAGCTAAGAAGGACTTCATGGTTGGACATAAAGTTTTATTGTACAACTCTAGGCTCGGACTCATGAGTGGTAAGTTGAGGTCAAAGTGGATTGGCCCTTTTGTGGTGACTAATGTTTTTCCTTATGGTACAGTTGAAATCAAAAGTGAATCCACAGATAAGAGCTTCAAGGTCAATGGAAACCGAATGAAACCTTTCCTCACAAATCCCTCCTTAGTTGATGTAGTGGTGGAGGATACCTCCTTACTTCACCCTACTTCTCTTCCGCCATGACTTAGGGAGTTTTCTTTTTCTATTTCCTTCTTTACTTTTATTGCACTTGTCCAAATTTATTGATTGTTTTGATTGCTCTTGATCTTATGATTGTGCTACATTGAGGACAATGTGTTGTTTAAGTGTGGGGGGGGGGGGGGGGGAGATTGTTCTTTATTTGGGGATTTCTAGTTTAATTTTGTTAGGTTTTCTAGGTTAATTTTGTTATTTTGGTTTTATGTTTTGTGTACAACATTGCATGTTTCTCTTTGAATTTTGGGTTATGTACAGGTAATGGGTAATTGTTTTTGAAATAGGAGTTTCTTGGCATTTTGTGAATTGAAATCCTTGTTTTTCTCTACATGTCAAGTTAGTTTTGAAAGTTCAAATTGAAAGTGATAGATTTACCCTTGGTGAGAATTTGAGCCATCATCATCTATTTTATTCGGTGTGTTTTGCCCCATTGATTGCTTGCACAATAGCCTTGGCTTGACTCTTATTGATACTTCTTGCTTCACATGCATGTTGGGAGATGATTTAGGCATTTTGTTCTTATAAGCCTCTAGCCAAATGAGCCTACCTTGAATTAATTCCTCTGATAGCCCCTTTGAGCCTATGTTCCCCTTTCTTTGTTTTGAAGCTCATTACAAGCCTTAAGTGAAAAACCATGATCTCACCCTACCCTTAAGGAATTTTGGAGCTTTGGAATTGTTTTGGGAATAAGTGTTGGGGGGGGGGGGGTATGTTTCATTGGATGATATGTTTTTGTAGGCCATGCTTGAGGATGTATTTTGGCCATGCTTGATGATGTATTTTGGCCATGCTTGATGTATATACATATATTGCCTAATTGTTGCTTTATTTTTCAAATGCTTTCAATTGCTACTGTTCACGTTAAAAAAATGCAAAAAAAAAAACAAAAAAAAAACAGAAAAAGAATGAAGTTGAATAAATGAGGTCTTGGTTTGAAGACTTGGATTGGTTTGAGGACTTGGTTGATTTTGTTTTGGGTTTACATTTTATGCTTAATTTTTAATTTTGGTTTTGGGGTTTACTACTTTTTCTTAGTTCTCACTTATTCCCCATTGCTCCTCTATTCCTTTGGGTTTTAGCTACTTATCCCATACTTTCCTCTACCTTGTCCTTGGCCCCGTTACAACCTTAAAAGACCTTTTGATCCTCATGTGCATGTGTTTATGGTGTGGTTGTCAATTTTAGAGTCTTGCCAAGTCTATGTGGTGTTTGTTTTCATGGGTGCTCTAAGAGTAAACAGTAGCCTAGACACTTGAGAGATAGAGTGCATATCTTGTGAGGCTTTATCACTTTTTATTCAATTCTTGAGCTGATTGACTACCTTGCCATGTTTGAGGTGCTTGGATGATTTTCATGACTGTCTTGATTCTTTAACTCTTTACGTGTTGGATGTTGCCCATTCCTTTCATCCCTTGAGATTCATTGAGAAATATGTAAATGTTTTTGTGATTGTATGTTTCTCTTTAATGTCTCTGGATTTGTTTCTTGCTTTGCTTTTTGATTTTGCCTAGGGGTGCAAAAGGCTAAGTGTGGGGGGATTTGATGTGTCATTATTTTCTCCTATTTCTTAACCCTTTTTGTCACCATTTTAATTACTTATTAGCCTTAATTGTCAAATTAACTATGCAGTTTTATCATTTGGGCCTACTTGACTAATTTTGTGTTTTTAATTTAATTTCAGGAGAATTTTAAGTAATTGGGCTTGGATCTAGAATTGGGCTGAACCGGCTTGGACTTGAAGAGAGCAGACAATTTTATTTTATTTGGGCCAGTTTTATTTTATTTCGTTTTTGGGCTTGGACTTTAAAGTAGAATTGTAAACTTTGGGGCTGAGGACATATATAACAACACCAGGGTTTTAGTAGAGGGAGAGTTTTTGGAGAGGAGAATAATTTTAGGGTTTGCAATTCCAGTTTTTACTGTTCATGTGCACTGTTCATGTAGCAATAAAATTCGTTTTCTGCAATTTCGTTTTCTGCTCAATCTACAATTTTGATTTCTGCTTCCAATTGCAATTTCATTTTTTGCTGATTAATGGAAGGCTAAGTCTCAAGCGTTGTTTTCTCTTGAGGATCAAGCACATCTCTCTTTGAGGTTTTGTTATTACTATTGAATTTTGATCAGTTTTTCCTCTTCACCAATTGCACTGTAATTGTTGCTATTAATCCATGCATGCTTAGTGCTTGATTAATTGTCTCTGCACTTAATTTATGTTCATGCTTAATGATCAGTTTCGTTCATGATTAATTGGTGTATGTGTTGCTTAATCACATAATGGCATCCTTATGTTAATTTTCACTTAGTAATTTAATTTAGGGTTGGATTAAGTGGTTGAACTGATTAGGGATAAATCCTTGTAACCTAGGATAAGAGACTTCTTTGTGAATCAAGAGGGAGCAACATGTTTTAATTCTGTTATTTTCTAATTAAAATTTTCTTGATGTTTAATTTACAAAAACAAACAACCCCCCCCCCCCCCCAATTTGTTACTGTTTTATCACTATCTGTTATGAATGTTTGGTTGACCATTGCTCGTTGGGAAATGACCTAGGATCACTTCCTAGATACTGCATTTTTAATGTTTATTTGATTCGGGTATGGCCTCGATCAGTAACGTGACTTAAAAATTATGTATTTTCCCTTTTTATGTTTCTTTATTTTTTGGGGTCGACAATGGTGTTTCCCTTGCTCCTACGTATCCTCAGGTGCAATGAGGAATTCAAACCTACGTAGTTCTTTAAGTCTGAAAGTTTGTGTGTTAAATTAGTTTTTTTATGTTTTTGAAAGATTCATATTTTAATTGCGAACAAAAAGTCATTTAAGGCGTTGGACCTTGAAATAATATTTTAAATTTGAAAAGCGGAGAGAATTGTTAAGGCGTTGGACCTTGAAACGATCTTTTAAATTTGAAAAGTGGAGAGAATCGTTAAGGTGTTGGACCTTGAAACGATCTCACGTGATATTTGATAAAAAGAAATTAGTTATGAGTTGGTTTTTATCTTGGTTTTGTTTATTAACTTTCAATTTCTTTAAAGAAAACTTTACAACACTAGTGATCGGTTAAGATTAAAACACATATATCCAATTTTTGCAATTGTGGAGCACTACATCCATAACAATCCCACCATTGATCTAGAATAAAACATATAAAGAAATAAATCAAATGCAATGAATATATTATGACTCACTAAAATAAATCACAAATCAATAATGTTATTATAGTATCAAACACTAAATTTACTTGGCATGATTGTGTTCCGTTCATGTATTGCAACTTCTCTAGCAAAATCTCCTTCAAAAATTTTATATATCCTCATGCCTTCATTTAATTTATCTTGCGACTCAAGATCTCCATGTGTGTACCTGCCAATGAGTTCCAAAATGCCAGATTGTGTGTTCCAATGCTTCTTAAATTCTTTAGCATTCAATCTACAAGCCGGATTTAACCAATAACCAGCTGCATATAGATCTTTGCAAAGCTGTGAATCACAATGCCTATCAAGGACCTCCAAATAAGGTTCCACTTTCCTTTTATCTCTTTAAAACCTCATAACCATCTCCTTTTTGGCCTTATACATAACCTAGTAAAGAAAACCCATGGCAAGTTTATCTTCACTGTCAGCAATACATAACACACGAACTAATGACTCCGTAAGCTTCACAATATCAATACACCGTTTCCAAATACCAGAGTCCAAGATTTACTCCACAAATTATTTAGCCTTGGAGTCTTTGGCATAAGTTGAGCTTGCCCAGTCCCTAGATGTCACCATGGCCCTTAATGCATCCTTTTGGGCCAATATGATTTGCAAGGCAATAAAATTAGTTGCAAACCGAGTTAGAGCTGGACGGAGTATATTTCTTCCACCTGTATGTTGTCTCATCAAGCATAATGCATAACAATGATTATATATGTACTTAGTTATTTTTTAGGCATGTGAAACAAGCTCACTTACTTCCTCAAATTTCCCAAAGTCTTACAACATCAAATTACTGCAGTGAGCAGCACAAGGAGACCAATATATTTTAGGAAACTCTTTTTCCTATAACCTACCAACAACAACATAATTTGCAGCATTATCGGTCACAATGTGAACAACATTTTTTGCTCCAACATATAACACCATCTCCTTATAAAGCTTAAAAAACATTTCAGTACTTTTAGAAGCATACGAAGCATCAATGGACCTTAAGAAAACAGTCCCTTTAGGACAATAAACTGGAAAATTAATGAGAGGTCTTTTAGAGCGGTCAATCTACCCATCAACCATCAAAGTACATCCAGTTTCCTTCCAAACTTCTTTGTAACCTTCAACAAGCTTCCTCACTTCATCAACCCACATATTTAACAAAGGACCACAAATTCTATAAAAATTTGGGGCTTTATACCCTGGACTCATGCTACTAATAGCATCAATCATAGGTTGATAATATGTCGAGTTAACTGCATTAATTGACACTGGAGCATCTATCATCCATTTTGCAATGGCTTTGTCACACTTTTCTATAATTTGCTTATTTTGCAAGACACTCTTCAAGCTAGGTTGAGCTCCAGGAGTTGTTATAGGGATGAAATAATCATCTACATAAGGAGTGTTCTTCCCCTTTTGAGACTTGGAAGAAATTGGTTTTGGAGTTCCTCTTAATTCCTTAACTATTCCCATAGGGTCTTCATCCATTTCAAATGTATCACTTTTGTTTGATTGTTCCTGCTGCACTTTTCTTTTTTTGTTCTTTTCAATTTGTCTAAGTAGTTGCTTCATTTCATGTTGGACATCAGCAGGAACCTTCTTGCAAGTCTCTACTTGGCCTTTTTGTCCTGCCAAGTGAGCCTTAAACCTATTAATACCACCTCCCTTAATTCATTTATCACAATAAATACACATCATTATCACTTTTGTAACACCCTGATCAATTTGTTTACAATGTCCCCAAGCTAGATCATTTTTCCCTTTAACATTCTAAGAATTATTTGGAATAGATGCTTCTTGAGATGATGGAACTTCAGTAGCTAACATGTTCAAGTCTAATTGCAAACATTAACTTCATTAGTTAGTGATCATATCATCATATATGATATTCAAAGAAAAAAACTAGATTTTTAATAGAGAATACAAATATTCAACTCTAGGTAAAAGCACCAATATATCATGTTTTAAAAATCTCATAATGCATATTTTTTAATATTATCTTGACCAATCACCATATGCATTATATTCACATATACAAAAAATTGTTGCGCCAACCTGTTTTGTGGAAACTTATTGTCATAAAATTAAACAAACTACATAAAATTAACCCAACATCAAGCTTCTATAAACAAAAGTACTGAATATCCATAATACAGAAAGAAGATGGTATGATCCATTCTTCTCTTCCCATATTAATCTTTGTATTATTTAAAGTTTAAACTGTGTTAGGAAGGCATTTCTTTCAATATATTTTGGTATTGATAATTAACATGATAGTGATGATACCAAAGTATACTTAAAAATCTAAGTAGCTAATTGATACATAAGTCAAATGCAAATTATGTACCTCTTCTTGGTCAAGGACACCCTGGTTTACACTTACCCTTCGATGTTTGCGTAATAGTTGCAAAAGAAAATGTGGTTATTATATAACAGGGTAATAAAAGAAAATAGTGATACTCTCCAGAGTTGTTAGGAGAATTGAGTTTCAAGCATCTAATGTACAAATATGATGAAACAACAAAATATTTCACTAAACTCTTAAGGTATTGTGCCATAGTTATGCAATAGTTATGAGATAAATGCTATAGATTAATGTTCCTAAAAACTAAAGACATTAGGAGCATACTTGTTGTATTAAAATTTATTTCAATCATGAAAAATGGGGCAACCAGGTCAAGGACCAATACAAGCCAAAAGCTTAAGAATAAGTTTGTAAGATGAACGCATATAAATGTTTTTGTATGTTTATTTCAGTCAAGGTGTGTAGCAAATTGAATTCTAGAAACTAACAAGCAAACTATAATACCCTCATTCTTGTTTTCTTTGTTATCTTTGGCATAAATATAATTAATGCAATTTTCTAGAGGTTGTCTGAGGATGATTTCATAAATTAATAATTTAGGGGGAAAAGTTCTAATTGGTATGATGATAAGATAATTAACATTGACAAAAGGGAAAAATATCAAATAAAATATAAAAGGGCCGAGACAAAATTATATATATAATGTTATTATGTGTTTTTTGTCGAGAAATGTCGAAACCGTGGAATTGTGGAAGAAACAGGGGGCGTGTACTTAAGCAAAACAGAAAACTAAACTTACACAGTAACACTAAAAAGAAAAGCAAAAGTGTTTTGTGTGTGTGTGCGGCTAACATTGTTCGACAAAAAAGTAGCAGACGCCTTAGATGAGCTTTTGATTAGGGCTTTCTGCGGCTACAACTAATGGACATAAATCAAAGAAGGGTCGAAAGAAGGGTGAGGTTTTTTAGGTTTTCTCAAAATGACATCGTTTTGACGATTTTGTATTTTTTTACACGAAAACCCAATATGGGTTTTAAAAACCGGCCAGGTCACCAGGTTTGCACAAAACCGGTCGAGTCTGACTGAGTCGTATCGGGCCAGATGCACGCCCAGTCCAATAACCAAACCAGCCCGATTATGCCACTAGGTCCCGGTTGAACCTGGTTTTTGAACTATGCTTTCAGGTACATTATTATTTGTTTCACCTTTTTTCATATTTATTTTTTCTACCATGTTTATAATATTAATGGATCATATTTTGTTCATTTGTTTCAGCAAATCTGGTTGCAACAAATGTGGTTGTAGCAAATCTGGTTGCAAGAAATTAGTTTGTAGAAAATAATTGTGTTTTAGACTATTATAGTAAATCTCGTTGAAGAATATTTTATTTTAATTTGTATTAGTCTATTTAAGAATATTATGTTGATGGTGCTAAATGAATCAATTTTACTACTTTTAGATATTTGATAATATTGTGTTTATTGTATTGGATATTTGAAAGAATCATGATGTAAAGTAGTAGTTTTAAGAAAAAAAAAGATCAAATTTAAATGGATAATCTATTGGCCCGAACCGAACCAAACTATTCATGAATGAGTTGGGTTGGGTTAAAAAAAATTGTGAAAACCGAACCGAACAAATTTGATTGGGTTGGGTCCAAACCGGCCCATGAACACCCCTAACTCAGATCAGTCAGGAATTTTCTACCAAAAATTTCTACAGGATAATTTGAATAAACATCAGAAGTTAACACGCAACCACTAGTCGAGGTCTCTACCACAAGATCATCATTCAAAGAAGACACAAAAAGTTTAAGTTTCTCCTTTATTTTGATTCCCTATAGCCTAGGCTAAGGCTTGGAGGGCATTAGTTATTGCACGATCATTCCATCTAGCCATCACTCCTTATGCACACCAAGAAGTGAGAACATGGAAGGAAGACACACAAGAAAAGGAATAAAATAATTTCACGCCTATCTTAAGTCCCTACTTAAGTTACTCTTGAAAGTTGATGCCTCAAGAAATCACTCCTCTACAATAGTTCTCTCTCGAGACATTAAGATTCACCCTGCACCATTTTGTATTCCTGACCGCTTGCCATGGTGTCCCATTGCACTTCATGAATTATCCAGATGGCCAGTCTAATAACTCGAGACAAGAAACCGAAACCCATGGTATAAAAGACATCAAGGATACAAACATGTTATGACCACACCCATAAATCTCTATAACCCACGAAAAAACAATAATGTGAGTAAGTTCCAAACACAAACAACCAAAGTAACTATGAAATAATCAGGCACTCAAACATTAGACATTCAATAAGGTAATAACATAATGCACAAAGAAACATAGTAGACTCACAACTCACTGGCCGAAAGATTTGACCAGCTCTTATACAACTAATGTAACAACCCGCCTCATCGCTATGATATCACTAACTCTAAAATGTTACATTTCAATTTTTAAGTGAAAACTCCATTAATTTGATTATGAAAAATGGGGGTAAATTTTTCTTTCACGATATACATTCACCAAACAACACACAAATAACTATATATATATATATATATATATATATATATATATATATATATATAACCATGATACATCATTCACATGACAGAAAGTAATTTAGTTTATACATGTATCTAAGTAAGAGATTTACATGTCCAAATAAAAAAGAATCAAGGAACCGACTACAGAAAAGTTGATAACAAAACACAACTCTCTCCAAAATTATTCCCAATTTCATCAAGTCGGCTTGGTGACTCCAACAAAATAATCTCCCTCCACGTCATCTACTATTGTTCATCTACTCCTATGAATTAAGATTCGCGATCATCATAGATATCAACCACACGGTACAAAATTGCAAGGGTGAGTTTATTATACAAAAAAATTAACAATGCATCAGATGAAAATGATTAGCAAGAAAACAATAACAATAATCATAATCATTTACAATAATCCATGAGTTCAACATACACTTAACTAAACTAGTTATCAACTTTTACATAATTCAAATCAATCATGCTCAGAATGATGCATGCACCTAACTCAACTCTCAAATGCAATGTGGTACCATTCATCAGGAAATAGCCTTAGCGTAACACTCTCACTTAGGAAAACTAGTCAACAAGTGTCGAGGTCACCATGTTGTGCATAGTCAACTCCCCCCCAATGGTGATAAGCCTGAGTCTCAATGAAGTTCCAAACTGAGAGACATGCCCCCAAGTACAAGTATTTTTTCCTCATGAAAAACTACGAGTACTTACTGACAAAGTTTATACTATTTTCATACAATATAAAGTATGAAACATGGACAACATTAATGCACTGATCGAGGATAGTTAAAGATTCTAAGTCATCCTTTCCCTCTCCAGGGATGTCTAAAACTCTTTAACCACTCTATTTTCCCCTTCAGGGATATCCAACATGGTCACTGCACCCCTCATGTACATACACAACATACATCATCACAATGACATCATCAACATCAACATCATCTCATCTCAATGTCATTATCAACATCAACATCATCTCATCTCAATATCCTCATCAACATCAACATCATCTCATATCAACATTATCATCAACATAAATATCATCTCATCTCAATATCATCATCAACATCAACGTCATCTCATATCAATATTATCATCAGCATTAACATCATCAGTAATCACATTCCACATGTATACATATAATTTCATGTCTGGGATTCACATTCCACAGCTCTTTAGACAACACAAGTCTCATAAGACAATAATATCATTCACAATTTCATTAATCAATAACAAATATATCGCATCCCATTAGTCGAAAACACAATTTTCTTGAAAACCAATATGTACAGGGATAGACATACATCCCTATAATTGAGTTCCCTGACCCTAACTATGATATCAAAAGTTGTAAACAAAAAATAAACTCCCCTCACCTATCAATATCTCTTTGCTAGCTCCTCTCTGCGTTGCTTGGAGGTCTTTCACATTCATGTCCGTCAGTCCTACCATAGAGCTCTATATTCCAATCGAAGACAATTTAGTATAGATTTTAAGGACATGGTTAATATCAATATTTGGGGTCAAATACCCATCCAAATTAAAAGGGGCTAAGCAGGGTCTACATCAAAGAGACATCATTTGGGAATTTCGATCATGCTAATGTTACCGGGGTTCAACGAAGGTCACGAAAACAACATCAATTTTTTAAAAAGGTAACTTTTACAACATCTCAGTTTCAAAGATTTTTCAAAAGAAGTGTAAAAACATCATATGACGGTGTCCAAATCACAAGAGATACTAAGGGAAGCTAAAGCTAACTAGGAGAAGACAAAGGAGTCATGATTACCTCGAAGAAACCACGAAGGAAGGGTTGAGAGCTATGTTCTCTGCCGAATCCTTAAGTTGGATTATGAAGATTCCTCTTTGATTAAAGTGTTCTTCTCCTTGCGGTGGTTCAATGGCAAGCAATGACAGCTTGTGACGGTCACCGGTAGTCATGGGTAGTGGAGGAGGAGGTTTGCGGTGTTGGGTGAGGGTTTGGGGGAGAAGAACGGAGAAAAACATATATTTTTGTGCTATTGGACATCGTTGTAACCTGTAAGACTCGCCCAGGAAAAATTTTCTCGCTTGGGCAAGTTGGCCCAATTGAGACTCACCTGGGCGAATTCCTACTCCAACATATTTCACTGCTTCTGTGCAAAGTTCATAACTTAGGCTCCGGAAGTTATTTCGTGAATCCAAACGGTCAAAACCTGAAGACTTGGGTTGTAAGCCTACAGTCCTAATTTGAAGGCGATCTAATGGTTAACGTGTCCAAGATCTAGGATTTACCCAAACATGTTTTGTGTCAAACTTGGAATCACCCAGCTCCAACGCATATTGATCAAACTCCACATAACCTAACATCCACACCAAGAAATCACATAGATAATTCAAACAACACCTCAACTAATCAAAATTAATCAAACAATGCAAGAGTTACATCAAACATCTATTTTTAGTTATTGAAACTTCAGGGTGTTACATGAACCATTTAGAAAGTATGTGTTTTGAATTGAGAGAGAACAAGAAAATTGAGATAAAATGAGGATCACCATTATGAGAGAGCAAGGGTTGCCACCGTGAGGGAGAATGAATGAGGATCAAAATCACAAGGGAGTGAGTCGAGCAAGTGTCAAGAGCGGGCCGCGAGAAAAATAATTTATTATTCTTTAATTTTTATTTGTGAAATTTAAAATTTTATTATTTTTGTGAATTAAACTTATTTATAAAAATGTCACAAACTCCATTTCCTTTTAGTTTTTTTTTTTTACCTAAATGAGTAATCTAACCACAAAGCATTTTAAATTCATTAAACAAATAAATTGCTCCATAAAATTGATCTATTCATGAAATCCTTTCCAGCCTTGGGGAGTTTTTTTTTATGACCAATGACAGATACGCTTCCAAAGTCTCTCCTTTAAGAACCCAAAGACTTGTTTATTTTATTTTCCAATGATGGAGGGGAGCCTCAAGTATCTACTTGTGCCAATAGATTCAGTCACACCTAGGGGAGATGATAGGTATTGTCTTTGAAGGTAATTTGTATTGGAGCTGAAAATGATCTTTGATTTTTGGAAATTAATCAATTGTCCAGAGGCTGCACCATAAACATTCAAAATATCTATTATGATGTTTGCCTCAGATTCATCTACCCTGCAAAATATAAAAAAAAAAACACTTGTAAGCAAACAAAAGGAATGCGAGGATAGGAGTTTCCTCTACACACCTTGATCTCGTGTATATCCCCTCTGCTCTCAAATTTTTTTTATTAAGGCTGATAGTCCCTGTGTATAGAGAACAAAAAGGTAAGGTGATAGTGGATCACCCTGCCTACGACCTCTTGGAGTAATTTGCCCAACAAAATCACCATTTAATCTCACTGAATATTAAAAAATTTGAATACAAAGTTGAATCCAACAAACCCATTTATCATGAAAACCCATTCTTTTCAAGAGACAAAACAGGTAAGTCCAGTCCACCCTATCAAAAGCTTTATTGATATCAACTTTGAGAGTCATTTCTACTATTTTTCCCCTTGATTTATTTCTCATGTGATGGATGAGTTAAGAGGCTACAGGACATTGTCAAGGATTGATTTATCCTCTACAAAAGAAAATTGTTCAATGGAAATGATTTTTGGAAAGATAGGCTAGGACTTTTTTGACATTTTTGTAGAGGACGTTGCAAAGGGAGATGGGCCGGAAATCAGCCATGGATGTGGGGTTATTGTGTTTAGGGATTAGAACAATCGATGTTTTGTTTAGGTGTGGGGGAAAAAGTATCATTTTCAAGTCAAGAAATGCCACATTGAAAAATCTTAGGGCCACACAAATGCCAAATTTTTTTTATAAAGCAGTTGGGTACAAACCATTAGGGCTCGGAGATTTATCAGAGTTCATTTGGAAAATGGAATTTTTGAACTCATCAATGGTAAAAGAATCAATTAGAAAGTGATTGTCATAAGCCAAAACACAAGTGGAGATATTATTGATGACAAGCATGAAATCATTACAATTATTTGAATGGAAAAAAGATTATTGAAATAAGAAGTTGCAACATCACTCATAAAGCCATGATCATGAACAACAGAGCCATCTTCACGAGCCAAGAACAACGTTCTTTACAAAAATACTATGAGGAATTATATATTGTCTTTAATAAAGAGGGAAAAAGTTATGTGTGGTGAGAAATAGGAAAGTTTGGTAACCAACAAAAAAAGAAAGAAAAAGAGTCAAAGAAAATCTTACGGTTTTGGGTGAGATTGTTTGATGGGTATTTTCTACTAAAAAGTCAAATGTAATCCATCAAAATTTATACTAAAAAAAAATCCATTGAAATTTGTATATTTTTGAATGCTTAAAGACTTTTTTTAAGTTATAAAAAATCTTAATTGAATACCATTGGATTTTGTTGACTTCTTAAAAAAATTCTAAAAGTCTTAATTGAATACCACAAGACTTATTTATATAATTTAAAAATCTTGATTGGATACCACAATGCTTTTTTTTTATATATATAAAAAGACTTTTAAAATCCTTTGAAATCCTAATTCAATACACCTTCTTAGTTCTCCTTTAATTTCTTATTCACATTTTTAGCTCTCTTGTTTTTCTCCTACAATTTTAATTCTCACATTTTAAAAAATCTACACTTTTGATTCAATTCTTAATTTTATACACTTTTTTATTTTATTTTTTATGTTTGAATTAATTAAATTATTTGTAAGGTATTTTACATGATGATATTAGATCTAGGTTTCAATTAAACTAAACTGAAGGCTAAAAAACATATACAAAATTGAATATTGAATCAAAATTGTGGAATTTTTTAAATGTTGGACTAAAATTGTAAAAAAAAAACAGAGGGTAGAACCGCAAAACAATAATTAAAAGGAACCAAAATTAAAATTTATTATTTAACCATAATGTTTGGCTTCGCTTTAAATTTATTAGTCAATTTTGACAAAATTTAACACAAATGATCTTGATAGTACGCAAATATAATTCAACGGTTAGATTAATAAAAATCACATTTTATCAAATTATAGAATAGTGTAATAGTTGTCAAAGTTACACTGATCAAATTACACTAGAGTAACTTTGATAATTATTACACCAATCTATAACTTTCAACGGGATAATGTTTCATTAAAATTCGATGTTGGATTGAAAGTCTCTTTCACATAGATTACACATGCAAAATTTTATATCAATGCAAAATCATTTGATATTTTGTTCATATAAATTAAAATCGACGTAATAAAAAAATTTAAAATATACTAAATGTGAATCATTTGATTACCTATTTATTGTCGTTCAATTTTAACAAAATTTGATGCAAACGATCTCGATAGTATATAGATATAATTTAATGATTGAATAAATAAAAATTACATTCTATATCAAATTATAAAAAAAATATAATCCTTTCTCTAATAATAAATATCTTTTTTTTAGTCAGCCAACAGAGTAAATTTTATTAACATGTTAGAGTCCACAAAAAGTGGTCTAATAGCAGAATACAACAGTAAATACACCGATACCAACAAAGTTTACAAGCTTTAGTACCACCAATACATTTTTATTTACAAAAAGGTAACAATAAAAATGTATCATCCTTAAATTATAATTTCAGATCTTATCAAATCTTTACTACATCTCTTATTTTTAACCTTTTAAAACTATTTTAATTAAAAAGTAAACAAAAAACAAATTTATTAAGTAAAACAACTTAATCAATTAAAAAATATTGTTGAAATTTTGATGAATCAACAAAACTTACCATTTGTTATTAGATTTTTAGATCATGTAACTTTTGTAATCAAAATATAACCACAGTTTAACTTTTGATGATGATTTTAATTTAATTAATTTTCTATAAATTTGAAACAATAGTGTTAGTCTTATAGCATCTCCAGCACATATACTTCATTAGTGGTCTAAAATTAAGCAAAGTTGTTAGTGTAACTTTTGCAATCAAAATATCACCACAATTTAACTTTTGATGGTGATTTCAATTTAATTAATTTTCCATAAATTTGAAGCAAAAGTGGTAGTGTTACACTAGGGATGGGAAGTCAAACTAGGCTTTAAGAGGCCTGAGTCTAGTCTACGATGAATTTTTGAGGCCTGAGTCTAGCCTATAGCCTATCAAAGGCTTTTATTTTGGCTCGACCTGACTTTGTTAAAAGCTTGGCCTGACCTGATAGCATTTTAAAAGTCTGTTGAAACGTTAACACGAATAGGAAAGTCAATAAAAATATAAAAATAATGAGGAATATAAAGCACATGACTCACACCTTAATTGTAATTAAAGTGATTATAGGAATAGAAGTTATGGAACACTATAATCAAAGTCGGCTAGTTTTAAAAAAAAAATTAATTGTACCCAAAAAATAATATAAGTATAAATTGGTACCCAAAAAAATAATATATATATATATATATATATATATATATATATATATATATATATATATATATATATATATATATATATATATATAAGGCTTTTTAATAAGACTAAGCCTGATCTATTTAATTTAATAGACTTTTAAAAAAGTCTGAGCCTAACTTTTTAATTAAATAGGTCAGTACAGACCAAACTTTATATAGGCCAGGTCATAGGCCGCTATAGATCGTCCTGACCTATTCCCACCCTTATACAAGACATATGCTTCATTAGTTGTCTAAAATTACACAAAGTTGTTTAATAAGTTTTTATCATTGGAACAAATAATTTGATAATATATTGTTTAAGTGAGTTACTTATATTTTATATAAATAATTATTGTTTAATTAATTCTTATCAATTAAAGAATTATTTTTTTAATAATAAAATTTAATGTAATTCAAATTAAATATTCTAAAAAATTTAGGATTAGAAAAAACTTTTATGCAAAGTTGTTAAATCTATCTAGCATTATAAGGGTCACATATTTAAAATATACAACAACCACTATTTAAACAATCAGGCATTTCCCAAAACCGTGCTCCTTATTGTATAACAAGTTTTTTTTTTTCTTTTATCATTTGAACATGTGACTTAACAAGGAGTTACTTATACAATATATTTTTAAATTTATTCTTACCAATGAATTATTTTTTAATTATAAAATTTATTGTGACTCAATAACCTACTTTATTAATTTTAACATTTAAATAAATTTTTAAGTAAAATTTTTAAAGTTACGTAAAGCTGCTAAATTTAAAATAAACAACTTATCTAATAAATCATCACTAACAAATTCACTCTGAGATTTGGACTACAGTAATAAATTTCCAATTTTTTAAAAAGGAAAGATGTACACACTTGAGGAGAAACACCTTGACAGTTGACACCCTCCTTCCTCACCAGTCACAGTTTGTTGTTGTCGTCTCCTTCCGCAACCGTGTTGGGTGCGCCAACCACCGCATCCACCACCATGCCGGTCTCCAACCACCAGCTCTACGCTCCTCTCCGTCCAAACCCATCTTCTTCTTCCTCCTCCTTCTCTTCCCATTCTTTTACTTCAAAGATCCTTCTCCTCCTGACCATCCTCCCGGTGTCTTTAGCAGCCATTGCGTTCATCCTCCAATGGCGCGGCGGCATCACCGATCCAACAGCCCTCTCGTCCCCGCGTGGGTCCCACCACTACTTCCCCGGCATGGAGCCTTCTCCCCTTTCCCATCTCTCCTCCCATAATTCTAACTCCCATCATTCCGACTGCGTCAATCTTGGCCGCACCGCTTCTCCTTCGTTTCCTTATTACCACAATTGGAAGCTCGACTTTGAGGCCTCTCTCACCCCTAAGGTCCCTTCTATGCTTCATTTTTATAATTTTTTTTTTAAATTTCATTGTTCCTTATTTGTGACTGTTTTTTTTGGTTCTGTTCTGGCTAGAGTTTGAAGCAAATAGTAGGGATTTCAATTTTTCTTTTCTTTTTATTATTACTACCAATATTTGGGGAGGGTTACTATTTTGTCTTTTCCCCCATACCATGGCAGCAATTTGAAGAAGAAAAAAAAGGGGGTTTTCTTCATGGTGGGGATGTTATTTTGGGTTTGATCCATGCTGAGAGGGATTTTGAGTAAATTGTGCAAGTTCTAGTGGCTTAGGTTGTGCGATCTGTGTGTTTTGATGGGACTTTTATAAATGGGGTTGATTTGGGAATTTTTGTTGGTAAGATTATTTTTCGAGCAGTTTTGTTAGCTGTAGTCCGTTATATTATTACAGATCTTGTAGGAAAGTTGATTTTAGTTAATGATAGATAGCTAGCTGATGGGTTTGATTGAATTTGAGCAAACATTGTTAACAAGATCTGTGTGTTTTATTGCTTTTGTGATCTGTGCTGGGTGGATTGTTTGTGAATTGGGATGATGTAGAGATTTTTTTGATTTGTTTGAAAATATGATTGATAGTTAGTGTTGTTATCCTTTAGTTATTTTTATCGACCGTAAGCATTTTTCTCATTCTCCATATATCAATTTACTTCCTCTCGGCGGATGTAATGGAAGTATCTATGTTGCCATTGATTTAATCCACGTTTTTTCTTTCTTGATGTGCAGATCTGTGTTACGACTAGTACATCAGCAGGGCTTGAGCAGATTCTACCTTGGATGTTTTACCATAAAGTAATTGGTGTGACAAATTTTTTCCTTTTTGTGGAGGGGAAGGCAGCTTCTCCTGAAGTATCTAATGTCCTAGAATCAATTCCTGTAAGTAGACAAATACAGTATTCTATCCTTCTCAGGATTCAGGAATCAGGACTTGATTCTTTTTATATGTTTTTCCTTCCTCCTTTCTCTAATAATACCATTCTAATTTGGTTTATGTTGTTTAAACCAGGGTGTAAAGGTTATATATAGAACAAAACAGCTGGAAGAACAACAGGCTAAGAGGTTAATCAAGTTTACCATTTTCTTACCAACTTTTATCCATACAATTGATTTTTTCATTTTACAATTGTAATAGAATAGTGTTCTTCTGAGTTTCTTGATTTGCAAATAGATATATGGAGGATTTTTTTAACCATAATAGTTTTACGCTTCAGTATGTCCATAATGGTTTTTGTAATTATTCAAGTTTGTTTTTGTTCATGCTCATTACTATAAAATTTTGTTTCTTTTCCTTGCCCCTGTTAAACTGTTAATGCTCTTGTAGAATATTTATGTTCCCCTTTGTCTTCAGGATACTTTTTATTCTAAATTCTAATTTTTAAGAGATGGTTTAGTTATACTAATTATTTATTTTGTGGGTTGCATCAGCCGTATTTGGAACGAGACATGGCTGGCAGGTTTCTTTTATAAACCATGCAATTATGAACTTTTTGTGAAGCAATCCCTCAACATGGAGATGGCTATTGTTATGGCAAGGGTATGGCTAACTGTTTTGTTGCAAAAATCCTTATTTTTCTCCATTTTTTTAAATTATGGTTTGGTTTGATCTGTAATTTGTTCATCAACACAATGTTCTGCTTGTTGAAATGAAATATCAGGATTCTGGCATGGACTGGATTCTTCATCTTGATACAGATGAATTAATACACCCAGCTGGTGCTCGGGAATATTCTTTAAGGCAGTTGCTTCTTGATGTTCCAAGACATGTTGATATGGTCATATTTCCTAACTATGTGAGTAGAATCTGCAGATTATTTTTAATTGTTTATTAGTGATGTATATTTCATGGTATTGGAAAATATTTTGCTATATTGTTAGCTTCAATTTTGTAACTTGTGCTGCTGTGTTTGTCTCTTTTAGGAGAGCAGTATTGAGCGAGAAGATGTCAAAGAACCTTTTAGTGAGGTAAGTCTTGGAAGCTGTACATAGTCATTCCAAAAAGTGTCTAACTTATTTCAGAGAACCTGAACTAAACAGTGTGTCATGGATATAATTGTATTAAGCTCATCAATAATATACGTAAATTCGTTTGCAATGCCGTTTCTTTTCTTCAGTTAACTATGCTGATAATTTTTAATTTGGTTAAAGTATGTTTTTCGTCCCTATAAATATCGAAATGTTTGTAATCCGTCCCTGCAAAATTTTTTTGTTTTTTGTCCTCGCAAAATTAAAATGCGTCAAATTTTGGTCCAGAGCTAAGTTCGGTTGTGTCTGAACCTATGTGGCAGATGACTTTGCAAACAAGTGAGTCCATTAGCCAACTAACATCCGACAAGTGTCAATGCTTCAACCCTCTCTCTTGAATCCATGGGTGATTCAGCCTTACAAGCCAACAAGCACTGCACTCCGGACGACGCCTATGCCCCAAAGTCCATCGGCGATGACCCCCTCGCGGCATGGAGCGACATGTCATTGTCGGTGTGGAGATCAACTACTGCGTGAGCAACATCTACGTGCTCGGCATCACCGTCGCCGATCACAACAACTCCATGAATGTGCTCGCGTGCATCCACATCGTCAACCAGACTATGAGTGTTGAGGTCACGGCGTGCTGCAACGTCGATTTCACGCCAGAGAAGCTCAGTACGTTGAGATCTATATGGAGGTGGAGGTGGAGGTGAATGTTGAGATCTGCTTGCAGAGCCCATGGCAGAGGAGATGAATATTGAGATATGGTTGCACATGGAGCTCGACTTGGAGCAAGTTTGACTCAGGCCAGTTTGGGTTGGAGTAGAATCAGGTTTGAAGAATGACTTTGGGGGTTTGTTCATCGGAATCGCGAAAAAGCCATTGAAGCCGATGGTCGAGGCGTGTGCCCCCTTGTTGGCAGAGGTGGGGATGTCATTGTCAACAGCCCCCTCATTATTGTGCGTGCCATTACCACCATGGCCCCAACCACCCTACCCTGTCTCTTCCATGTTGTGATGTTGCCTGGACCACCCCTCCACCGCGCGTTCCGTACCAACCAGTCCCATCATCGTGCGCACCTCTGCATCGTCATTGCGTGTCGCTGGCCCCGACGTCACCAGATCTGTGTGGGACCTCAGCTCCCCTGCACTAGCTAATCCCCTCTTTATTGTTTTGTTCTGTTTTGTGTGTGTTCGTTCTGGTATCGGCTTTGGTGGTTGAGAACTTCAAAGAAGATGAAGGTTAGAAAAGAATGGTTAAACAATTGTGATAATTTTTTTGCATTTTGTGGGGGGGGTTTTAACCCCCAGAAATTGTAACAAGTAGTAGGCAGCCATGGGACTCATGAGGAAGTGACACATCAATAGGAGAGTGACACGTAGGTTTGGAACTCAACCAAGTCTAGCCGAGCGAAAATTTAACACATTTCAATTTTACGGGGACAAGAAACATACTGAAAATCTTGCAGGGATAGATTCTGAACATTTCAATATTTATAGGGACGAAAAACATATTTTAGCCTTTTAATTTTCTACAATTGAACATATATGTTCATTAAGAGAAAGTAATGGATTCTCTATATCAATAAATCTGGCCTACGTTATCTATACATAGTTGAATATCACATTGTACTGACAAAGCTGGTGTCACTGAATTTTTTGTTGGTGTATCTGAGTTTGTTGAATAACAGAAGGAATTATGATATTTGAAACACATTTTATTTTAGTTTCTTGACTGTAAAATTTGAAATCTCTATTAGCTATATCATAATAATTTTATGGTTTAGTTGAGGTGCAAGCCTAAGCCGTTTAGTTTTAGTTCAAAGTTTGAGATTACTACGCAAACTGGTGCATCAGGTCACTGTACTTTAGAGGGGATAAAATTCCTTTAAGGTTGAGATGTTGTGATGGAAAACATTTATTGCTGGGTTGAGAATCATGATGGAATTTTTTTCAGCTGATTTAGGTGGGTAGGATAGCATAGCGAAATGTTTCAAAGTTTTTTAATCACTGAAAATGTTAGCATAAAAGGCTTTGTTAAAATGTTAACAAAACAAAGTTGATGGTGCATTACCAGGCTCCAAGTCCGGAAGATATTAGAAAAATTTAACTAAATAAACATGCCAAACCCAAATTTATTTTCCTGGATAAGTGATCAGCACATTGCAAAAGTAAACTTCGCTTTGGAATCTTGGAGGCTCACACATGACACACCTCTTAGGCAGTGAACTGAAGTTCCCTTAGTCCAATTGTGTGATACGAAAGAACATGGGTTTTTCGTCTGCCTTTATAAACTGTGGAGTATTTTATATTTTAGAATAAGCATTTCAGTGATCTCTATTTCATGGTTGCCTCGGTCAAACAAGGTTTGTATTTTGGGGTTGAAATTCTTGTGGGATATCTGATTATGATTCTATCCCTCATTTCATTTGATTGAGGATATAATTTTAGTATTCTCATAGCTCAAAAAGAAAAAACCCTCTAGTCAAAGCTGAATACTGTGATCGACTCTTTTGCCACACTCCTACTATGGTTATGCACCACAATTAAAAGGATTAGATTTATGTACACCACAATTAAAAGGATTATATTGGTTTGAACTAAATCTCCTAACATAAAAGTAATTCTAAATTATAAATTTGTAACCTCTTTTTCTCCTTATCTGTCAAAGCAGGTATCAATGTTTAAGAAGAATTACGACCATCTTCCAAAGGATACATACTTTGGCATGTATAAAGATTCTGTACGTGGCAATCCAAACTACTTCCTGACTTACGGGAATGGAAAATCAGCTGCTCGGATACAAGATCATCTTCGGCCTAATGGTGCACATAGATGGCATAATTATATGAAAACCCCTAAGTATGATCCTTGAATTCACAAGACATGTGTATCCCTTGACTTTTTTGTTATTACCCTGATAGTTCTTCTGAATTATGCTAGTGAAATCAAATTGGAAGAGGCTGCTGTTTTACATTACACATATGCTAAATTCTCAGACTTAACTTCTAGACGTGACCGCTGTGGTTGCAAACCTACAAAAGAAGATGTCAAAAGATGCTTCATGTTGGAATTTGATAGATCTGTAAGTTTCCGGATTTTATTATTCTTTGTCCTGTCCTGTTCAGTTATCTGCTTTGATTGTATGTCAGAAAACAGGATTTCTTATACCGGTATGTAGGAGTGTAAGTGAGACAAGCTAAACACTTGAAATTGAGGTTTGACTTGCGAGGAAAAAGAGATTGCTCAAGCTTCGCTTACGGTTTAAACAAGTTAAATTTAAAATTTGAGTTTGACTTGTTTAAAATATATGATGCTTGGGATTGTTGACTTATTTGAGTTAGTTTATGGTTTGATTATTTTTTTTATCAAAATTCTGTAAAAAGTGTTTATTTATTAATTTAATATTTTATTATTTAACATAATTTTGTACTAGGTGAAGTAAAAATAGAAATAAAATACTACCTTCGGTCCTTTATATGAGAAACAAGTGATAGTGTATTTTACACTATCACTTGGTTTTTTATAAATAGGTTTATAAATAGGACCGGAGGTGGAATAATTTTGTATTTATAATGATGATTTGAGATTAGAAATGGAATCTTTAATGATAGAAATGGTCAATTGTTTGAAGAAAGTTTATGGTTGTGTATTTAAAATATGAATCTTGATGATTGAAATAATAAGATAAATGATATGGGTAGGACAATAAGAAATAAAATTATAATATTTCTAGTAAATATAATAAACAAAATGATAAATTTATAATAATCTAGGTATACATAATAAGCTAGTTACTACTTTAAGTTTGAACTTTTTTATTTGGCTAATCGAACGAGATTGATTGAGCACTTAACAAGCTGGAGTTCAATAGTTCACAAATAGATTGGCTCATTTATAAAGCTTGAACTTAAGTTTGGCTGTCAGTGAATTTGGTTGAGTATCTTTTCTCTAGTGTGAAAGGTGTGACACTTGTGTAATGGTAAGGTCACAGGTTCTAGTATTACAATTGGCCTTCCTGGATATGGGATAATGCTTCCTAGAGCTGGCCCTCATTAGATTCAACAATAGGGGGAGCCTCATGCACTGAACTACCCTTTTTATATTTTCTGGTGTGGGAATGTTAACTTGTATGTAAGCACTTGTTCCTCCTAATACACTTGTCAATTTCAGGCATTTATTATTGCTTCAACTGCAACTGAAGAAGAAATGATGAAGTGGTATGTTGGCTTCAATTCTTTGTATTTATTTATGCACTAACTCTCCCATATTTTAACCACTATGTTATTGATCTTCCAAAAACATTTGTCTTTGCTTGTTGATCCAGGTATAATGAGCATGTTGTGTGGGGTGATAAAGACCTGAAGATGAAACTTTTGAGGAAGGGAGTATTGACTCGCATATATTCTCCCATGGTAAGTGATAAGTATTATAGGTCTAGTGTTAGGGAAGAGAAAGTAGGTTAATGGTAATGAACTTAAAATATTATTGCAATACCCTGACCTGGTAGCCCTATATATGCTAATGACAAGGTTAAATACTACTACTATTACTAACCCAAGCCTGCTAATAAGACTGATAACCTAATAAAACCTAGAGGAGTGCTAGCAACACACTCTCTAACACACTCCTCCTAACACACACTTTTCCATTGGTTTAAATTTATTGAAAACTACAAAATCAGGTGAGTCATTAAATGAGAGGTGAGACCCACAAAATTTGTGATTTTCAATAAATTTCAACCAATAATAGAGAGTGTTGCTAGCATTTCTCTAAAACCTAATATCTTAACAGCAAGCTTAGTTCGTTTTTCAAGTAGTGAATCATAGATTTGGATAGTAATAAGTAAATGGATTGGACAGAAAGAAGATACTCACACCATATGAGGAGAAAGTTGGCCAATTGTCCCAGTTGGTTGTGGGAAAACATTTGGCTACTACTTTATTTCTACGGCCTGTTTTTCCTTCCATTGCCAAACACATTAAAATGTGTCACTTAAGATGGAAATATGACTTGTTAAGAGTTAAGATCTAGTGAGAACCTTTAATTTCTAGATGGTATAAATAATTGCTTCTATCATTCCACTTTTTTTTTTTTTTAATTTATCCTTTTGTATGTACATTTTTTTTGGTTAAGTTTATCTATAGGTCCGTGAACTTGGAAATTTTCAAATACTTTAGGGGCCATGTTGCTAGTTTAATTATTCAGCAGGTCCCACAACCACAACCATTTAATTTTTTTAGTTAGGTCCTTGTACTTATTGGAACTCTAACGAAAATGTGCTTACTTGTTAGGGACCCAATTAAAAATGATTTATAAGTTCAAGGACTTCATTACATATTTTTTTAAAGCATAGAGACATTTTTTTTTAAAAATCAAATAGTTCAAGGATCTACAAAATAATTCAACTTTTTTTATGCTCCAAACTCATTTCCTATATTGGTCTTCTTCAGGTCATAATTCAAAGTTTAAGGGAATCTGGAGTCTTCAGTTCTGTCATTGCATCTGCCCCGTCACTTTCCAAAGAAAACTTTCTGCTGTCAATTGATAGTAGTAACTCATCGAGAGCCGTCGCCTCCGTAACCACCCTCCCTTCAACTTCAAGAAAGGTTGGAAGAACCAAAGAATCTCAAGCAGCTACAAGGAAGGCTTTATCTATTGAATCTGTTGCATTTCACCAAGTAGCTGTACCACCACTGTCTCCCCCAGGATTAGATAACAATGGCCTCATTTCACACAATTAATCTTAATCTCTGAATGCTTCCATCTCCGTCCATTTTAAGTATCATTGTCGTCATGCGATATTATGCTTTATTGGAAGAATCTCCAGGTGAAGAAAGAGCATCTTAGTTGCTTTTTCTGATTATCCGAGCTTTGAAAATATTTGGTGTTTGTTGCTGTCCAAATGGAGTATTGATTGTGGTCAGTGGCTGGTTTTGGAAGTGGATGGCCCTTGATGAAAACAGTTAGATATCGCAAGTCATTTTTTTTTTGTATAGAAACTTGAGTGCCATTAATATGAATATTCTTTTTTATACCCTTTTCAAGTCCAGCTACTGGAATTGTGACTGGGATAGTAGTATGTTATTTCACTCGTGTCTATTATTCTTTGTATTATACGCATACCTTTTATGCTATACAACGATTACAAGCAACCACTATGACATGCTATTAGCCTATTAGTGAATATTTATTGTTTCCTTATTGCTAGTAATAGTTGTAAGATCAGAACCGTATTGGGGTTGATCCATTCGAATAGTTGGAGAGTAAATAGTCAAATTAGTTTTCAAAGATATATCATTGATCATATATTTGTCCTAGATGATTGAAATTATGCTTGAAGTCCTTAATGTGTATTTTATCAACTTTTTTTACTGTATGCATTTTATTAACTAAATTAACAGGTAACGTATTTTGAAAAGTGAAAACTGTGGTAGTGGAAAAATGTGAAAGAAATATACATTTTAGGACTTTGGACATGATTTTCATTATTCAGAATATGATATGATTTATTTGCGTGTTTACTTCATAGTTAGGTTGATAATCGGTCTGTTTGAAAAAAGATATAGCTGGGCCAACACCCACATTTAGGCTTGGGCTAAAATTCATTAAATTCCAGGGCAATTTTATTTAGACTTTTTTTCGTTTCTCTTTTCACTTTTTGTTTTTTTTTTTTACCATAAGTACAAAGTAGTTCTTGGTGGTGATTAATCTTCGCCAAGGATCTTGAGAGTGCATAAATTGAATATTCTCCTCGTGTCAATCATTATTGATAGATATATTTAATTTGAACATATTTTTAATATCTTTTGTAATTTGTTTTAAGAATATTATGTTTCATTTTTAATATTAACTTTACTAATTCTTAATTAAATATTGAAAGCATGGGCTTTCTCCTTTCTCCCTAATCTTTTGATATCTTGGGTCATCTTCATTACACACCTCACAAGTAGGATAAATTCTCCATTAGTTGATTTTGTGTTTGTGTATTGAAAATGTTTTTTTTTTCTTTATATGTAAGAATCAGACCTAGATATAAGACAATTTTATAATAAGACATGCATATTGATCAATTGAACTAAATTTGTAATGAAAAATAAGAGAAACATAAAATTTATTTTAATAATCTTTATACTTCAAAGAGAATAAATTACTTGTTGGTGGAGAGTTATTCTTATTCCTTAGTATTCTTAAAAAATATTACTTTCTTTTACCCTTATTATAAGATCAAAGTTAAAAGTGTAGTAGTTTGGTTTTTTTTATATATATAAAAGATCTAATCTATAATTTGTCATGCATTAATTGCTTTTTTTTTTTTAACAAAAATATCATTTATTAACATCAATTCTAGAATGAAGTGATAATATAAAAACATAACTCATTAATGCTGATTAGTTTTGAAAAAAAATTACTAATTTAAAACAATTTTAATACTCCCAACTAAATTCCTTAATCTATGTGAATTAATTAATTGAACCTTTAATAAATACCAGAGGAAATAATTAGTTTCAAAATTAGATTTTAAAGTTAAGTCAGTCTAATCAATGAATTCTTATTTCTTTCATGAATAAGTTTCTAATTTTTATACATATTTATTTTTAAAAATATTATATTAATTGAATTATGTGTAATCATCATATTAATTGTTAAAATTATAAATATTAGTTAACTTAATTCTTGAAATTAGAAAATATTATTTTAATCCTAAAATAATCAAATATTAATAATTTTAAGTTGCTATTTTGTAATTTTAAAGATTAAAGCTATCATTATTTAACAATATGATGAATTAAATTGTTCACCATTAAATATTCTTAAAAACACAGAATAACAGTCCTATAATTTTAAAATAAAATTAACATATTTTCATACACAATAAAACGTCAACGTCAAGAAAAAAATATCGAAGATATAGAAAAGGGAAACAAAAGCATCATCATCAACAACAAATACCATAAGCGATGACGACCTTGTTCTGCGTCTCCAATCCAATCTCTCACCTCTCCGCATTTGCTTCCTTGAGGGCCCCGCCCTTCTTCTTCAACTCTCCGGCGCTTCGCATCCACGCCGGCGGCCGGGAACGGCGGGGCTCGGCGGTGGCGACTCGTGCGGGTCCCAGCACTAGCAGCATCCTCTTTGCCATTGCGCTCCCGTCCTCTCTCCTCGGCGTCACCATTTTAGCTGCACTTCGAATGGGCGATAAGCTCGACCGAGACTGGCTTGAAGAGGTAACTTTTCTTTGGATAAATTTTTCGGTCAACACTTGCAATTTGTAAAACAAGGAAAAAAGTTAAGTTTGTTTAAATTCTGGAGGATTAGTCTCATAACCGGTGAAAAATACCAAAAGTGTAAAGTCTATCCAACAACAAGTGAGACCTAAAATAAAATTAAAAAAAAAATTGCTTTAAATATGTTGGGTCTTTTTCCTAAGCATTTTTTTTTTATCAATATACGAGACATTTTGTACGTTATAAATACTATTAGCAAATATATTTTTTTGCTAATGGATCTAAAGCGTAGCATAAGTTTTAGTTGTTTTACCGTTGCTCGGTAGTGTCAAAGCTTGTGGATATCTCAAAGTCCCAGAGAACAAAAAAGTCCTATGTACGGTGATTAAAAATAAAAATAAATATAAATAGATAAACAAATAAATCAATTAACTTATGCATAGAATAAAGTTAACTTTTTTGGATAATTGGGTCTTTCGGTAATGCGGGTTTTTTGTGTTGCTAGCCTAGTAGACACTTGTAACATGTCTTCCACCTGTTTGACGAAACTCCCCATCTTGGTTTCACGCAATTGTTCTCACTCTTTACTGAAGAAATGTTAGCAACGTATTCTTTATACTGTTATTAATTGAGACTTGGGTCATTTTGTGATTTTTGATAAATTTTAGTTAATAATAAAAAAGTTAGTTATAATGAGATTAGATAGTGTGTTCTAGTATCCTTCTTATAATAGTAAGGGTATGGTGATGATTATTCTAAGTGGATGAATTTGTGCTGAACTGTAGAATTGTTTGGTGGAATTGGAAAAGTTTGGTTTTTGTTTTTTGCCTCTTGATTACTATAATTTGCAGTACAGCCTCGGATTCAGCTTCTCTTTGTGTCTTAGTGTATTAATTGTTTGTTAATGGCCCAGCACTCAAGTGAGAGAAATTCTTAGTTAGAGAGAGACAAATAAACTGTTGATAAATGTAAAGACATTCCTTGAAGATTAATATGCATTGCTAAAATGACCTATACAACCTCACTCATCTCAACGTGATAGATATGTTCTAAATTTAGCGCGAAATCTTTGTTTGCACCTTTAAAAACATTTTGAGTGCTGACTCTAGAAGATTGTGGACATACAAGGTAGTTGTGTACACAAGAGCAAACACAAACTTTTTATGAGTCCAGCCAGACTTGAGAAGATTGCTGATATTTTTTGCATAACAGTCCCCATGAATACAGACACAGAAAAACACTAATTCTCTTGTTGAAAACTCATTTGACCTTAAATTCTTGATGAGTACAAACTATTGAACCCGTTTATTTGAATTCTCCAATTCACTTTCCATTTCCATAAAGGATATGTGATTTCTACCAACATACATCTGAAACTCTTGCATCTCTAGGAACCATGAGTAAAGGATATGTGATTCTATTACCAGCCTAATAAAGCATGTAAAGTCTACTTGTTCGGTTACACACTAATTTTAAGTTTTTAATCAATCATGTATCTGGAATTGAAGACTCGTAACTGTTTTCTTTTAACAGTATGCCATTTATCTGTCGTTTTTGATAAATAGTATGTGGAATTGGAGATGATTATGAGGAAATTGATTTTAGGTTAAAAAAGGGTTATGCCACCTGATTTGTTGACATCTTTTACAAATACCAGATGGCAAGAAATGAAGCTTTAATGGAACTTGAAACATATGATGACGATGACAATGATGATAACGATGATGTCAGCAGCGAAGAGGATAGTATGGAAACTAATGTGCAAGAAAAGCCTGCCCTTACACAAGCTCGCAATAGACCCAAAAGGGAAGCTTAAAGTTTCATCTTGTCTATAAATCTATATTTTTTTATCTAGGATGATTTTGCTGCAGTAGATAGATCAGAAGACTTACAAATCTAGAGGCAAAGGGGAGATGTCTTTCTTCAAGCATCCAAGTTTCCCTCAGTTAATGTTGCATCGTTAGCTTGTCATCAAATCTATTGAAAAAAACAATAATCATGTAAGATGAATGTAACCTTATAAAGGAATACAATGTAACACAACATATTATTTTTCCAAATGTAAGTGCTATTAATATAAAAACTTATACCTCAATGTCACATACTATCATAGTATTGTGTTCCTGTATCTTTTAGCATGAGGTTCTTTATAATCATCCACCTAACCATCTGCACCCACAAACACAAGGTTTGAGATCATCATAGGATTCAAACACAAATAGCATACGGGAAGTCAGTTATCACATTCTTAGCTAATAGAGATAAACAAGACAACACGTAGATTTACATATCATATAAGCAAAATATAACATACTTAAACATAGCTCACGTTATTTCATCACTTTATTGCGTAACATCACAACACAACACGTCTTATTCATTTTCACATCATTCATGTACTCAAGGATCAAAACACAATATCACTAAATCAATCAATATCGATCAATACACAAACATTATGTAAGAGATACACTAAGACTCAATCCTATATGTAATGTGATATCTTGTCAGTGAAAAATCTCGTCGGACGCCTAGGAGTATATGACAAGGCAAACCATGCACTAGTAAATTAGGTCACTCTCACTAGGTAAAATCTTAGGAAGACCAATCGGGGTCATGCTGTTTTGCGAGAATGCTTCAACCATGTAGGATCGGTACAGACTTAAAGGAGCACTCAAACCGGGTGTATTTACCCCTAAGGCCTACACTCCGAAGAGTCCGTCAGGGTCTCTCTCTCCTGATTCAGGTCCAATGCATAAAACATTTTAGCACGCAGACTCTATCTATAAATTGTACCACAACTCTTCAATTGTTCTCAAAATAATTTTATCTCATCGCGCTTGTGATTAAACTCGTCGAGTCCCCTCAGTGGTTTCCATCACAATATTCGCCGCGCATTAACTCGTCGCCCTTAAAAGGTCTTACAATTGTGTGATTACACAGTTCATAGCTCATAACGCAATACACATGTATTTCACCATTCATCACAAGTTCAATTTGTCACTTACTCACAATTTGAATCACAATTTCATAATATCAATGTAACAGTATATACAAAATGCTTCTCACAACATGGGGAGTAAAATTCCTCAAACAATTCCACACAATCATATTAAAATCAATGAATCAAATCATAGGTCAAAAATATGAAAACACCAAGAGTAGTCAAGTTTATCAACCAATTCGCATTAGGACATCAATTGATCCATCAACACAACAATACCATATTTATAATTGTAAAGGAAAATTATAATTTAATAAACACCCAAAAATAAACCCAAATTTGATCCCCTAAAGATTTCTACACATGTTCATTCTAATCCCAATTGCGATAAATTCATTCCTTACCTTTAAGCAGACTCACGTGTGTATTCTCACAGCGATAGCGGCATCTCTAGCAATTTCTTGAGATTCCTTGAGCTTTTCCTCTGATTTGGTGTGATAGGATTTTCAAGCGCTAGAGAGAAGGAGAAGAGATTAAAATCTTCATTTTGTACTATCTTCGTGCGATTCACTTTTCTCTCTCCCTGAATATTATTTCACAAATTCCAACGCTGAATGTGTGGGGAATTGAATTTCGAACCAGGTATCTAAATTTCACGATGATCTAACGGTTAACAAGTTTGAGATCGTAGTTTTACTTGATAGGTTTTGAGTCTCAGCGGGGAAAAATAAAACTACAATGCGAAGGATATTTCTCTTAGCTCTGACATTTTTTTCGCAAATTCAAAACAGTAAGAATGTTCGGAAATGAGTTGTGAACCTGGTGGTGTTGTATCACGATGATCTAATGATTAACGAGTCTGAAATCATCGTTTTATTAAGACAGGTTTGAGTGTATGCGGGAAAAAGAGTGTTTTGGGAAGGAAAAAAAGGAAACAGAATTGAGAGGAAGAGAATGCTATCATCAGTCTCAAAACATACCTAACATGTCTCTATTTATAATTAAGGTACTCACAATCTATTATTTACTTTATTTATTTGTTTTTTTTATTTTATAAAAAGAAACTTTATTTTATTTCCTATCAAATGAATAAATCGAATATTTTTTTTATTTTTCTTCAAACTATTATTTTAATACAATTATTTTTCCTTATTTATTTAATTATAAAAATCTCACCATTTTTTAAAATTTTACTTTTTTTTAACTGAAAAGTTTTTTTAATTTATTTATCAAAAATGGGATGTTTCAGGTTGCACCTCAATTAAACCATAAAATTAGTACGTAGATAATAGAGATTTCAAATTTTACAGTCAAGAAACTGAAATAAAATGTGTTTCAAATGTCATAATTCCTTCTGTTATTCAACAAACTCAGATGCACCAACAAAAAATTCAGTGACACAATGTAGGTCAGATTTATTGATATAGAGAATCTATTACTTTCTCTTAGTGAACTTGTATATTCAATTGTAGAAAATTAGAAATGATCAGCATAGTTAACTGAAGAAAAAAAACGGCATTGCAAACGAATTTACATATATTATTTGATGAGCTTAATACAATTATATCCATGACACGCTGTTTATTTCAGGTTCTCTGCAATAAGTTAGACACTTTTTGGAATGACTATGTACAACTTTCAAGACTTACCTCACTAAAAGGTTCTTTGGTATCTTCTCGATCAATACTGCTCTCCCAAAAGAGACAAACACAGCAACACAAGTTACAAAATTGAAGCTAACAATATAGCAAAATATTTTCCAATACCATGAAATATACATAAAAAATAAACAATTATAAAGAATCTGCAGATTCTACTCACATAGTTAGGAAATATGACCATATCAACATGTCCTGGAACATCAAAGCAACTGCCTTAAAGAATATTCCCGAGCACCAGCTGGGTGTATTAATTCATCTGTATTAAGATGAAGAATCCAGTCCATGCTAGAATCCTGATATTTCATTTCAACAAGCAGAATATTGTTTTGATGAACAAATTACAGATCAAACCAAACCATAATTTAAAAAAATGGAGAAAAATAAGGATTTGTACAACAAAATAGTTTGCCATACCCTTGCCATAACAATAGCCATCTCCATGTTGAGGGATTGCTTCACAAAAAGTTCATAATTGCATGGTTTATAAAAGAAACCTGTCAGCCATGTCTCGTTCCAAATACGGCTGATGCAACCCACAAAATAAATAATTAGTATAACATAACCATCTCTTAAAAATTAGAATTCGGCATAACAAGTATCCTGAAGACAACAGGAAATATAAATATTCTACAAGAACATTAACAGTATAACAGGGCAAGGAAAAGAAACAAAATTTTATAGTAATGAGCAAGAACAAAAACAAACTTGAATAATTACAAGAGTCATTATGGACATACTAAAGCGTAAAACTATTATGGTTAAAAACATCCTCCATATATCTATTTGCAAATCAAGAAACTCAGAAGAACACTATTCTATTACAATTGTACAATGAAAAAATCAATTGAATGGAAAGAGTTGGTAAGAAAATGGTAAATTTGATTAATCTCTTAGCCTGTTGTTCTTCCAGCTGTTTTGTTCTATATATAATCTTTACACCCTGGTTTAAACAACATAAACCAAATTAGAATGTGTAACACGTGTGATGGAGGGCTCAGAAAAGGCGGGAGAATTTGTTAAGCATCGTGGCCACGTGTCAAACGATGAGGAAAGCAAGGAAGTGCGCAAGAGCTCACGTGAGAGGAGGGAGAGCGTTAAATTGCGTGATTACATTCATTGAAGGGCATGCTTGTGGTATCGACCCTTTCCTCTCTGAAATCCAATTCCCTCTGACATTCTTTTTCTCTTTCCCAAATTGAGCTCATGCTCTGTCTCCGTTCCTTTAAATTGCAGGAAAAGACCCATTGATGACTTCTGCCGAATCTTTATGAATTTCAGTGTGTTGTCGCATTATTTGTTCCTTTAAATTCCTGCTATTACAGTGATTACATTCGAACTTCCTTGTAATTGTGGTTTTGTTGAAATATAAATGCCAGCACTGTTACAGAATGGTATTATTAGAGAAAGGAGGAAGGAAAAACATATAAAAAGAATCAAATCCTAATTCCTGAGAAGGATAGAATACTGTATTTGTCTACTTACAGGAATTGATTCTAGGACATTTGATACTTCAGGAGAAGCTGCCTTCCCCTCCACAAAAAGGAAAAAACTTGTCACACCAATTACTTTATGGTACAACATCCAAGGTAGAATCTGCTCAAGCCCTGCTAATGTACTAGTCGTAACACAGATATGCACATCAAGAAAAAAAAAACGTGGATTAAATCGAAGGCAACACAGATACTTCCATTACATCTGCAGAGATGAAGTGAATTGATATATGGAGAATGAGAAAAATGCTTACAGTCAATAAAAATAACTAAAGGATAACAACACTAACAATCAATCATATTTTCAAACAAATCTTCATTTTTCAGTTAAAAAATTGTAACTAACGAAAAAATCTCTACATCATCCCAATTCACAAGCAATCCACCCAGCACAGATCACAGAAAAGCAATAAAACACACCAACCTTGTTACCCCATCAGCTAGCAATCTAACATTAACTCAAATTAACTTTCCTACAAGATCTGTAATAATATAATGGACTACAGCTAACAAAACTGCTTGAAAAATAAGAGCATTAACACAAACATGTCTTCAGAAACAACCTTCATCTAACCAACAAAAATTCCCAAATCAACCCCATTTAAAAAAGCCCCATCAAAACAAACAGATCACACAACCCAATTCTGTTTACAGAACTACTGATATCAGCATTGCATAATTGATATCACAGTAATACTCTTAATTATTGGGTTTACGTATTGAACACTAACAATTGATATCCAGAATTCAATTTACACCCATGAAGCATGTAAGAGCTTAAGCTATGGTTTGATGTCAGTTGACTTTTCTGGAGTGACTTTGTTTTGTTAAAAGATGCAATCTATGGAACCTGGAAATTTATGACCTTTACAACGAAACAGTCCAATGTAAAAGGATATGCAACAATATCCAGCAACATGTGTCTAATTCTTGGTAAGATAACTGTGTTCACGGCCACAAAATTGAATATATCAGATATCAAAAGGAAGATAATCCAGAACCAGATGAAAACAGTGGTTGATCCTCCCAAATGCTATTATTCTTTCAACATGTTGATAAAAAATGAGAACAATCAGTCCGCCTCGCAATTATTTTCAACTCGGTAACAACTTACAGCCTTTTGCTTTTAGTTTAGATTCTAGACCAAAGAACTTCAAGCTTGATAGCACCAAGTCTGCTGTATTTTTCTTCATATGATCAATTAGTAATTCATCATTCACAATTGTTATCGAATTCTGTCAAGAAGTTGCGCTCCCTCAAGTTTGAGAAAACCTTCCTGGCCTCTTCAATTGTTCCATGCTTACACATGCCAGATATGACTGCAGAATATATGACATTGTCTAGAGCGCAATCTTGTTCCACCATCTCATTTAATGCATCAACCACCTTCCCGGCATCATTTGATTTACATGCATGAATAATGGTAAGACTAAACTTAAACTAGATTGGTCCATCACTAACATTGCGCAAGCAATCATGAACCAGCATCTTTTGCAAAGCCCTTTAGTGAGGCTACTATAAGCTGCAACCGAAGGAATGCAAGACATCTCAATGATCTTAGTGTGACATGCACATGCCTCTTTAATTTCACCAAGTTCAACAAGGCACAGAATCACAATACTATAAGCAAACGAGTCAGGTTTCAAGCTTAAGCCTTTCATTTCATCAAATAGTGATAACACTTTCTTCACCTCACCAATCTTGTGAAGAGAATCCATCAAAATATTATATATTTTAACACTAACATGACCTTTTTCTTTCAATTGAACAAATGTCTCTAGTGCAATTATCGGTTTCTTCTCCACCAAAACAGAGAAGAATTTGGGGAGATCAGCAATAACGGGAAAATCCAACTTCTGCATCTGCTCAAGTAACTTGAAAAATTCGTCCATTCTATTCTCTTTGAGAGCCAATAGTAGCTCACACAAATATATGTTTTTTTTTTCTCTTTTTTGTTTAGTTTTCACGTTTTCTTATTTTTTTTTTCTTTTCTCTCTCTTTTTTTTTAGTTTTCACGTTTCCTTGTTTTTTTTTCTTCTTTTTTTTCACGTTTTTGTTTCTTTCCTTTTTTTTTTCTTCCTTTTTTTCACGTTTTCTTTTTTTTTTTTTTTCTTTTTCTTCTTTTTTTTTTCTTCACGTTTTCTTTCTTTCTTTCTTTTTCTTTTTCTTCTTTTTTTTTGTTTTTTTCTTTTCTTCTCTTTTTTTTATTATTATTGTTATTTTATATGTTTTCTTTTTCCTTTTTTTTCTTAATACTTTTTTATTTTATTTTTGGATCCGGACTGACAACATTGAAAATGGAATTACATCTTTTTTTTTTACACAACCGTGTGTCTTTCCCATTTTGTACCTTGCAACACGTCTTCCAAGTTTTATATCAATTTAAATTAATCACTTTTGCTTCATTCAATAATTCTTTTGTTATTTCTTTATTTAATTTGTAATTTTCTTTTAAGAAAAGGGTTATTTCATACATATTCCAATTATTATAAAGATAAAAATGTTTGTCAATCAATCAATATAGTTTCTCATCCAAAAAGACTTAAGACTTAATTGCATATTTTATCACCTGACTTTTATTATTTTGCAAATTTTATCATTAAATTTTTCTCACAAATTTTATTATCAAAAGTTTTCAATTTTTACATATTTTATCAATGTTAACGTGTTGCCAGAAAAAAAATTTCATTTTTTTACAAAATGATGTTGCTTTGTTACAATAAAAAAGTTTTGAATAATAAAATTTGTAAAAAAACAAACTTGGGTGGTAAAATGCATTAAATTTGAAAAATTGAATCGTAAAATTTGAAAAAAAAAATCAAGTAGTTAAAATCACAAAATGATAATTGTTAAATAGTGAAATATGCTTATTAAACCAAAACATAAAAACACCCTCGTAGCAATAATGCAACATAGCTACAATGATCAAAATGTTCGATGATAGCAATGATAGAAGTAGGATTTTCAATTTCGAGATAAGATTAAGTCATTAGGATGTAAATTATGACCTGCGATTGTAAAGTTATAATGCTACAAGTGTTACACTAATTTTTATTTTAAATTTAATATATTACATCATCTGCAAGTATTAGATGAAGTAATAATACATACCAGGTACCCGCCGCACCTATTCCCATAATCTTTTTATGGGCAAACCTAAACCTAGATCCATTTAGCAAGTATTTTTTTCACGTGTTTACTAAGTCAGAGTCTAATAAGTAATTACCATCCTTATAATCAACTATTTGCAAATCTCTATTAAAACAAAATTTTATTTTATATACAAACTTAGAGAGAAAATCATGTGAGAAATGAGAGAATAACAACAAATATTAACTATATAATTCAAATGTACAATTGAGATTAAAACTAATTAGAACAATTTTTGGTCATCGTTATATTATGGTTGTATAGTGAAGTTTTTTTTCCCTCGCATCTCACACACACTAGACATCTTTCTGTATCTGTGTGTATCTTATCAAGGGCCTATACAAGTAAACTTTTATAGCACTTACAGGAGAAGAAGAAAAAAAATGAGAAAAAGCTTCTTTTTTAAGAAACTAACATAAAGTTTCTACAAGTTAGCTTTTAGCTTCATTTATGCATAAGCTAATTTTAGTTTATAGAGAATTTTCTTTTTCCATTTTTCCTTCTGATTTTCTTCTCCTTCTTATTTTCTTCTCCTTCAAGTGCTTCTAGAAAATTTTATCTAAACAGACTCTAAATTACAGAGGAATCAGTGTTAAGCAGCAATGCACTTAAAATGTCAATAATCCTCAAGGGTTCCATCAATTAATCATGAAATACAACTTCCTACTTATCTGCTGCTTTCAAGAAGCTCAATACCAGATAAGCTAAAATAGAGTGAAACTAATGATATTCATATGTTAAAGTTTATAGTTAACATTCCACCCTAACAAATACAAGTTGAAGAAAAATCATAAACAATTTGTTCCTCTAGGACTTTTACCACTCAACATATTTTTGAATGTATGGGCTACTATTTTTGGTTCATAATATTGGTTTAACAGAAACAAATCAAGCCATCAGATATAGTTTCAATTCTAGAAAGTTTCCATACATACTAACACAGCTAAACGAATAGTGAACTATCTTTCAGACTGGGTTCATAGTTCAGTTACACCACTTTAGGTCAATGACATACAATTAATTTCAAGTTCCTTATATCATTTCCATCAAGTTCTCAATTAAAATAGTAGCATGTGGACGCTTTTAAAGAAATCCTAACACATTCGTAATGTAGGTTATTTAATATAAGAAAAAAACCCACATGTCATTGTTTAATTTGAGAATTTGATGGCAAAAATATATGGAACAAAATAAGGTGTTCAGTTGCAGGAAGCCTTCCTGAAACATTGCTCAAAGATCTAGCCAAGGGTTCCAAGCACCAACGAGATGCAGCACTTTCCAAATCACCTGAATTCTGGCCAACTTTGCTGAGGAATAAACTTGTGGTAGGATCTACTTTCTGGAGTGGTGGTGTCAACTCTGATACTGAAAAATGTTCTCCATTAACCCCAAAATTCATGAGGCCAACCCAATTTTGTCTGAAGAGGACTAAAAGAATACAGGCCCAGTGAAATAAATAAACGTTACAACCCACGGATAAAGAAATATGCCACATTTCATGATGTATTTATCTCTTAGGAAGAGGACCTTGAAGTATTGTAATCCTTTACTCTATGACAACCCTATAAACCTCAAGGATAAAGGAAATGCCATATACTATTGAAAGAAAAACCAGCTTACCCCCAAAATCCAGACAAACAGTTCCACTCTGGCATATCAATAATGACCAGTATAAACAACAAAAAGTTGGTATGTTCTAATGACTATCAAGGGAAGAAATCCCTCTTTTTACTTCTCTCTTTACCCCAGTAATGACCTGTTTGACAACCATCCCTTTGGAATTGAGAGCCATTATAGCCTAATGTATGCCGATGAGAGCCTTCCCTCCACTGGTTGCCCTGATTCCACTGGTTACCCTTATTCTGAGCAGTCCACCCTCCTCCATAATTCCTTCTAGAAACACCAGCCTTTTCCTGTTGCTTCCATCCTGACACATTTGCTCCTCTGTTTCGCCATCCTGTCTTCATTGGAGTTACATTCTGTTGACTAGATTTGCAATGCCAAGAAGAGTTGCCAAAGTTAGCTAAATTATTTGACTGCTGCTGGCACCAAGAACTGTCCCTAGCTTTACCCCATCCTTTATCTTGTGAGTTTCCAGAATTCCAATCCTTACATTGATTGTTATGGCCTTTTTCTTCATTCCAACCCCATGACTTAACAGGACCACCTTCCCAAGCATTGTCAGTTAATCCTCCATTTCCACAAGTAATGCTACACTCCCATGGATTGTCAGTATTATCCACATCTCCAGAGTTTCCCTGGTTCCATCCTTGTACTTCATTATTTTCTAAAGCTGTGCTAAGAGGTGTATCAGTACATTCCCAAGGATTTTCATCATTAAGAGAAGTTTTTGTTCTTTTGTTTTTCATGGCATTTTCTTGTTCCTCATCTGGCACAATAAAGAATGCTCCGTCTATTTCCTTAATCAGATCCGGATCAATGTAAGGACTCCAATCTATTTGATTAATATATGTATCTGGATCAGGCAGAGAAATATCACAGGGAAGGCTGTTGATCTTTGCCCAGTAATGACTTTTGGCATTTTGAAAAGCTTCTTCAGCAGCTGAATCATTCCAATCAAACACATTACTGTGGCAATATACAAACATCTTTGAATCAACAATTTTCTGCCGTGGTACCAATCCAACTATAGTGCAGTATTTCTTCTCCCATAAGGGTATTCCGTCCTGCCAATATTCTTACAAGATTGAAAAGCAAGGAATTCAGTATATTGAATATTTAAGTAGCATTGGCAAGGGGGGCTATAATGAATAATAAAATCATCAAATCATCATAGTAATTACTTTCTCAGACAAAAAGGAATGGCCAAAGCATTACATTTTTTTACAACTGTAGTGCAATATTCTTACAATTAGGCTTTTTTTAACACTGATTATCCTATCCCTTTTAGCATTACATTTAGCAAGTTAGAAGGCTAGGGAGTTTGCGCTTTTACAGAAATTAATATGGTGCTAAGTTGTGGGGCACCTGTCTAAGATGCCAGAGGCATGTGCCACATTGAAGGGTTAGCTAAGAAGCACACATACTTGTAAATAGTAGCCATAGCCATGTCGTGTTGTAGTCATGTCAAACATATATCCACAACAGATGTTGCAGGGACACTTCAAATACTTTCAATTGTAATTTATAATTTTTTACTTTTAAACTTTTATTCCAATACAAATTGACATAACAATAAAATAAATTTCAGTAATTTGTTATGTCTACAATAGCTCATGCCCAATTTTAAAACACAAACTCTCTCTTGTAATTTATGATTTTATTTTATGTTAATTTTAGATTATGTGCTATAACCAACCATGTAATGTCCAATGATTTTCAAAATAACATTCCCACATCTGTATTTGTTTCTGTGTCATATCTGTGTCATGCTTCCTAGAGTATTAACACCTCAACAGTCAACAACCAAGAGACCATAAATCCCTTCTATCACATTTTGCATTAGGCCCACATTTTGGCACCTTTGACTACACTGCATCAGACAACCTATATACTACATTCGTGGAAGGCAGTAGTCAGTCTGTCCTAGAACCACAGAATTTTATTTAACAGTTAGTTGAATGCCAAAAGTATTCTAGATTGGAGAAACCACACCAAATAAGGATGGATAAATAGAAAAAAAAAACTAAAACTACAATTCATTGAAAAAATTTGCTCGTGGGTGATAGACTGCAAAAAGTTTGCTCGAAAAGTTTAAATAAATGTTCATATACTGATAAATTTTAACACATCATTTCTAAATGTGAAGCAATTGTCTAAAACAACAAATCACTAAAGAGTATCAACAAAGAAGATAATAGTGTCTTGGTAAAAACACAGACAGTTCCAAGTCACTGCATACTACATTGAATAATTGATCTACTCAGTTCACAAGTCTATACCCCTTTTCACATTGGATATCTAATTTTGGCTAGGTTAGATGCTGTAGAATATTTCCCATAACATGACATGTAAAATATCAATGTGAGTTATGTTAAACAGTAAAGACTGAATTTAGTTACTGGATCCATCCAAGGATAATCCACAGGCAATGCCTCCTTAGCAGCTAACAAAATTGTGTTTGGTAATTCATAAAGCCTCTTATTTTCTGGTCAAAAAGCATGCCCACAGCTAAAAAAATGATAACAACAAATATGAACACATGTAGACATCAAATTTTCTTCTGTCTATATATGTTTTTGATCCCTAATAAATATCAAATTTTTGTCTTCACTTCCTAATAAATTTTTGTTTAACATTGAGTCCCTAATAAAACAACACTTTTGTTTTTGGTCCTTGATATTTTGTTTTAGTCCTTAATAAATTAGCGAATTTTGTTTTAATTCCAACGTATAACAAAGAAAAAATTTATCAGGGACCAAAAACAAAATTCACTAATTTATCAGGAAACTAAGTGCCAAGAACCAAAAACAAAATTGTTGTTTTATTAAGGACTCAACACAAAACGAAAATTTATTAGGGAACAAACATAAAATTCGGATATTTATTAGGGATCAAAAAAATACTTAAGCCATTTTCTTCTCATCAAACTATAAATTTGCTTTTCATCGAACTAAACACTATTTGATCCTTTCTCACTGGAAATTAATTTATTGGTCAGCTTCTTATATGAGCAGTAACCATTAGTGTACTGATAAAATGAAATAAGCGATATCTATTCTGTTATTGTGAAATCATAAATGCTTGTAAAGCAAACAGTATATTTCTCCTCATTATTAGATTCACAAATCATATCCAGCATGAAACCCTACTTGCTTCCCTTGCATTTCTTTGTGCATTACAATTCAGATCGACTAAAGAAAATATTTTTCTTTTCCAGGGGTTTCTTAAACCTCTTGAACTATCCCTAGGAAATTTCTCCCAGACTTTAGCTTTTGTTCATTTAGTCATGTGGGTTTATATACTTATGATGTTGAATGTTACTATTTCCCCTTATATATGCGAAAAGACTATTTTCTGGATTCGAATTCATGACCAACCGGTTACCACTTTAATGTTGCGTCAAGGCTTACCCTCAAGTGGATATATTAAAAATGACAAAGTTTAACACTCAACAATGGTTGGTCATCATGAAAGTGGACTACTACCCCAGGAAAATTTTATCAGTAAGTAGCAATGTCAAGGATTTGAATACTCAAGTTTCAACAAATTTTAGATTTTAATATATTTTTAATCCCTAATAAATTTTCAATTTTTGTATTTTCTTCTTAATAAATTAAAAAATATTTATTTTAATCTCTATCAATAACAAATTTTATTTTACTATGAATTAATAACAAATGAAAAATATTTATCATGGAACATTCACAAAATTTATTAATTTATTAGGAGTTAAAAATAAGTGTCAATATTAAAAATAAAATTGATATTTTATTAGAGAAAACAAAAATTTATTAAGTAACAAATGAAAAATCAAATCAAATATTTATTATAGATAAAATATATTTAAGTCTAAATTTTACCCCAGCATAAAGTGTGTTCGAGAAAATGCGTTAAAATGAGTGTGTTAGACTATCACCCGTCTTTCCTCCAAAATCCTCCCACACAAAGTTAACACTGATCTCAATCAATGGTACCAAATATCTCCGTTTCCAAAGATTTACATATAACCATAATTGCTCAAATATAATTATCTATTCTTAAGAGTCAATATAGGGATTTCAACAAAACATCGTCAAAATTCGCAATACGGAAAAAAGAAAGATAGGCAATTAATTAAATGGAAAAACGAAAGAATTTCGGAGAATACCAGGAAGAGGGGCATTGATGTCGTAGAATGTCGGAGGACGCACCGGAGATCTTCGACGGCGGAAGAACCTTCGCCACGGACGATGATCCCATTTACCCATCAAAAGTTCAATGGGTTTCGCTCGAAACAATAAAGAAGACAAAACGCAACGAACAAGTATTTAGTTATTTTGACACAGTGGTCATGGGGTAACTTCTGTTCAAGTACAAGTGCAAGTCCACTATCAGTTTGGTTTGGGGAAATTATAGCCCATGTTGCGTCACGGTGTTCATTCAAATTACCGTCGTCGCCTGTCGTCTCGCTGTGATTTTTTTGTATTACATGTGTTTTTTTATTTCTCATGCATATTTGACTTTTATGTTTCATTTTTGATAAAAAAAAAATTCTAATCGATTTTTTTAATATTTGAAAAATTTTATTTTAAATTTTTGTTGTTAGCGAGGTGATACAGTTAAATAGTTAAATATTTAATAATATGATTTGTGGTAATTCAAATACTCACAGTATTTGTTTCAAATTTAAAATTTGCTGTGACGATTTAAAATCACAAGAATCAATTAAAATAAAAAATATTGAATATTCAACGCATGAAAAAAGAGCAATAGAGTTTTGTATACGGATTTAGGGAAAAGATAAAAAAAAAAAAAAAAAACATAAAGGTGGGAAGGCTCAGGGAAAAAAAAAAAAAGGAATTCAAGAAAAAAAATCAAAAGCACACGTGGTCATGTATGATTAATGGATTGCCAAAAGTTTGAATAAACGACCCATCATCTTCTTTATCACCCTCTTTCTCCAAGGTTGTGCAATCCTCGCCGGATTTTGTTGAGGAGTTTGGCACCTTCGCCAACGAAGTAGTGATTTTCACGATCGACGAACATTGCTCTGGCATTGCTAGGGCTTTCTTGGTCGTTCTCTCGCATAATTTTCTTCTAATTTCGTCCTCTAACACCACCCTCGCTGTCGCCTAAAGGAACACTGCTGCCATCGCCGAAGAGGAACCACTAGTTCCTGGCGTCACCGAAGACAACCTCTCTGATGACTCTCAAGCATCTCAGATGCCGATCAGAAACAGAGATGCGGATTTGGGTTTCATGTTTTTCAGATCTGATTGTGTAGTGGATCTGGTTTTGATTTTTTGATAGATTTGGTTGTGTGGCTCAAAGCTTCAAAGATGAAGCTCAGATCTGGTTGTAGATTTGGTTGTTTGGCATGAAGCTCCATCGCTTCAAAGGTGGAACTGCCAGGAAAATTGAGTCGAGAGGGACAACAGTGGATGAGAAAAAAAATGTTTATTAAATTGAGTTGCAGTTGAATTTTGTTTGTTTTCATTCATGTTTTGATTATTAATTTTGTGCATCCAGATTGTTTTTATTTTCATTTAATTCAGTCAACAAAAAATACTAGCGGTTTCTAACAGGCAAAAAAATATAGTAGGAATCAAACGAAAAAAGTAAGATATATATAAGAGATAAAAAAACGTATTTAAGTTTTTATTTAATGTTTAAATATATTTTTAGCTTAATTACATAATTGGTCCCTCCACACAACAAATGGATATTTAAGTTTATTTAATGTTTAAATATATTTTTAGCTTAATTATACAACTGGTCCCTTCACACAATATAATACCAAGGTGCACCATGACCGTCCAGGTCCTCTTCTGCATCACAATAGGCCAATTCTAGGGGAAGAAGACTCAACCCTCCTTTTATTCTCAAATGACAATGAAGGGTCATTCATCTTCTATTTTTATTCATCTTAAAGAGAGAACAGGAGAAAGAGAAAAAGTGTTCAAGATTCTATTTCTAAAATTGTCAAATGAACTATTTTTTATAATGATGTTACAAGCTCTTTTAATAGAGCTGAGATCACATTATTATTCTATGCCTCAAGGGAGTTTGGCTACAGCGAAAGCATAATTCATTGTAACGAAATTACACTAATGAACTAAGGACTCTGCACTTGATCTTCATGCTTCTACACCTTGTTCGTTTGGGCGAGTTTCTTTAACTTCAAAGTCTTTATTTTTTCCAATTGATTTACATCTTCCTATCACAGGCCAGCTCTATGGCCACACAGAGATGAGCTACAACAAGAAGGAGATTAGAGGGTTGTTAAACTGAGAGCTTGGTATTATGGGGGACCAAGAGGTAGATTTTGTAACGTCAGCAAGCAATAGGGTGTTGCTTGGTTGGTTAGAGAGGTTGCATCACACATACCTTGCTAGTTATTCCTATATGTGGGCTACTAGGGCTTATTTGCTGCATTTGCTCAGAAATACCATATTTTCCAACAAGAGCTCGATGCATGTACACATCAGCTACCTGTAGTTGCACAAGCTTATCTTTATGACCATCTGTCACATGCGAGCTTGTATGAGAGCAAGCAAATGACAGGTTATATAAGGTTACTCATAAGTATTTTTTTGTGTACTTAATTGTTTCTTTGTTAATAGTTTTTATGTTTTAAAGGCATGGTGTTCGAGCATCTGTCGACCATTCCAGCCTATGAGAAGGTGCTAGAGTATGATTGCAAGCAACTGCTTACAGCTAGGTAGAAGTCATTGAAAGGTAGTGGCAAGGCTTATTCGACCAGGGAAGCGCTAGATCAGTTGCATATGAACGATAATGTCTGGTTCCCATATGCATCACGTAGAGACCTTAGACCTTTGAAGGACTATACATATTACTCTGGCTACATCGAAGTTGGGACATACATGTCCCTATATCTGTCAAAGAAGGTTTCCAGGTAGTTCTGGTACATACAAAGGATTCCTTTAGAGTCACCCCAACATCTTGCATATGACAAGTATAGTGAGGATAGGACGAGTGGGAGTAGTAGGTGGTGCCATTGGGCAAGGATGTTCCATATGGGCTCCATGGGCCTGCACTACAAACTACTTGCATTGATATTACAAGCATTCACATCCATACCTTATTCTGGCACAGGAGGGAGAGGCACCACATAGTCCTTATATATTCTGCCACAATTACAACCTGGTTCAGATACCAAATTATGTACCAGGTGTTGTCTACTTGTGTCAAGTAATGCAAACAATATTATCATCATTTTGTTTTAATTTTTAATAAAAATAATTACTAATTATATTGTTAAATAATTATGTATGATCAATTCTAGATGATGTCAACATCCATGTAGAGATTATAGGACATGAAAGCTATACCTAAAGGCACAAATAGTTATAAGGTCATACAATAACTTCTGTTGATGACACTTAAAGGTCTTACAACTGGATGTAGCTTAGCTAATGAGCAATATAGAAAGAGACCCAACAGAGGAAGTAAAGGTGGCCATAAAGATGATTGATCATTATTCAATAAGAAAATCATCATCAGGTCATACAATAACTTTTGTTGATGACACATGAGGGTCTTGTAGTTGGATGTATCTTAGTTTAAGAGCAGCACATGAAGAAACCCAATAGAGGTGGCCACAACAACAATAACTACTATTTCAATAGATCTCATCGCTGCCATTAATCCATGCATTAGAATAATTTTACTTTTTTTACACAATAGGACAAAGATTTCTTGTGGAGATCGGCCAACAACTGCATACAACTCGATTGGTCCTTTAGAACTAAACACCAAATAGATGAATAACATCTTTCCCATATCATTATTGTCTTTAAGCTCCATACAATCGTACTTAACACAATCATCACCTACATATATAAGTTTACGATAAAAATGTCACGTAAGCTTCTTCCACCTCCGGTGGCATCTATAACTTCTTTCAAAAAAGAAGCAAACGATATTTCCTTACTAATTTTTAATGAATTTAGTACCATTAGGATATTTAAACAATATCTGTAACGACCCGCCTCGTTGCTACGATACCACCACTCTAAATCGCGATTATTTCAAATTTTAAATGAAAAATCCGTTAATTTGCTTATGAAAAATGAAAGTAATTTTTTGTCTCGATATACATTCACCAAGCAACACACCATTACTTAAGTGAATACATATACATATAGGAATAGTAACTCAGTACACTTCATACACATAATGGAAATTAAGTTTGTTCATACATATAATTAAAAATCTGAGCTTTACATCTTTAGTTCAACAAAAGGAATCATGAACTAACTATGGGGGAGTTGATTAACAAGGCACAACTCTCTCCCAAATAATCTCAACGTCATCACGTCGGCTCGACGGCTCCTCAACAGAATCTCACTTCCTACACCCTATTGCTGTCATTTTGCTCCCACGAACAAGGTTCGCGATCATTACAGGTATCAACCACACGATACAAAATTGCAAGAGTGAGTTCATTATAAAAAGAACTAATACTAAATCCAAATAATCACAATTAGCAAGAAACATAGGTCAACATCATGAGCTTACACAACATTCATCATTCAACACCCACATTCAACAATTATTCATCATCCATCCCTGGATCAAATCAAGACTGCTCAAAATGATGTATGCACCTGACCTCAACTCTCAGATGCAATGTGGTACGTATCGTATCTAATACCAAGAAAATAGCCTAAGCGTGTCCACACGACACCTCACTTAGGAAACCATGTAGTATTTGTATAGGCCACCCAGTCGTGCACCATAACTCCCCCCCCCCTCGATGATCAGCCTGGGCCACAAGGTAGTTCCCTACCAGGTGATGCACCCCCTAGTACAAAGTACATACTACCATAGTTTATAATATTTTCCGTGTCATATGAGGCATGAAACATGGGCACCATCAAGTGCAAAGACCATGGATGAATTAAAGATCCTAAACATCCCCTCAGAGATGTTTAAACTCTTTAACTACTCTATTTTCCCCCACCAGGGACATCCGACAAGGTCAATGCACCCCCCATGAACATACACAACATACGATGTATGAACGTGAGCACCATCAAGTACAAAGACCATGGATGAATTAAAGATCCTAAACATCCCCTCAGAGATGTTTAAACTCTCTAACCACTTTATTTTCCCACACAAGGGACATCCGACAAGGTCAATGTACCCCCCCTCCCCCACGAACACACACAACATCCAATGTATGAAACATGGCGACATCAAGTGCAAAAACCATGGACAGATTAAGGCTCCTAACTATCCCCTTTCAGAGATGTTTAGATTCTTTAACCACTCTATTTCCCCCACAAGGGACATCCAACAAGGTAATTGCACTGCCCATGTACATACACAACATGCATATCTCAATGCATTTCCAACATCATCAACATTCCATTTCAATATCATTCTCAACATAAACATCATCTCATCTCAATGATGTTATCAACAACAACAACAATCTCATTTCATATTCACATAATCATCAACAATAACATCAATTCATGTTGACACGATCTTCATTAGCAACGCCATCTCAAATCAGTGTCATCATAAATATCAACATCACCACATATCAATTAAAGTCATCAATAGCAACATCAACAATAAGTCGCATTTCACATGTACATATATTTTTCATGCATGAGATTCACACTTCCTAGGTCTTCAAATAACACAAGTCAAATAAGGACAATAATGTTATTCATCAACAATAGATTTATCGCATCCCATTCGTCAAAAGCATTGTTTTCTAAAGAAAAACTCAACATGCAACAGGGACAGACATGTATTCCCTTAGTTAGGTTCCCTGACCCTAACTATGGTATCAAAAATGGTAAATTTTATAATAAACTCCCCTCACTTATCATGAGCTCTCCGTCAGTTCCTCTTTGCGTTACTCAGAGGTCTTTCTTGTTCACGCTCGTCCGTCCAAAACGTAAGTCTCTATATTCCAAATTGAAGGAAATTCAATATAGATTTCAAAAGCAAGGTCAATGACAACATTCGAGGTCAAATACCCTTGTCAAAACATAAAGGGCTAAGGGGTATTTCGGGTTCTACAAAAAGGAAACATCATTTTGAAATTTCGATCACGCCAACGTGACTGAGGTTCAGTGAATGACGCAAAAATAACCTCAATGTTATAAAAAGATAACTTTTACAATGTCTCATTCTCTAAGGTTTTTCAAAGAAAGTGTAAAAATACCCTAATACAGTACCCAACACACAAGAGACACTAAGAGGAACTAAAACTAACTAGGAGAAGGGTTTAGGAACGAAGATTACCTCAGAGAAGTTTTGAAACGGAGGATTGGAGAATTTTCTCCACCGAATCTTTGAGGAGGATTCTGAGGATTCCGCTCCGATTAAAGTGTTCCTCTTGGTGTGGGGGTTCAACGGCAAGCAACGGCGGCCACCGGTGGTGAAAAATGTGGTTTTAGGGTTTAGGTGGCGTTTTGGAGAAGAAGAGAGTAAAAAAAATCATGTTTTTTACACTGAAAACGTATTTATAACTTGCAAATCACGCTTAGCACACCTCTAGGCGCTCAGCGCAACTTCCTCTCGGTTAGAATTGGGCTTAGCGCACCTCTGGACGCTCAGCGTCATTCCCTCTATGTTGGAATTGCGCTTAGCGCGCCATTCGCGCTTAGAAAGAGACCAAAAGTTGTTATTTTCAAAATCTCAACGGTCAGACTGTGGAAACATGTCTTAGGAAGCTCCAGACAAAATTTGAAGATGATCCAACGATTAACAAATCCGGGATCACGATTTTACTGAACTAGGTTTAGGAAAAAATCTAAAATCTCATAATTTCAACTTTGCCCAACAAAACTCCACATAACTCAACATCCACATCAAGAAATTCGCATGTGACTAATTCAAGTCATATTTCAAATCATTCAAGTCAAACATATATTCAAACAACAAGCTAAACACAATCAAACATCGATTTATAATTAATAACATTTCAGGGTGTTAAAATATCCCCTCGGAAGTTGGTACCATATCACCATCATAATACACAACAATAATGTCTCCCTTCATCTTCAAATCAATCTGGTGAATATCAACATAATGCATTAAGCTACCTCAGACCATGAGTTGTTTTTATTAGTATCTTGTACTGTTTTTTCATGAGTCAATTATTAGCAGCGACAAAGATTACGCCGACAAAATAGAAGGCTCAAATTGCATTGAGCACGTCAAGGGCACCGTTGGCTTGTCAAAACATCATAAATATGGTTTGTAAAACATTAAATTTTAATTTTAAAAATTAAAACACTTTTTACAAAAAATAACACAATAGAATCATGATTATGTTGTACAGTGGGGTGAAAATAAAATAACAAAATGAAATTGTATTGTTATATCACACTTGGGGGTGAAAAAAATTATACAATAAAATCATGATTTCATTGCTATTTGTACTCCTTGTTTTGTATAATTCTTTATTTTACAAAAATACCCTTCATAAATAAGCACTTTTGTTGATTATAACAAATACACACAAAAATGCAATTCCATTTTGTATTGGGTGTGTATTTCTAATCCAAAAGGGAAACACATTGAAAAAAAAGAAAAAGAGTTATGCAATGACAGTGTAAAAGTTTACAGAGTCATCCAATCATAACCCATTGTGTATGATAAGTTTGTTGACTTTTAAAATAATTATCTTAAAGTAATTTAAATGATGATCTATGATTGGATAAAAGTGTAAAATCATTAATTTTACACCGTTAGTGCATAGACATTAAACTCTTGAAAAGAAAATAACAAAACATAAAAACATTACTAATTTTTACAAAAAAAGTTGACAAAACAAAATTGCATTTTTGTTTATTAATTAATTATAGATATAAGTTATTTTCTAAAACTAACTAAATTAATGGCAATATAAATTATCTTTTTTTAGTAAAAATGATCAATTTTATTAAAGAGTTGACCTTTAACACAAGAAGTGTAAAAAAAAAAGGATATCAATACAAGAGCATATATTAGGAAAAAAAAACCATAATTTGTCATACAAGTTAATCCGAACAAAATAACAGAACGTATCCTCCCCATTGCTTTCCTATTTTGCATTTTCATTGATACTTCATAAAAGCTTTAGAATTATGAAATGTAATTCTCATCGGATTGGCACAATTACCATTGGACCAACAAAACAAGTGTTTTTGTAATTGCACACTCCCTTATCATCACAAAAGCATGTAATTGAGATGCTTTAAGGCATGACATTGGGTCACAACCCTAGCATGAAAATGAAATTTGAAACCCCACTATAGAGTGCAAAAAACTACTTACCATTGCTCCTAAGAAAACACCATTAAAACTACAAATAAAAGCTAAAGAGATAAACATAAAATTCAGATTTCATTCATTGATTTCCCTAAAAGAAGAACATATTTATATAACTTTAATTGATGTTGATCAATAAATTTATATCCATGTGTCAACATCTCATTATTCAAAACATGACTAAAGTAAATACTTCAATAAATATTATGACCATCTAATATAGTCTTTTTGTCCCATCCTTACGCCAACCTCCATTGCCACTGAAACAATCTTACCAAATCCACCGTGTATGAGGAAACGACCCTCGTTCTATACTTAAAACACAACAAAATTCTTGTTTTCCCATATAACCCATACATTTGCAAACCACTAGCCAAATGTGTAATTTTTTTCCCAAACAATTAATTAATCATTTAATCCTTTGATTTATCATGTAATTTTGTAAAGCCATCCATACACATTACACCCCACAACTCCAAGCAAGTCGTACAAATTTATGCATATAAATTATTATTATTTTAATTAAAGTTAAATTAATTATGATATAATTTACCCTTTTTAATAATAGTCAAATTAAATATTATACATATTACTTAATATGACTTAAGTTATTATTTATAATAATAATAATCAAACTAATTATTATTGACATGACCTTTTTAACCATAATAGAATTAATTGTGATTCAAACTTGTATCATAATTATTTTAGTTATTGTTAAAAGGGTAACTAGTTTTTATTAATTCAGTTTAATTTAAAAAATCTATCAGAATTAATTTGATTATTCATCATTAATTCATTTTCAATTATTTTTTTTTGAAAAAAACCAATTTAAAAAAAGAATTTCAGAATTCAATTAAATGGAAAATTTTAATTTGAAACATATCAATCTAAGAATAAAAGTTTGAATTTTAATTAAAAAAGGGAAATTGAATTCGAGATAGACCAATCTAAGATAGAAATTCAAAACATAATTAAGATGGAAAATTTTATTTGAAATAGATTACTCTAAGAATAGAGATCCAAAATTAAATTAATGACAAGTACTTAAAATAGTAAGAAATATTAGCACACTCTCATGCTTTTTGTGATTGGTTAGAATTTAACCCATCTTGGTAGGTTTAGTTGAGAAACTAAACTTACCAAAATTAAATTAAGCGAACAATAGTACTGTCCTTGTTTGCAATTCCTGTTCAACTTAAAAGAAAATGGGTCTTACAGACATTTTTTTTTTGTCTTTGCTTTGCACACACATGGTATTCAAATATATATTTGTTTGTGAAATCCTGTATTGTGCAATCATTTGCTTATTATCAATCCTATTTTTTTTTTCAATTTCTTAAATTAATATCATGATTAATTAATTAGGAATTTTTATTTTGTTTATTTAAACCCTTTATATTTGATATAACAACCTTCATTTATAAACCACTTATTTAGTATAATTGCTTTACCTCTGATTTATTTGTTTTTAGAACTTTTTATTGTTTATTACTAATTTTGATAAACAATTACAAAATTACATTATTTTCACTTTATTTCCTATTTTAAAACATAAGGATGTTTCATTTAAGAAACAACAACAACAACAATGAGTTTGATTTTGAAAATAGGCCAAATGACCTATTTGGTTTTTGTCTTATTTTATTTTATAACTTTGGGATTTCATCTTTTAAAAAGTTCATTCTAATTCTTTATGTTTTGAAAGTGGTTCGAAATGGTCAATATGTTAATGCAAAGCTAACACTCTTAATAATATAAATATATTAATTGCTAACACCCTTGTTTGACATCATAAAAAATGAAGAGACTGTTAAGTCAAAAAAAACATTTATGTCTTAAAATGAATCTAAGACTCCTAATTATTTTGATTAAATGCAAATAAATACAAATGATAAAAGTTATATCTAAAGTGCTATCAGATCATGTTCTGTATTCCTATGTTTAAGTTTTCAGATGATACATCCATATAAGACAATCTGACATATCATTAAGTAGTACATTTAAGACCTTCATTTAATACACGTGTCTAAGATTTTTTTGGTGCAAAAAACATTCTCCTAGGATTCGTCGAATCCTTTATAGAATAAATGAAGTTCGTAGTTTGGAAGTGCTAATTTTCATCAAAAGACACACTTTGCTGGTGAAGACCTAATCTGATGGAAGAAGTGACTTTCTTGCTGAAGTGTAACATATGTCAACCTATCAACATGGACTCATGAAGAATATGTGACGTGCATTTAATGCAAGCATTAAATGATCCAAAGGCATCAAGACTTCATATGAAAAATAAAGTGAAGAATACATGACAACAAACTCTTGAAGATGAATGTTATAAATAGAAGAAGCTTTGAAGATACAAGATACACAGAACTTAGTACGAAAAATATTCTTTCGCTCTTTCTTGTAAAATTTTTTGTAAATCTTTGTATAGACATAAAGTTCTCAAAACACCTTATAAACCTTGAGAAAAAAGACTAAAGTGATATATCTGTCTGTGACGATCACATATTAATCGTTGTGCAAACTTCCAACAAATATTGTTTATTTGTTTAGAGTCAGTAGTATAGGATAAAGAATACTAGGTTAAAGTTAACCTTCGGATAGAGCTTCTTTGTAAGAGACAAAAGTGACAATGTAGAATACTTGTAACTTTTAATAAGTTAGTGAAAACTTGGTGAATTGTCAAGAATTAAAGGTAGTCTTGAGGTGAGATGAACTAATATAAACTCTTGTATGTTATTCTTTATTACTTTTCTTTGTGTTTGACTCACGAAAGGTTTGAATTATTTTTAGATCTTATATTTTGTTTTGATCTGATAAAGAAAACCATTGTCTGATAAAGCTCTTTGTGAAAATCCTTGATCTGTTTTCTTTAAAATGACAACAAATGATAATCGTGTTTTTGGTCAAAGAAAAAGTATAAAATTTCTAAAAATATTTTCTTAAGTTATTTTCTTCTACAAGCAAGAATATCCATTATGAGATCAACACCTTCAAAAGTTTTCGTTAAGACACGGTTGTTAAGGGTGTGTTTGATTTGCATTTTCGTTTTCTGTTTTCATTTCTTGTTCTCATTTACCGAAAACTGTTTTTATTTTCAAAAGATTAAAATTTTGAAAACATGTTTGATTTGACTTCTTGTTTTTTGCTTTCAAGAAATAAAAACACACGTTTTCAAAAGGAAATGTATTTTTAGATTTGCTTAAAATTACCTTCTTTGCTACCGCGTTTTTATTTTATCTAAAACGAGGTTACTGGTTTCAACTGAAAACACTGAAAATGAGATTTTATTATTTTCAGTTTTTGGTTCGTTTGGAAAAATATTTTCACTAAAAATGAAAACAGAAATCCAACTAAACACATTTTCATCATTATTTTCTATTTCCAACAAAAATAAAATAAAAAACAACCAAACTAAATACCCTAAGTTTTCCTTAAGACACGGTTGCCATGCAATTTCTACTCCATTGTTTGTACTGAAATGACCCTGGCATATATACTCTCTTTTTTATATTTGCTTTGCACACACTTAAAATTCAAATATTAAGAGAGAAATACGAGTAATGCACACATTCTAAAACATGTATCAACCTCTTTGTGTGTACATGTGCATTGTGCAATCATTTGCTTACTATCACTCCTGTTTTTCTTTCTCAATTTCTTAAATTAGTTTCATATATTATTAATTAATTAGGAACTTTGTATTTTGTTTTATTTTCACCTTTACATTTGATGTGTATCAATCATCTGTTTTATTCATTTATAAACCAGTTATTTAATATAATTGTTTCACCTAGGATTTATTTGGTTTCAGAACGTTTTTTTTATTACTAATTTTGATAAACAATTACAAAATTACATTATTTTCACTTATATATTTCCTATTTTAAAATATAAGGACGTTTCATTTAAATTTGAATAATAATAATAATTATGAGTTTAATTTTGAAAATAGGTCAAATGACATATTTGATATTTTTTTTTATCACTTTGATCTTTTAGTTTTTAAAAAATTTATTTTAGTTTTTTTATATTTTTAGAGTAGTTTAAATGGTCATTATGTCCATGCAAAGCTAACATTATTAATAATATAATGATATTAGCGGTTAATAATCACCGCAAAACATTTTTTCTTTCTTTTTAAATACCTCTATGCTATAATTAACACAAGTAATGATAGATTTTAGTTGCCACTGAAATATTTAAATTAAAAAACGCAAGAATATGTTCTAATTAACTTCTAACTACCCAGAATCCAGATCAGAACATCTTTAACCAACAACAATTATGCAAGCATCCACAACCTAGAAAAATAGAAACAGAAACGCAAGAACATCGACAACCCAAAACCTAGAACATTCAGATATTCGAATTTTAACAAGCACTTGGTGAGCATAAATTCACACCTTCAACATTTAACAGTATTGGAAAAAAAAGGAAACACACAACCAGGCACAACCAATAATACCTAAAGTCCCAATATTGAGTAAAATTATCAAAAGAAAGGAAGAAGAAGAAGATTAGATTGCAAAAAACCCATTTTGCATAAAAACCTCAGATATGAAAAACATAAGATCTAAACAAACCCAGATCTAAAAAACACAAGCCAAATCCATGCATTTGAACAAATGAGATGAAAATTTCTCTATTTCTCTTCATCCTTGTTAACTCCGATTCGATCCATTCCCTAAAATATTTGCTAAAGAAGGGTGAAAAACTAAGGGGAGCGACTTTGGTGGTGATTTTGTAGCGGCACAACGACGTACGGAGTGGAGGAAGGAGAAGAGCGGGAAACTGCGGGGAGGGTGAGGTTGGGGCTTGGGGTAGGGTTAGGGTTTGAAGACAAAAGCTTGGAGTCTATGATCCGAGAAGAAAATGGTGGCAAGTGTAAGAGAGAAAGTACAAAAGAGAGTGAATGAAGAAAAAAAGTATTAATGTGACGTTCACATTTAACCTAACAGAATGATTATGTTTAACATTTCAAATAAGATAAAAAGATAAAAATGAATTCTTTAAAAAATAAAAAATAAAAATGAAAAAAATAAGATAAAAAATTAAATAGATATAGACTTAAAAATAAATAAATAGAGGTTACTACAAATGAAGGAAATAGACTGTAATATTATAAGAAACTTTATACATAGTAGGAAACCGAATCATGGATGCATTACACTAGAGACAACTTTACCAAGTCATAATTATTGATCGGTGGTTTAACCTAATAGGTGTCTCTTGAGGATAATTCAATTGAATAGGCAGAGAATAGATACAATAATAAATACTCCCCAATTTTGCTTCAAGATTGTTTCCCCTTAAACGTTCATTGCATCATTGAGAGTAGGCCCTGATTGACAAAGCTTGCTTGAGTAGTCTATTTATGACTAGACAAACATCTTTATTATTCAAAGGATTCAACCCTGAGAAGTCATTTTAAAGTAAACCACAGCGTGACAAAGTCAGTGCTTTTGGTTTTGCAAATAGCCGACCAGAGCCTGACTTCACTCTTTATTAAAAGATGAGATATGAGAGAATGTATTACGACACTTCCTCTCTTTGGGTCCTTTTACAGCTGTCTTTACTCCATATAACCCAAATCTCCTTTGTTTTCTTCATCACATTCTATGCCCTTTGCATATTAGGTGTCCACACATGTTCAATTATGCACTTTCCCACCCTGATGTGTCTCCTTATGCTCGTGTAACATGGTAACATATTAACATTAATGCATTCAAGGGCAAAAAGTTACTAGATTATATACACAATTGTCGTTGATGTGACAGCTCTACAACCATCTAATTGTTAGCTACCTTTGCAGGATGTGAGAGCTATTAGTCCAAGTGAGCAACAACAGCACCCTCTTAGTTTCCACTTTCATAGTATACAATTAAAGAAATTTGACTTTTGGTGCAATGCCATATGAAATCCAAGCTGGTTCAAGCAAATGCCATACTATAGGGTCTATATTTCAACTGGCAGATAGTAGTTGTTATCCATGCGTAGACCACCCTGAACCCTCCAACAAATTGATAATCCCATTATTATAATGAAGGGTTGAGGTTGCTTTCTATATATGTTTGCTATCTCTTGATTAAATTATGTTGATTTTTTTATTAATTTTATTTAATTATTAGGTTAATTTTTATTATTAAATAATATTCATTAGATACTATGTATTTTTTATATATAAATTACAAGTATATTCTTAAATAAGATTATTACAATTGACAAAGTTCTTTCTCTTAATATTTAATATAAGTCCATATTAAAACTCAAATTTGAGGTCATTAATTATTATTTTAATTATGATAATATATATTTATTATTTGAACTTGTTAATAAATTATAATAAATTGGATTCTGACTTGATTTCTGAACCGAACCAGGGTCCTTACTTATCTTTGAAGTCTATCAAACTATTAGTCCAATTAAAGAGAAATGTGGTGTATAATGTTGGAGAAAATCTAGTTACCAAATAAAAAGAAAATTTTCATTATTTTATTGTACGCAAAATCTAAAATTAAGTAAAAACAATTTATTTAATGAGAGAATTTGTGTTCGATTACCATCAAATGTAAGATTTTCTTAGGTCACGCATTGCGGACAAAATTAATCTTTAATCTATTAGGTTGAGGAACACCCATAATCTTTGATTTAGGATAAAAAAAATTAACTAAGATATAAAACATGAGTTTGAATGTCTTTTTATTTTTAACTACCTTAATTAGAAATTTGTCCCTCCAATTAAATTCCAAAGTCACCCTTTATGTACACATTCTAAATAATTGTTTCGTGTGTTATAAAAATCGTGCATCACTATGTTTTGTAAATCTATCACATTACACTTGGGGGATAGCTGTGCCATTAAACTATTTTACACTCATCAACATGCATACGAAGATGTGCCAGTTGGAAAAAATTGGAGGATGGCCCACGAAACTGAGAGCAACTGCTCATTATTGTTTAATCACTGGCTTTCTTAATGAAAGCAAAGTGGGTCTGTTTCTTTCCTGTGGAATGCTTGCTCTTGAAGGCCCACACTTTGAACAGAGAAAGCTCATCATGCATGAGAAAGATGAAAAAAAAAGGAAATGATTGCAGCTGTACCCCCATAAAAATCATATCCACCTCACCAAAATTTGCAAGCTTGTGATTTGTGTAACTATTGAGGAAAAATAATACTACTATATAAAAATCTTGATATCCGTGCACATTGTGATTGAAATCTATCCAAAGTTCCACATTCTTGGGTATCTGATTCTATAATAAAGAATGTTTGCTGATTTCAAAGCTATCCCATCTGATTTTAGCGACCACACTACTCTTTTTTTCCAAGCTCCCAGTTCTCTTAAACGGTGATTCAATTCTTGTCCTCTTTAAAGAGTTAATGAGATTTCATAAGATGGGAATGTAAAATACTGGGATGTTGCATCACATTCATCATTTTTTTAATTATCTTGATTTGTGTGCCTTAATTTAAAATTACTCTGAAAACCGAAGTTTTTATTAATGTGCATGTTTTGGTCTTTGTAACGACCATTTGTGCCTATAGGAAGTTACTTCTATGACAAAGTCTGCACATTGTTTCTTCTTTTTAGGACAAGTCTAATGTTTAGGTTTCAACAAGTCCATTAGTTAAGTGTCTATTTACAAACCAATCTGTAAGTTTCACCCATCTACTTGTTCAAGCTGACCTCAGACCATTAGATAACTAAACACTAAAATATCTGCCATATAAGAGAGGATTCTTATGAGCATTTTCTCAGATCAGAGAAACTGAAGTTGGTCCATGTGATATTGTTAAATGGTTAAGAAGGGTTGGTTTAGCATGTTTAAGAAGCTCTTTTTATGGAACACACATTCCTCACAAGAGAAGGTAAAATGTTCTGTTCTGCCTCTTTGACTAAAATTATTTTTCAGAAAATTGTGCTGCTCAAGAGACAAACCCTTTTTATTTTTTCAGAAGGAGAAAAGAAGAAGGGCTTGGATATTTGGGAGGGTTAAGACCAAGAGATTGCCTTCAATTACAGCTCCACCACCACCACCTTCAAAAGAAACAAGACTAAGTGAGGCTGAGGAAGAACACAGCAAGCATGCTTTGACAGTGGCCATTGCTTCAGCTGCTGCTGCTGAAGCTGCTATTACTGCAGCTCAGGTTGCTGTTGAGGTTGTTAGGCTCCAATCTGCTGCTCATCTACAACTTAAAGAAAAACAAGAACAACTTCAATTACAACCTGTTAAAACTAGCCATGATGCTCCTCAGAATACACACCAACGCCAGAGGAAGATTCAAGAATCTTCAGCCATCAAAATTCAAACAGCATATAGAGGTTACCTAGTGAGTTTGTCCAATGTCTCTCATTACTCATCTCTCATTTACATATATGAAGCTTAAATCCTTTTTCCACCTTGTTCACTTTTCTTAGCTCAAACTGAAGCTCAACTAAGTTTCAGAACTAAAACTTAGTTATAAAATAAATAAATACTAATTCACTAGAATTCTTTAACCAATTAGTGATTTCCCAAACAAGAATAAGGTGACTTGGGAACAGAAACTAGATTTTTATGTCACATATTTCACAAATTTAACAAAGTAGTGATTTCCCAAAATCAAAAGTATGGTAACTTCTGAACAGAAACTAGATTTTAATTTTTTATATCATATTTCACAAATTTAACACCAATGAGAGGAAATGAAATAAGAAAAGATTAAGGGAAAAGAAAGATAAGTTAGAGTGGGTATAAATAACTGAAGCCACCTTACTCTTTTACACCATTCACTAACTGGTAAGATTTTGCAGGCAAGGAAAGCTTTGAGAGCATTGAAGGGAATAGTGAAGCTTCAAGCTATCATTCGTGGAAGAGCTGTGAGACGCCAAGCTTTGAGTACTCTAAAGTGCTTAGAGTCAATAGTAAGTATCCAATCACAGGTCTTCGCAAGGAAATCCCAAATGGTTGAAGAAAGATGGGATTGTGGTGAACATGAAGAGATGCAAGGTTCAAGAGACAAGATAATAAGGGTAGGGATAAAATGTTACTTTTGATCATTAGTTATGTTCTCACCACATTATAAAAATAAAGCTTCGCTGCTGATGTCATAATCTACATGTTATAATGGAAGCTTGCAAACTCACCTGTTTTCCCTTGCTCAGTTAGAATTTGAAACAGGATTTTCTTATTTTTCAGATGGACTCAAACAGTGAGAGAACGTGGGATGACAGCATTTTGTTGAAGGAAGAGGTAGATGCCTCTTGCGTAAGCAAGAAAGAAGCAGTTCTTAAGAGAGAAAAAGTAAAAGAATACTCATTTAACCACAGAGTAAGCTCTTAAACCAGTTTTTGCTCTTAGTTAAAAACATTTTCTCTTTTCATATTCTATTTATATTAGTAATTATAAAAAGGTCACTTTGTTTTCATTTTGTTTCATATTTCCAGTAATTTCTTTAAGTAGCAAAATTAAGATTGTGTTATTTTCACTGTTTCCTATAGAATCCTTCAAATTAGGAAATAAAGAGAAAACATTAACAATGTGGTACTTTTATAATTATTTGTGAAAAGAAGAAATGAAAACAGAAAACATTTCTTAAACCAAATAGGCCTTAATGTTCTGATTCTAACTTACAAAATACTTTTCAGAGGTCAGCTGAATCAGAAAGAAATAAAATAAATGGAAGATGGAGGTACTGGATGGAGCAGTGGGTAGACACACAACTTTCTAAGAGTAAAGAACTTGAAGATTTAGACTCAGTTTTCAGCTCACATTATTCTAGACCTGGGGAGGAATGTGGAAGGAGACAACTAAAGCTTAGAAATTTTCAGAGACAAAACCAGATTGAAGCATTAGATTCTCCATCACTTTCTTCAAGGAACCAAACTTCAGGGGCAGAAGATCACTCAGTTCCAAGCTCTCCTGCAATTCCTACATACATGGCTGCAACAAAATCAACACAAGCAAAAGCAAGATCAACAAGCTCCCCAAGAGCAAGGATAGGAGGGAATTTTGACATCAACTCTGATAGCTATTCACCATGCAAGAATAAGTTACCTATTGTGACTTCTATTAATGGTGAAGTGCTTAGTAATGGTAGGATTGGCAAGCTCAGCAGTAATCAGCAAAGATCACCTAGCTTAAAGGGCCTTCCAAGACCTCTAAAATTAAGTCAAACATTGAGGGGTCTTAGCATTAATTCAGATTGCCCAGTGCCAATTTGAGATCAACAAAGTTGCTTCATGTGATGGATATTATTCCTAATAGTTCCATGAGGAGGCTTGAAGTGAGAAAATTGTTTGTTTGCTACGTATATGGAAGTAAAACATAAAGTTGTTAATTTATTCACTAAATAGTTCTGACTTGTGTCTTCTAAACCATATCATGATCACATTTATCTGTGACGTGCAACCGAGGGGTAACACCTAAAAAACTTATACTAATGGGTTATGAGTAACCACATATGTAAACTTGATACCACAATTTGATTCAAAATCTTAAGACTTAAGTTTATAAGTCTAGTCTTTACTTATATAATAGTCAACCTTCTCATTTCTATACGTTGAGACTTTCCTTCATTCATAATTCTTTAGTGCATACCCAATTAAATAAGGATTTACAAAGAATACCAATCATACAAGTGATACAATCTAGTATTTTAGGAAATATAAAAATAAAACTAAACAATATGAAATGATATCATCTAAATTTTCTAGCTTTTTTGGGTTTCTCTAGGCCCATTCCAATCAATTTGTGACAAAATTGACTGTGACTGCTGCAATTTATACAACTAATGTTCTTGCTATTTGGTTTCGGTGAAGAGTCAACTAGCACTTGTTTTTCTTTGCGAGGAGATTGTTGTGCAATGAGCTGCAATTTTGCACCACAGAATTAAGACAGGTCAAAGCTATAATTGTTCATATTCAAATTGTAATTTGAAACGATTAACCATAGAGAAAAGATCCTATGTACTTGTCATGGGGTTTGTTGTAGCTGGTGTACCAAAAAACCAAAAAGAAAAAAGAACTAAAACTGTAGGATTGCAATTAGGTAGGTTTTATGCGTGAGGCTGTACTAGTTTATTATTATTATTTAGCAACATTACAATTAATTTTAAAAAAAATTCTAAAAATTAGGAGAATAAATTTTAATTAAATTATTTAATTTAATTTTATTTATTTAAAAAATGACTATGTTTTTAATTCTTAAAATTTAGTGATGTATTGATGTTTGTATACTAATGTGGCCTAGAATCCCCGGCCACGTCCATGTGAAAGTAAGATATTTACGTTATGTATTTTTTTAAGAATAAATTGAATAATAAATAATAACATAGTAAATTGAACAAAAAATATATATAATGACCCAAATTTATTATTTCGCTTGGGGGTCGTAAACCAAGGTTACGATATGCAACAGATATATCAGAACCAAGGTTACGATGCAAATACCAAAATATAAAATGACCCCAAATTTATTATTTTGCTTGGGGGTCGTAAAATCTCAGGAGCCACTCTGATTATATATAGCATAAGCTGACTTTTTTTGTTATTTTAACTATAATAGTTCTTTTACTTCTTTAAATATCACGAGTTTTCCATTTCGGGTTGGGGGAAGAAATTGGTATGGGCCTCCATTTAGTAACAATTTTTTGTTAATTTGACGCCATAATTTTGGGTGTTGCTAGGTGCACCAGCATAATTGCTTGTGCACCCAGCAATTTTATTTAATTCCGAAATTATCCCTGTACTTTTTTCTTCCTTTTTAAATTGCTTTTTAAGTTGGATTTTTGGTTACGCTTTGTTCTTCGTTTTCTCTGTTTCCTCTTGGTTTTTCATTGTTGTGAAAGGTGCCGTTTCGGTCGAGGTGAAAGTGTCACGAAGGTTCATCAGTGGTGATAGTTGTGGTGGTTGGTTCGGTTGTTAACAGAAATACGTCGGAGGTACGCCATTAAATTTTTTTTGTTTGCATAACATATGAATTAAGTAATCCATAAGTTTTAATATAACTTACGGATTACATAATCCATATGATTTATACGAATTATGTAATTTGTAAGTTATAATAAAACTTACGGATTGCATAATCCGTATGATTTATACGGATTATCTAATCCGTATAAACCATATGGATTATGTATTATACGAATTTTTAATTTTTTTAAATAAAAAAATATTAAATTTTTAATTCTTTTAAAATTATAAATATGTTAGCATGATTGTTAAAAATATTATTGTTTTAAATGTTTTTAAAGAAGTGTAGATTGATAATTAATTTGTAGTTAATTTTTTTTATATTTTGAAAATGGTATGATTTGTAAGATAATTTATAGTTGTAATTTATGGATAATTTATTTGAGTTTTTGTGGTCTAAAATTGATTGTTTTATGTGGTAATAATTTGATGAATTAGAATTAAGTTGAATAAAATAATTTATTTGACTACATATGTTGCAGTTATAAATTTTTATGTATTATATGGTTATGAATTGTAAGTATAAAAAGTTGATGTTATTGGTTTTTAATATATAGGGTTATCAATTTTAATGGTTATAAAATGGTATGCAGTAAAAAAATATGTAGGGTTTTGTGTGATAGTATATGTATGGTGTGGTTAGGGGTTGTTTGTTTGTGATGTTGAAAATTTTGAATGTGTTGTTAAGATGGACGAAAATCAATGGATGTATGACAGTATAATGTCTAAAGAAGTTGATATGAATGATAAAAATGAAGACAAAGCTAGTATGAATGAAAACATGTTGATTGTTTTAATGCGTTTAATACTTTCCAAGTAATAATGTGATTTATTGTTATTAAATTAATAAAATGAATGTCCCTTTGAAGACTAAACTTGTGTGGATTGCATTATAGGTGTTTGCTACCCGAGATGATGTTTTGCAGTGGGCTCGACGGGTTGCTTATGAAATTGGATTTGTTGCGGTGATTATGAGGTTATACAGAAACACTGGTATGAGAGGAAGAACTTCGTTTGTGTCAATTGGTTGTGAAAGGAGTAGTCAGTATAAGTTTAGGAAGAAAGATTTTGATAGAAGAGATACTGGCAATAGGAAATGTGGGTGCCCTTTTAATCTTAGTGGGAAACCAGTGGTTAGAGGCCAAGGATGGATGATGAAGTTAATGTGTGAGAGTAACAATCATGAATTGGCCAAGTCATTAGTTGGACATCCATACGTTGGTCGATTGACTAAGGATGAGAAGACAATTATTGCTGATATGACAAAGTCAATGGTGAAACCAAGAAACATTATGCTAATGTTGAAGGAGCATAATGCCAATAATTGTACAACAATCAAACAAATATACAACGCAAGAAGTGCATACCGTTCTTCCATAAGAGGTAGTGATACTGAAATGCAACATCTAATGAAGCTTCTTGAACGGGATTAGTATATTCATTGACATAGATTAAATGATGAAGATGTTGTACGTGATATCTTCTGGTGTCATCCTAATGCATTGAAGTTATGCAATGCATGTAATTTGGTGTTTTTGATAGATAGTACCTACAAAACAAATAGGTACATACTCCCGTTACTTGACTTTGTTGGTGCGACACCAACGGGAATGACATTCTCTGTTGGTTTTGCATATTTGGAGGAAAAACGTCTAAATAATATGGTCTGGGCTCTAGAATGATTTCAAGGTCTTTTTCTAAGACGTGATGCCCTCCCTGGAGTTATTGTGACCGATAGAGACCTAACATTGATGAATACAGTGAAAACTGTATTCCTTGAGTGTACTAACTTGTTGTGTAGGTTTCACATTGACAAGAATGTCAAGGCAAAATGTAAATCCCTAATTGGTCAAAAAAATGCATGGGAGTATGTCATGGATGCTTGAGGGAGTTGTAGAAGCAAGCTTCATGATGATGAATCAAGTATGATTCAAGTAGTTTTGATGATGACAAAAAGCCCAAAAAAATGATGTCAAGATTGAGTCAACAAGTTCAAGATCAAGATTAAAGAAAAGACATAAAGAAGAATCAAGATTCAAGAGAAGATGAATTCAAGATTCAAGAGAAGAAACCAAAAAGCAACAAGTCAAGACTTTGCAAGGGAAGTATTGAAAAAGATTTTTCAAAAACCAAACATAGCACAATTTTATTTTACAAGAAAAGTTTTTCCAAATTTTTCTAAGTTACCAGAGTATTTACTCTCTGGTAATCGATTACCAATTACCTATAATCGATTACCAGTGGTAAAGTTTGATTTCAAAAGCTTTTAACTGAATTTGCAACGTTCAAAATGTTTTTAAATGATATAATTGATTGCAATATATTGGTAATCGATTACCAGTGTATCTGAACGTTGAAATTCAAATTCAATTGTGAAGAGTCACATCTTTTCATAAAATGTTTTGTGTAATCGATTACATGGTTATGGTAATCGATTACCAGTGACAAGTTCTGAATAAAAAGTCAAGAGATGTAACTCTTCCAATGGTTTTCTCAAGATTTTCTCAAGGGTATAACTCTTCTAATGGTTTTCTTGACTAGACATGAAGAGTCTATAAAAGCAAGACCTTGACTTGCATTTCTATAACTTTTACAACTTTTGAACTTCTTTGAACAACTTTTGAGATATCTTGAAACCTTCGCTTCTCATCTTTCTTCTTCTTTCTTTGCCAAAAAACTTTCTAAGTTTTTATGTTTTCCAAACCTTGTTCTTCTGCAGAAAACAAAAGTGTGCTATATCTTTTCATTCTCTTCTCCCTTTGCCAAAAAGAATTCAACAAGGACTAATCGCCTGAATTCTTTTTGTGTCTCTCTTCTCCCTTTTCCAAAAGAACAAAGGACTAACCGCCTGAATTCTTTTGTGTCTCCCTTCTCCCTTTTCAAAGAATTCAAAAGGACACAGTTTGATAATTCTTTTGATTCTTCCCTTTCCCTTAAACAAAAGATTTCAAAGGACTAACCACCTGAGATATCTTTTGTTTCCCCTTTACAAAGTTTCAAAGGACTAACTGCCTGAGAACTTTGTCTTAACACATTGGAGGGTACATCCTTTGTGGTACAAGTAGAGGGTACATCTACTTGGATTGTTGTAACTAAGAACAAGAAAAGGTACATCTCTTGTGGATCAGTTCAAGTGGAGGGTACATCCACTTGGTTGTTCAAAGAGAACAAGGGAGGGTACATCCCTTGTGGATCTTTGCTTGTAAAGGATTTTACAAGGTTGAAAGAAATCTCAAGAACCAATGGTTGCTTGGGGACTGGATGTAGGCACGGGTTGTTGCCGAACCAGTATTAAATTCTTATGTTTGTCTTATTCTTCCCTACACTCTTTAATTTCCGCTGTGCACTTTAATTATCGCTTTTACTTTTGGTTAAGTTTCTATTTCTGTTCTTTACTTTCTTAACATTATAGTAAAAGCCTAATTGAATCTAGTAGCATTAAGAAGGATAGTTTTTTAATTAGTAAAGGTTCATTAATAATTGATTCAACCTCCCCCTTCTTAATTATTCTGAGGCCACTTGATCCAACAAGAGTATGGTTGATTGTCGTTCCGAGCATCAGTTTGATGATTGCCTTAAGATGTTTGAAATTGCTTGTTCACTATGGCCAATGTTTGTTGACTATGTCAACGGAACATGGATAACCACAAGGAAAAAATTGTTAAAGCCTAGACAAATAAGATGATGCACTTAGGAAACACAACAACAAACAAGTATGAAAATGTTCATATTTTTTTATTAGGGTTGATGAATTCATGGATTTTAATTATTGTATTTGTTTATTATTTTTTGTGTATTTGAAATGTAGGGTTGAATCTGCTCACTGGGCTTTAAAAAGACTATTACAAAATAGCCATGGAGATCTATGTAGTGTTTGGGATACCATGGACACCATGATCATGTTGCAACACACTGAAATTAAGGCATCCTTTGAGACAAGTACACATGTGGTTGGACATGTTTTTAAAGTTACCTTATACAAGAGGCTACTTGACATGGTATCAAGGTATGCTTTAAATTAGATTGCTGCTGAGTATGAACGTGTACATTATGCTGGCAAAAACCTTTCTCGTTGTGGATGTGTCATGAGAACTACTCATGGTCTTCCATATGCATGTGAGCTTTCCAAATATGTTCTTGGTACCATCCCACTTGAGACAATCCATATGTTTTGGCGGAGGCTAAGTTTTTTAAACTAAGGGTTATCTGAGCCCCAAGTGACCATAACCGAAGAAATGGAAACCATATCCAAGCGATTTGAGAAGCTTGATGTTTATGGCAAAGTAACTCTAAAGAGTAAACTTCAGGAAATTGCCTACCCTGATCTAAACTCTATGTGTCCTTCTCCAGAAAAGGTCAACACCAAAGGTGCATAGAAGAAACCGATGAACAAACACCAAAGATCAACAAAGTGTGATCCATCTTACTGGGAGTATGTTGATGCTTTACATTCTGTGCAAAATAGTAATTCTTCAGTCAAACATAGTGCATCATCTTCTGACCAAGCCATTCCAAGAAGGACTATGCTGATGTTGGATCAATTTCATTCGTTCATTCATGATTCCATTGAAAACATTGTTGATGTGAAAGCTGACAATAAGTGTGGATATTGTGCAATTGTTGCGTTATTAGGTATGGATGAAGATTCATGGTCATTGGTGCGCAACTATTTGCTTAAAGAACTTGGCAAATGGTCTGATGAGTACATCAACCTCTTTGGTGGCATAGACAGATTTGAGGAATTAAAGAGGTCCCTACTTGTTGATGGATTATCCATGGTATATAATTTATGTTTGTTTTAAATTTAGTTTAAATAAATGTAATTCATATAGCTAGTTCATGTAGGTTACTATGGATAAGTGGATGGATATAACCAATATGGGATATGTCATTGCATCAAGGTATAATGTTATCCTTGTATCGTTGTCTTTGCAACAAAGCATGACGTTTTTTCTGCTTAGAAGTCAACCACCAACAGATTCTTCTGTGCATCGCATAATATGTATTGGTCAAGTATTTGACAATCATTTTGTTCAGGTAGATTCATCATGTTTATATTTTTCAATTAATAAAATTAATTGTGTTATCATAACTTGAAATTGTTTGTGCATGTGCAATGGGTTTATTTAAGAGGCCGTTGTCTCCTACCGCCTCTAGCTTTGTTATGGTCTAGGAATTGTCATCCTTAGGCAAAGCAGTGACCAACTCCATATATTAGTAGAATGCAATAATACATAAATTTGATGATGTTCAAAAGAGACTATGTTGATTTAAGTTAATTGTTTCACTGGAAATTCATGTAATTATGTACTATACCTTACGTTAAAGTTAAATGTTTAGGGTTACTCCCTAACTTAGGGTTTAGTCTTACGTGCGTTGTTAGAGTCAATTGTGACATGAAAACTAGAGTTTAGTGTTACACTTTAGGGTAAAATAATTTATGTTTGTCAATAGTAACATAAAAAAATTCAAACAAAATTGCTAAAACAAAAATATTGTCAAATACAATAAAATGATAAACATAGTCTAAAAATTTTCCTAAAAAATTGTAAATTTCTTCATGCGTGATCTGTGCACCACCTTAGTCGCGACCTCACATATACATTGTGATCTACAGTGACACCCCTAGCGATCCTTAGACAGTCTTGCATGATATCGTGTGCTTCTATGCCTTCAGTCATTATCCTTAGGTTGAGCAACCACTCCAACCTTTCTGCAATTGCTTGGCAAGTCTTTTATGACATTGACAACAACGGATAAGGTATTATCATATTGCGTAGTTAAATTAAATGAAATTAAAAATAACATGAATATATATGTTACCATTGTATGTCTAGGCTGCTCCACATCAGAAGGTGCATGTGCATGTGCTTCCTCTATAGATATTGTCATCATCAGGAACTCAGGCATATCTGCTTCCACATATGTCTCATCTTGCATGCCAGGTAGATGTTTGGGTGGATCCTCGGGCTGTATCGGCGTCATAAATGGATGCGAAATCATGTAGATCTAGTTGATGTAGTCTGGTGCACATTGTCCAGGCACAACACAAATCTGACCTACCGATGCAAGGTACTCAGAGAAATGCATCCATCTGTTATCAATATCTTGGAAGGATAACCTTGAACCCGGAGAGTGTGGAGGAATCGTCTTAATATACCTAAATTGCCGCACCACCCTCTCTGGTCGGTGTATAACGACAACGGGACCCCATCGGATGTGTCCAGAAAAACATGAAATGAGGTCAAACTCTCAAACTGCATGGTGGTCACCGTAAGGCATCCAACAACATCAACAATCATTAGTCGATCTAGACACTTCCAATACGTCAATGCTGGTAATGCCTTTGTAGATGTCTAGTGGCAGGCACGTGGTGATCTTTGATCATAGTTTGAGTCCGTAAAAGCCTCAACAATAGATGGAAAATGCTCATAAATCCAACACTACACAAATTTGATCACAACAAAAAAAATTTCAAATGAACAAATTAAAAAATATTAAAAAAAATTAAATAACAATCATTGAAAATTACCTGTAATAGTGTGATATATCCAACAAGTTGTCTGCCGCCGTTCTTACAAGCATCTTTCAAATTATCGTACATATGCACTAGGACAGCATCTCTCCATGCATAGCTTACACTCTGACTGAGGTCTCAATGCATGTGTGTTGCACTCTTGTTAGCAAAAAGAGTGCAACCTAACAAATGCAGCAAATAAGCTCAAACTGCTATAGTCCAGTGTCCGGTCTCACATCTACTATGATAAATCTCTCGTAGCCATGATAGGCGTACGTATGCCCCATGACACTGTACTGTCTCAGCTCTAGCTTCATCTCAAGTGAATTCAAGAAAATCCACTAACATCAACACTGCTTTGTCGCCATGAAAAGTGTTGAAGCTGTGGAATGCACATATGATGGGCAACTGAAGCAAAGAGGCCATATCATCGAGGGTGATGGTGAGCTCTCCTATTGGAAGATGGAAACTGCTCGTTTCCTTATGCCACCTCTCCACAAAAGTCGATATAAGTCTCCGATCGCCAGTGTCCAATGAACATGCGATCAAAAGACTTATTCCTGTGATAGCGACTAACCCTTCAATCTCAATAGTAGGCCTCCCAAATTTCTGAACCTTTCTTCCATGGGAGGATAGCTTCAATTCAGGACGTTCCTTAAAAAATTTAAATAATTTTAACAATAATAACAAATACTTATTGAAATATAATTTATTAAAAACTATAAATACCTCTCCATTCCAAATAATGACTGCAACATGATCAACATAGGCAACCAACATTGATGTGTCATGCGACCCACCTGGAAAACCCTGCGCATCAACACCAACTTCTTCAACATGTTGAAAGACCTCTTCAGCTACATCATCCATGTGAGAAGCATCCTCTGCAACAACGACAACTTCCTATTGCCTACGTGCGGGTGTGTGAGCCTTCGTTGTTGGAAAGCATCATCTGAATCATGATTATCTTCTCTCCACAGGGCTCTTCCTATAACTCTGTCTAAGGCACGACCTAAACCTCTAGTTCTAACCATAATCTGCAAATTTGCACATACATAAAAATTTATATAGTGAATTAACTTTTTTTTATATTTAAAATCAACTTCAAAAAACACTATAATTAATTAATTACATAATAAAACTAATATATAATAATTATAAATATATTTATAATTAAAAAATAAAACAATAACTATTTACAAACAAAATTGAAAATAATCTATTTTTTTATTAAAATAGATTAAATATTTAAAAACAACATTCTAAATACAATATTTATACTTAAAAAAACATTAAGTATTTCAAAACATATTTAAAAATCATACATTTTCATTTAAAAAACAATAACTATTTCAGAACATATTTAAAAATAATATCTTTTCATTTAACAAAAACAATAACTATTTCAGAACATATTTAAAAATAATATATTTTAATTTAAAAAAACAATAAGTATTTCAGAACATATTTGAAAATAATATATTTTCATTTAAAAAACTATTTCAAAACATATTTACATTTAAAAAAATAATAACTATTTCAGAACATATTTGAAAATAATATAGTATATATACAAAAACAAAAAATATTTATAAGCATAATTTAAATGTTTTTTATTTCAACCCATGGTTTTGATTTTTAAATTTAAACATGAAGAGTCACATCTGTTGATGTGTAATCGATTACACTATGATAGTAATGGATTATCAATGACTTATTTTAAAAATTAAATTACCAAAAGTCACAATTCTTAAAGTGACTAGTTTCTGAAGATTTTTTAAAGAGTCACAACTTTTAAAGTGATTAGTTTTAAAAAAGAGTCACAACTTTTAAAGTGACTAGTTTTCAAAAGAGTCACAACTTTTACAGTGACTAGTTTTAAAGAAATTGTCAAGAGTCACAAAATTTAACTTGAGTCATCAAATGACTATAAATATGTGACCATGACACGAATTTCAAAGAGAGAACTTTCAGATTCCTTTCATTCAAAAAGAGATTTCTTTCCTTCATTCAAAGTATTCTTCTAAGAGTTTTTGTTCAATACTTTCTTTATTCAAGAAAAGTTCATTGGCCAAAAACTTGTGTTATTCTTCTTTTTCTTTCCTTCTCCCTCTTGCCAAAAGAATTCAAAGAACTAACCATCTGAGAATTCTTTTGATTCTTTCCTTCTCCCTTCTGCCAAAAGAATTCAAAGAACTAACCGTCTAAGAATTCTTTTGATTCTTTCCTTCTCCCTCCTGCCAAAAGAATTCAAAGAACTAATCGTCTGAGAATTCTTTTGATTCCCTAAACAAAGAATTCAAAGAACTAACCGTCTGAGAATTCTTTGCCCAAACACTGAATTCAAAGAATTAACCGTCTGAGAATTCTGTGTAAGAAGCGGGTAACTTCTTGGTTGTAATAGTGAACACAAGGGAGGGTACATCCTTTGTGGTTCGCTTCAAGTAGAGGGTACATCTACTTGGTTGTTCAAAGAGAACAAGGGAGGGTACATCCCTTGTGGATCTTTGCTTGTAAAGGATTTTACAAGGTTATTGGAAATCTCAAGAACCATGGGTTGCTTGGGGACTAGACGTAGGCACGGGTTGTGACCGAACCAGTATAAATCTTGTGTTTGTTTTCTTCTTCCCTACACTCTTTACTTTTCCGCTATGCAGTCTTTATTTCCGCTTTACTTTTGTCTAAGTTATTGTTTCTGTTCTTTACTTTCTCATAACTTAGTAGTAAAGCCTAATTGAATCTAGTAATATTAAGAAGGATAAATTTTAATTAGTCAAGACACATTAATAATTAATTCAACCCCCCCTTCTTAATTATTCCGAGGCCACTTGATCCAACAAGAAGACATTGAAGTCTTTGAAAGCATAAAGATAGAGGACGTTGAGTCCTATGAAAGACAAAGGCGAGGACTTTGAGTCCTATGGAAGATAAAAGCGAGGACTTTGAGCCCTATGGAAACATAAAGGCGATGACTTTGAGTTCTATGAAAGATAAAGGCGAGGACTTTGAGTCTTATGAAAGATAAAGGCAAGGACTTTGAGTCCTATGAAAGATAAAGGCAAGGACTTTGAGTCCTATGAAAGATAAAGATGAGGACTTTGAGTCCTTTGAAAGATAAAGGTGAGGACTTTGAGTTCTATGAAACATGCCAATAGGTACTAGTACCCAAAGGCTTAACCTTATAAGAAATTAAGAGGTTGACTCTTTGAGAGGGCCTCTCATCCTAAACTCAAAAGATAGGACATTGGTTTTTGTAAATTGGTATATAAATAAAAATCTATGCACTTAGAGCTTGATATAAACATGAGTTTTGGAATGCGGAGGCATGCTACCTTCGTCTTGAAATGCAGTAAAATGTAGGCTTTGTATCTAGCAATGCAAAAGGTTTTGAATAATGAAAACTGTGCAATGCTCATGACATTCTTTCCTCTTTTCATGATTTTTTTTTTGTGTGAAAAACACAGATTGACTGTCTCTTTCTGAAAGACGTGATAACTCACGCAACCTCATCCTATCTTTTGCAAATCTCTTTGGGGACTCCCTCAGAGTGTATGTTTTGATTTAATCACTTGACAATTTTGGGTGATGGTGGTGAGTCATTTGATATCTAATCAATCAATTGAAATATTGATCCTAGGGTTTGTCCCTTTCTTTTTGTTTAAAAACTTTGATTATTTTGCACAACGAGAAAATATAAGGCTTTGGGACCGATCGCATGCACCATTAAAGGATGTCAATGGATTGTTACACTTTGGTATATGACCAAGGAAAACTTTCCTGATTTAAGGTCATAAAGTGATGCCAAGGGTCTGTCGATCCCGTTGAAACTTGATGACATAGGCTGATCACAAAAGAATTTATACAATGAAGGTTACCCTTGGATTCGAAAAGACTCCCAAGGAGTTTCCATGAGCGACTAACATCAGATGTACCCTACTATCACAATTGTCTTTGGGCATTTCCATGAGCTCTTGGTCGAACGAGTTTTCTTCTTAAATGTGCAAGTGAAAACCTCAAGGATTCTTTTTTTTTAATTATTTTTATATATATTTTTTCAACAATCACAAGCGTGTGCGGGTTCCATTCTAGAATCCAAATGTAAAAGCAAAATTAGTCATTCCTTGATCCACATGGGCTTTATTGGGCTTGTAAAGTGGTCAGGGGTAAGAGGACTATGAAAGAAAGGATCAGAGAAGCTCTAACACTGTTTTAGTCTTATTCATTAATCTTTATTGCACTTTTGTGCCTTTCTTGTAAAATTTGGAGATCTTTCGTCTCTTTTCTTTACTCGCCTTTGGCGGATTTGCTTTCTGCTTTTTTCTTGACATCATTATTGCCCAACCTAGAGCTTGGTAAATCTCATGCATGTGTTGTTTGCATTGCTCTTTCCGCTAGCTTAGTGGTGGTTTCTACTTAGGGGTTTTTGTTGTTTTTTTTTAAAAAAAAATGAATATGCTTTGGCTTGGAAGGGGTAACAAAGGATAAATTAGTGTTTGGGATGATGAAACACGACCATGTGTCATTTCAAATCTTGACTAGAGACTTTTGCAGTTTGGATTTTGGGACAAAACCTTTGATAACACGCCCCTGATTGTTTTTCCTTTTTTATTTTCCTAACTTTTGCCTAGGCCACCCTTTTGGGTTTTCAATTTATCAGGTAAGGACTTCTTGTCTACCCCTAGGTTCGCATGAAGCTCATGCATGGTGCCTGTCATTGCCTCAGTGTAAGGTTTGGAGGTATATGTTGTTGTTTGTCAAGTCATTGTAGCAAGAAGAAATGAAAGAAACTGTGCAGGTTCTCGAAAAAGAATTTTCAAGGACAAGAAATATTTAAATGATTTGCAATTGATAGATTAAGTCAAATGACTCTTGTTCTTCATAACTTATCATTTTTTCGAGAAAGAAAACTTTTAAGAATGATAAGATGAGGTTACATGAATGTCTATACTTCTTATTTTTGATTTGGAAACACAATCAATCAAATGTTTATTCAACCTTACTCGTCGCTTACGACACCCCCACCACATGTAGAGCATGCAATTTATGATTGGGCAGACTTGGAGATCAACTCAGGAGCACAGGTCACTTGAGCAAACAAACCAACAACGTACATTCACATTTAAGTGAAAGTTAAATAAGCAAAGATGTAATTGCGAGAGAATGAGAGATAACAACATGAAATTCATTCATCCATATTATTAACATTATGACTGTTGTTTACAATAATAGCATAAATCTAAAAATCATAACGAGTCATTGGAAATATCTAACAACAACCTTTTGTCGCAACCTACCCTTCGGCAGGAGGGCGACGCGTGACTCGCGGGATGCGTGTTCCAAGAAAGGAGTACGCGCGGAGTCGCCACCAACATTTATTTGAGAAAAACGTCGGAAAAACCGGAAAAGACGTGATCTACGAACTTTAAGTGAAAGGTTCAGGAGTTGTATTTACGCACGGGGAAGGTATTAGCACCCCACGTGTCCGTCACAAGAGATGGCAGCCTTTAATTAAATGTGCAAACATGACTTCAATTTTAGGTTCCCTTTTACGTCTTTATTCCTTTTTATATTTTTTTATCTTTTTGTGGTCGACGAGGGTGTTTCCCTTGCTCCTACGTATTCCTTAATTGCGATAAGGAAATCAGACCTATGTAGTTCTTTATGAACAAAATGTTTGGTTAAGTTGTTTTTATCCTTTTTGCAAGATATGTTTTTGTTGAATGAAAGGTTATTTAAGGCGTTGGACCGTTAAACAAACTTTCGATTCTTTTGAAAAAGAGAGAAGACATTAAGGCATTGGACCATTTAATGTTCTCTTTATTTTTGAAAGAGGTAATAAAGCTACATGTTGATTTTAGCCCTTAGTTTCACTTTGGTTATTAATCGATTCGATTAAGAAAGAGAAATCCCAAAGGAAAATGTCCGATTGATTTTTTTGATTTATTTTACTAAAAGATATTTTTTATTATTATATTATTATTTTACCTCTTTTTGGTTTCCAACGTGGTTACGACATGACCGAACGGTCGGATTTCATTTTAAACGAAAGTAACGGATATTACAATTCAAACGATCGGTGGAAATTTATTTTATTTTTGATTTAGGAGAGAAAATGACTTAAGCAAATGACTGAAGCACGTCAAAAGGGGGTACGGAAAGTAAATGAAACGAGAATAAATGTACACAAAACAAATGGGGACCACCACGGGTACATAGAATGAATTGAAAAGCTCGATTTAGAAACTTACCCGTTGAAGAACGAAGAACGGATGAAGAACGGTGAATAACGGAGGAAAACCTTCACGGATTTGCTTACGGAAACATCTCGGAAGAATTACGGAAGCACCTCGGCTTGGATTTTCTTCACGGAAACAATTTTTTTTCACCCAAAACAGCTCAAATACATCACCAGGGGGATCCGGAACTTCACGAATCGTGTAACGACGAGTGCCAAGTACCTCGAAGTGGTCGAACGAGGGTCGCATCCCAACAACGGATGGTCCTCGGACAAAATTAGGGTATGACAGTTGCCCCTCTTTACTTGTCTTTTATCGGAGATAAAAGGGAAGTAAAGATAAGACACTAATTTCGTTCGAGCGAAACACCTTTCGGCCAGTGAACCTTCCTGGCAGCGAAACTTGCAAAAATTTGAAAATAATCAGTACCGACACATCATCCCGATACTGTCGAACTTGTTCCTCTCGGTTGATACAAGACGCAGAATGACCATAATTTTTCTCCCGTTTTGTTGGACACGATCGCCTCTGGGTGGCGAAAAGGTGTGCAGAATGACAAAGGGCGCAAAATTTGTCTCTGTGCGTTTATCACCCAACTTGCGAAATCTGAATGATAAAGGGCGCAAAATCTATTTCTACGCGTTTACCCACTCAGCCTGTTTGTTCCTGAATGATAAAGGGCGCATAATATGTATCTACGCATTTACCCACTCAGCTTGTTGTTCCTGACTGATAAAGGGCGCAGAATATGTATCTGCGCATTTATCACCCTGCTTGCTTGTTCCTGAATGATAAAGGGCGCATAATATGTATCTGTGCGTTTGCCCACTCAGCTTGCTATCATGCTTTGAGTCTTAGAGATAGCAACAGAAAGTTTATATGGATAACCACTCGGGTATCTCCGCCTGTCAGCGTGACTCAAACGTCAGTATAACAGATCTTGTAAGCGTAGAAGATGACGTAAATCTCCGCGTGTCAGTGGGCTTGTTGGGCCGCGATTGACGAAGGGTGCAGAAGACGACGTTAGTCTCTGCATGCTATCAGGATTTCTGTCTTACAGATAGCAAAAGAATGTTTATACGGATAACCACTCGGGTATTTCCGCCCGTTAGCGTGACTCAAATGTCAGGATGACAGATCTTGTGAGCGCGGAAGATGACGTAAATCTCCGCGTGTCAACGGGCTTGTTGGGCCGCAATTGACGAAGGATGCAGAAGACGACGTTAGTCTCTGCATGCTATCAGGCTTTCTGTCTTACAGATAGCAAAAGAATGTTTATACGGATAACCACTCGGGTATTTCCGCCTGTCAGCGTGACTCAAATGTCAGTATGACAGATCTTGTGAGCACGGAAGATGACGTAAATCTCCGCATGTCAATGGGTTTGTTGGGCCGCGATTGACGAAGGGTGCAGAAGACGACGTTAGTCTCTGCATGCTATCAGGCTTTCTGTCTTACAGATAGCAAAATAATGTTTATACGGATAACCACTCGGGTATTTCCGCCTGTCAGCGTGACTCAAATGTCAGTATGACAGATCTTGTGAGCGCGGAAGATGACGTAAATCTCCGCGTGTCAACAGGCTTGTTGGGCCGCGATTGACGAAGGGTGCAAAAGACGACGTTAGTCACTGCATGCTATCAGGCTTTCTGTCTTACAGATAGCAAAAGAATGTTTATACGGATAACCACTCGGGTATTTCCGCCCGTTAGCGTGACTCAAATGTCAGTATGACAGATCTTGTGAGCGCGGAAGATGACGTAAATCTCCGCGTGTCAACGGGCTTGTTGGGCCACGATTGACGAAGGATGCAGATGACGACGTTAGTCTCTGCATGCTATCAGGCTTTTTGTCTTACAGATAGCAAAAGAATGTTTATACGGATAACCACTCGGGTATTTCCGCCCATCAGCGTGACTCAAATGTCAGTATGACAAATCTTGTGAGCGCGGAAGATGACGTAAATCTCCGCGTGTCAACGAGCTTGTTGGGCTACGATTGACGAAGGATGCAGATGACGATGTTAGTCTCTGCATGCTATCAGGCTTTTTGTCTTACAGATAGCAAAAGAAAGTTTTGAAAGTGCGGACAACCACTCGGGTATCTCCGCATGTCACATGACTCCAGTGTCAGTATGACAAAAATTGTGGGGCGGCCGACAAAAGCGAGGCTCTTGCTCCTACGTATCCTCAAATGAGAAATTCAGACCTACGTAGTTCTGGATACCTTGTGAGACTAAAAATAGTCTCGGTGTTTTCTTCACTAAAATGCGAACATGCTTTAGTAAAGAGACAAATATTCCAAATGATTAGAGCAACATATGCTTTTTGGGAGAAAAACAATGTGTCTACTGGGGAAGGAGAGTACGCTGATGAAATCCTCCCATAACCTCAAATGAGATTTTGGATGTTAGCATTTCGTTTCTAAATGACCATTTAGAGGAAACACTGGGTTCAACAAAAACAGAAGAAAATCACTCAAAGTGTATCAATCTCACACAGGTAAGTGTTTCATCCTAATTCCGAACCATAGATATGTCATGACTTGACTTTGCAAATCATTTCCTATCAAATCAAAGATTACATGCGCGATCATGGATCAATAGGACTTTTCTTGGGAATTGGGTTCTTTTGGTGGGAAATTTGGCTCTAAGTTTTCTGGCCTTTTTCTTTTCTGTTTTTGTTTTACACAAGGCGAACAAGTCACCGACGCACAAGATTTTGGTTGGCAATCTAAGGGAGAAGACCACTTTAGGTCGTGGTTTCCTTTCCTTCTTTTTGTTTATTTGGTGACAATTCTGTATTGTTCAGATATCGCCTGGTCCAACGACCTTTCTGCACATCTCCTCTGTTTTCCTTCGATCCTTGATCGGGAATTTTCTTTCCTTCCTTTTCTTTCTCCCACTCTTTGATTTGGGAATTTTCCTTCTTTTCTTTTTTGCTTTCTCCCACTCTTTGATTTGAGAATTTTCCTTCTTTTCTTTTTTGCTTTCTCCCACTCTTTGATTTGGGAATTTTCCTTCTTTTCTTTTTTTGCTTTCTCCCACTCTTTTTCTTCCAAGGGTAAGGATTGACATTCTTTACCCTGGGTCAAAGTTTATGGTAAGTTAGGATTTTTGGCTCAAGGCTTGTAAAATGGCTAGACATGACACATGTCAGGGTTTGGTTTGGTTCAAGGATAAAAGGGATGCCCCACATTATTTCCATGACACAAATGCAAAAATGATGATTTGGAAATTTTATGCAAAATTGGTCATGCATGCACCTATGTGGACACTCAAGTGTCAAATTTTTATGGTCATGTGATGCTAGGGCTCAGGATTCATTTCCTCTATTTTAGTCAACCCAGTATTTCCAAAATATGTTCTTTTATCAATTTGTGCATTCATCCGAGTCTATCTTGGGTGTTCGGAAAAACTTTCACAACATTTACCCTTCAAATGTGTACACACATTTTTTTTTCGAAAATTGGTTATGATCAGTGAATTTTTTTCAAAGAAAAGCTGAAAGTTATCTCTTTTCAAAAGCATGTTGGTTTTTTAGCTAGACAACTTATTATTCTTTTTTCTCCTTTTTTTTTATCATTATCATTTGTTTATTTCTTTTTCTTGTTTGTTTTTTGTTTTTTTCCTTTTTTTTCATGAGGTATTTTGCTACCTAAACATGTGTATATTTTTGTGAGGTATTTTTGCTATATACATGCATATCCAAGGTATCTTGCTACCTAAACATACATATATATATTTTGTAAGGTATTTTTGCTATATACATGCATATCCAAGGTATCTTTCTACCTAAACATACATATATATATTTTGTGAAGTATTTTTTGTTTACATACATGCATATCTAAGGTATCTTTCTACCTAAACATACATATATATATTTTGTGAAGTATTTTTTGTTACATACATGCATATCGAAGGTAACTTTCTACCTAAACATACATATATATATTTTGTGAAGTGTTTTTTTGTTTACATACATGCATATCTAAGGTATCTTTCTACCTAAACATACATATATATATTTTGTGAAGTATGTTTTTGTTACATACATGCATGATTTATTTAAATTCCTAGGATCATGAGCAACTAGGTGTGTCCTACTATGACTTGAGAAATAAAAGGTGATCAAATAACAAGCAAAAATTTAAAAGTTACTAGGTTGCCTCCTAGTAGCGCTTCTTTAACATCTTGAGCTGGACGCCTTATGACTTGTCGGTCACGGACCTAATACTTTGCTTACCTTTGGCTTTGGATTTGGTCGCCTATTGGTCGGCCGCGTGCCGTAGGCAATGCTCTAACCTTTTTGTGGATGAGCTGAGGTGAACTCTAGAGGTGGTGGCGGTGCGTCTATTGCCCGCTGCCAGCCCTCCCCAGGCTGCTGTGGTGTTTTGCCTTGCGCCTGTCTAGGGGCGCAGTACTTCTTGATGAAAGTCCGGTTAATAGGGGGCCTGATGAACTTGCTGGGGGCAACAGGCACTCCGTAGAACTAACAGAGGCCCGTAATTAGAGCTGGCAACTCCAATACCCTGTTGGCCTTCTTCGGGTCCATTGGGTGTCTTGCGGGCATGATCCCTGCAAACAATATATGACATCAGAAATCAGTTGGGGGAGGTGCGTACTTACCTATGTCACGATGGCATGAACTTGATGGGGGGACGGGCGCCCTATAGGACTGACAGAGGCCCGTAACCAGAACTGGAAACCCAGGGCCCTGTTGGGCTCCTTCGGGTCCACTGGGTGTCTTGTGGGCGCTACCCCTACAAATAATAGATGACATCAGAAATCATTTGAACCAAATGCATACTTACCTATGTCGTGACGACACAGACCAACTGATACTTCCGCAGGGGGAGATCGACACTGCGGTCGCTGGGCAAAATGTTGCTAAGTAGCAACGTCATCTATATCTGTGTAAGAGTGGTCATGTTGGTGCGCATGATCCGCACTCGCTTCTTTGCAGTGGCACGGGTGAAATCTTGCCCCGATATGCATAGTAGCTTCTTGATAGCTTCCCTTTCTGGTCGTGCTCGCACAGTTGGTCTCCCTTCAATATCAGGGGGTGGCCCAGGAACTAAAAAAAGGAAACTACTGGCCCCTTAGCCGGGAGCACAAGTCTCAGTTAAGCATTTAAGGACAGAGGACCTTAAATCCTCTTAAGGCGTGGATATGGAGCCCACTGAAAGTAAGGATGCGTAGCCCTCTAAAGGCGATGGCGTGCAGTCCCCTGAAGGTGAGGACGTGAAGCACTCTGAAGGTGAGGACGTGTAGCACTCTGAAGGTGAGGACGTGTAGTCCTCTGAAGTTTGAGGACGTGTAGCCCTCTGAAGGTGAGGATGTGTAGTCCTCTTAAGTTTGGGGATGTAACCCTCTGAAGGCGAGGGTGTGCAACCCTCTGAAGGTTAGGGCATGCAGCCCTCTGATGGCGAGGACGTGTAGCCCTCTCAAGGAGAGGACGTGTAGTCCTTCGAAGGTGAGGACGTGCAGTCCTTTGAAGGTGAGGGCATGCAGTCCTCTGAAGGTGAGGGCATGTAGCCCTATGAAGGCGAGGACGTGAAGCCCTCTGAAGGCGAGGACGTGAAGCCCTCTGAAGGTGAGGGGATGTAACCTTCTGAAGGCGAGGGTGTGCAACCCTCTGAAGGTTAGGGCGTGCAGCCCTCTGATGGCGAGGACGTGTAGCCTTCTCAAGGCGAGGACGTTTAGTCCTCCGAAGGTTAGGACGTGTAGTCCTCCGAAGGTGAGGGCGTGCAGTCCTCTGAAGGTGAGGGCATGTAGCCCTATGAAGGCGAGGACATGAAGCCCTCTGAAGGCGAGGACGTGAAGCCCTCTGAAGGTGAGGACGTGTAGTCCTTTGAAGGCGAGGATGTGTAGTCCTCTGGAGGCAAGGGTACTAGTACCCAAGGGTCCATCCTTATGAGAAAGCAAGAGATCGACTCATCGAGAGAGCCGGTCATCCCAAATTCAAAAGATTTGGACATTAGATGTAGGAAATCTATGCAGTTAACATGATTTTTAGGGATGCAGATGCATGCAACCTTTGTTGTGAAATTTGGTAAATGCGGACTTCATATGAAATAATGCAATGTAACGGAAAGTTGTACAATGCTCATGTCATTCTTTCCCTATTTTGTGAGTTTGATTTTGATTTAATCTTTTTGGAAAACACAGATTGACTGTCCTTTTGAAAAAGGTGATAATTCATGCGACCTTATCCTATCTTTTGCATATCTCTCCGGGAACTCCCTCAGAGTGTATGTTTTGTTTGATTTAGTCACTTGACCATTTTGGAGTGACGACAATGGAGTCGTTTGACGTTTAATCAATCTATTGAAATTCCAGGGTTTGTCTCCCCCCCTTTTTCTTTCTTGTTTAAAAACATCGACGGGTGAGAACTTTTGATCTGCCCCTATGTTCACTTGAGGCTCATGCACGATGTCCCTCATTGCCCCAGTGTAAGGCTTTGAGGTACCAATTGTTATCTTTCGTCATGACCTTGTAGCTGGGAACCTATTGGGTGAGAACTTCTAATCTGCCCCTAGGTTCGCTTGAGGTTTTTGCATGGTGCCTTTCATTGCCCCAGTGTAAGGCTTTGAGGTACAATCGTTGTCTTTCGTCATGACCTTGTAGCAAGGAACCTATTGGGTGAGAACTTCTAATATGCCCCTAGGTTCGTTTGAGGTTTATGCATGGTGCCCCTCATTGCCCCACTGTAAGGCTTTGAGGTACCAATTGTCGTCTTGTTTTCACAACCTCGTAGTGAGGAAGAATGAAAGAAGCAGTTGATTCTTGCAAAAAGAATTTTCCAAGGACGAGAAATAGTTGAAGGATTTTTCAGTTGATGGATTAAGTCAAATGACTCCTATGTAGAAGCAAGATGTTTTGATGCTTTGATGATGCCAAAGGATCAAGTGCTTCTAAGTTTTATTCAAGACAAGAATCCAAGAATCCAAGAAAATCAAGATATATGATCAAGTTGATCTCTAGAATCTTAGGAAGAAGTTTCCAAATTGAAAAAGCAAAAGGTTTGGCCAAAGAATTCTATCTAAATCATTTCAAATTGAGATTTACTCTCTGGTAATCGATTACCACCAGCTGAAAATGTTTATGACAGTTACTAGAAATTTGAATTCAAAATTTATAATGTGTAATTGATTACACATGGATGGTAATTGATTACCAGTAGTTTATTGAACTTCAAATTTTAAATCCAGTAATCGATTACACAAGTCTTGTAATCGATTACCAGAGGGGATTTTCAGAAAATAATTTCCAAGAGTCACATATATTCAAATGTTTTATGAATGGCCATCAAAGGTGACTTGGAAACACGAATTTAAAGAGAGTTTTCATTGCCCAAAATGGTTTTATCCTCTCAAAAGATTAAGAGAGTTTTTTTGAATTGAAATGTCTTATCTTCTCAAAAAGATTCCTTGGTCAACCACTTGCATATTCAATAAGGAATTTTGATTGATCTTCATTGTACAATCTATCCCTTTTAAGAGAGATTTCTTCTTCTCTTCTTCTTATTTCTGAAAAGGGATTAAGAGACCATGAGTCTCTTGTTGTAGAGGATTCCTGAACACAAGGGAAGGGTTGTCCCTGTGTGGTTCAGACTTTGTAAAAAGAGTTTTACAAAGAGAATGGAAAATCTCAAGTGGGTTGCTTGAGGACTGGAAGTAGGCACGGGAAGTGGCCGAACCAGTATAAATCAAGTTTGCATTCCTCTCTTCCCTTAAACTTCTTTTATTTATTGCTATTTATCTTTTTCTTTAAAGAAGTTTATTTTGAATTGTCTTTTGAGTAATTTATGTTAAGGGTGCATTGTTAATCCGAAAAGAGAGAGTGAAAGTTTAATTGGGGAATAGTCTTTGTATCTTAATTCAATCCCCCTTTTTCTTAAGATAACTGAGGCCATTTGTCCAACATCCTATTCTTGATAACTCACTTCTCTCTAAAAAGACAAACTTTTCGGAATGAGGTCACATGAACGTCTTGAAAACACAGTCAATCAAATGCTTTTTTTTTCTTTTTTCCTTTTTTTTTGAAACTTATTTGTTTTGAACTTTACTCGTTGTTTTACGGAACCCCCACCAACGTGCAGGATGAGAAATCTCTGATTGAACGGTCTTGGAAGTTAAGACTCAAGAGCGCAGGTCGCTTAGAGCAAACAAACCAATGGCTTACACTCACATTCCGGTGGAAGTTGAATAAGAAAAGATGTGTTTGTGAAAGGATGAGAGAGACAAGGATGTCAAATTCATTCATTTTAGCATTGTAACTGTGGTTTACAATAATGGCATAAACTTGGAAATCCTAATGAGTCATTAGAGACACCTAACAACAGCCTTCAAAATTGCCCCATGTGTGGTGTCACTTGTCAGTGTTAGGATTCAACAAGCGATTCTCCTCAAATTTCAACCAGCCCACATCAATTAGACTTTACACCTTATGCTTCAGGGTCATACGATGCTCAATGGAATGCCCAAGGGCTCCTCCACGATATGCACATGTTGCGTTCGAGTCGTATCCTCAGAAAAATGGAGGTTTGAGGGAACCTAGCAGGGGTTATGGCTACCATTGCATTATCAAGTAGATATGGGAGCAAGTTAGCATATGACACCGGAATTTGGGGTGAATCCTATAGGCTTTTCGCTGCAAAATTTATTTCTTGGTTGGTGTTTTGGTTTGTGCCAAAGGTGGTGTTTAGCATTGGTTGTGTGGTAGGTGAGTTTTGTTGTCGATTTAGGGATGGCCTTTGTGGATAAATGGGCGGTAGGTAAGGAGAAGGGTTGAGTAATGACATTGTTGGGTTGGTGGGAAACTTGGCCGTACAGGAATGGCAGTCACAACATGGGTTTCTCCCTCATCCTCACCCTCTTCATTTGCCCCAGTTTTCTCATTCGTCCAAGCAGGATGATTAAATTTGCCTCTTTTCAGACCCACTTCGATCTTTTTGCTGGCGAAGACCAAATCTGTAAAACTTGAAGGTGTGTAACCCACCATTTTTCATAGTAGAACACCGGTCACATGTCTACTATCATTGTGATAATCTCTTTCTCTGTTATTGGGGGTGCTACTTGAGTTTCCAAGTCTCTCTATCTTTGGGCGTATTCTTTGAAAGATTCGTGCCCCCTTTTTGCATATGTTTGTAGTTGCATCCTATCCGGAGCCATATCAAAATTGTACTGACACTGCCTAACGAAGGCAACCATTAGGTCCTTCCAAGAATGGACTCAGGAAGGTTCCTAAGTTAGTATACCAGGTGACAGTTGTCCTAGTAAGACTTTCTTAGGAAAAATGTATCAGCAGTTTCTCATCTTTTGCGTATGCCCCCATCTTCCGACAATACATCTTTAGATGGTTCTTGGAGCAAGTAGTCCCCTTGTACTTGTCAAAGTTTGGCACCTTGAACTTGGGAATGACCATGTTTGGGTATTAGGAACAACTCTTCTAGGTTAGCAAAGGCATAATCTTCACCTCCTTCAATGGCCCTGAGCCTTTCCTTTAGATGATCCACCTTTCCCTTTTCAGCCATAGCAGGAGGGGCTCTTCCCATCGCAAAATGCAAGGGTTGTGGTTGTGGGCGAAACTGAGGGCCCTCCAAAGTGTTTTGCAGGGGTATATCACCAACTGCTTGCCCTTTAGTGGCATATCCGAGGCAAGGCTCGAAATCAGCTAGATTGTGGTGGGGAATTTCATGTGCCTCCCCCATGGGTTGAGAGACATTTCAATGAGTATGGGAGCGGAGTTATTGACATCCTCATTGGGAATGTATGCCACATTGGGTGGTGTATAGTTGGGAGGCCAGCCATATGGTGGGAAGGTATGCTTGTTTTGAATTTGTGCATAATGGGGGGCCGCCCGTACTTCCCAAATCTTGGCCTACCATATCTGAGGTTGGATGATTCATTTGGTTAAGGCCAGATGGGGGCATCGGGTTCACCTTAGCAATAACGCTGATAGCGGAAACTGTAACCGCATTGGCTTCCATTATCTTCTTCATGCTCATCATGGCCTCCATCATTGTGGCCATTTGCTCTTTCATGGCCTCCATGTCAGCCTTCATCTGCTCTTGCGCCTCTTCTACTTTACCCATTACTCTAGCTCTAGCACGGGTTCGGTAATGGCACCGTAAAGCATGTTCTTTTCTTTTTTATAACAATGATTAAGTTCGTTTTTCTTTTTTCAAGGAAAGAATGTAATGAACAATGCGACCAATGAAAAACATGGATGTATGTGAATGATGCAAGTTGAAGTATTGCAAATTTTTATGCTGGACATGGGGTTGAATCAATTTAGATTTTTCAACATGGTTCATGACATCTTGGTCAAGGTGAAACTGGAAGTAACAAGGATATCAATAGTCCTAAATGTGTTTGGCAGTAGACGAAACACTGATGTAACTCGATTCATCTTTTGCCCCAATTTTTGCAAGATGGTTACTTCCATACTTCAACTTGACTTGATGAACTTTTTTCGAAAAAGCATGAGCTTAGTTCAACCCTATAATCCAAGGAATGACAATTCTGATCGCCAATACTTCAACAACCTTTCATAGGGATGAATGACTCGGGCATACTTTAAGCTATGCATGGAAAATGTAATTATGAAATTGAGATGCCCAAAGAAACATCATTTCCTAGTTAACCATGCATTAGGTACCATGTTCACTCATTTTGTTTTTAAGTGAAACGGGTTTATGATCCCAACATGGTTGGCTTATGGTACCGAATATATGCAACTAAGAATGCATCATGAATTTTCATGCTTCCGTTTTAGTTTCGCAGAGGAAAATGCAAGGATCATGCGTGAGCGAACATGAAAAAGGTATGTAGTTTGTAGAACAAAAAGTATGTTGAACGCATATGCATGATGATGCAATGACTCATGCAAAATGTGATGCTGGAATATGATAACAGACAAATGCAGGAACGATATGTTCATTATGATGCCATGAAGATATGTTTATGCGATGCATGATATGAATGCATTTACGGACACGAGAGCCCAAAAAATTATCTCTTCTTACTTGCACATTTGGGGGCGTAGTGCCCTACGTGTACAGTTAAGAAGGTGATATGGACCTTCCGGCTTCCCGTGACAAAGGACGAGACCAACATACAATGCATGCTAGAGATAAAATGCGGGAGTAACTTGATTCGCATTAATTTGCTAAAGTGAAACAAAATCTAGTGTTAATCAAAAACCCCGACATCTATCATGGGTGGAATGGATGAATGCATGAAGAGATGCATATGATACAGATGCAATTTATGAACACGGGAGCCCGGGAAATTGCCTCCTTCTTAGATACAACGCCACAGTGCCCGACGTATGTATTTAAGAAGGTGACACGGACCCTCCGTTGGTTTGCCAAAGAGAGGGGATTAAGACGGAACCTACGCATGATGCATATGCGAAAGGTACAACACGGGGATGTACATAGTACGACAGTATTCACAAACAAATATAAGCAAAAAAGGGTGCATGACACTTTATGCATGGCAGTGTGAATAATGGCACGCAGCGTGTTTGCTCCGTGCCCCTATTTAAGGGACCTATATGGGAGGGAGCTAAAAGGGCTTTTAGTGATAATTCCCGAGGTGGTCGTATCTCTCTTGATGGTCTCTAGAGGTATCATCCCCTTCGAAGAGCATATTGCAGTAGTAGGGACTACTAGCAACAATATGTCATCAAAGAGAAAAACTCTAGACGAGGGTTCACTGTAATCAAGCAAGTCGGAGACCTAGCATGATCACAGATTCACCTCCACTCCTTATGTTCCCATGAACCCGGGTATAGGGCCCTTTTTCAACTCACCGTGCGTGCAAATAGTGTTGGTGTTTGTGTGCATCAAATGAATAAATATTTACCTCATGCATACATTTTAAAACGCACTAAAAGCAACAAAGAGTTTATATACACAAGAACATAAGACAAATAAAGGGAAACCAACAAAGGAGAAAGTCATGATAAAACATTGCACAAGATTAAATGGCCTAACTCTCTAAAAATTGTCCCCAGTGGAGTCGCCAACTGTCGCAACCTACCCTTCGGCGGGAGGGCGACGCGTGACTCGCGGGATGCGTGTTCCAAGAAAGGAGTACGCGCGGAGTCGCCACCAACGTTTATTTGAGGAAAACGTCGAAAAAACCAGAAAAGACGTGATCTACGAACTTTAAGTGAAAGGTTCGGGAGTTGTGTTTACGCACGTGGAAGGTATTAGCATCCCACGTGTCCGTCACAAGAGACGGCAACCTTTAATTAAATGTGCAAACATGACTTCAATTTTAGGTTCCCTTTTACGTCTTTATTCCTTTTTATATTTTTTTTATCTTTTTGCGGTCGACGAGGGTGTTTCCCTTGCTCCTACGTATTCCTTAATTGCGATAAGGATATCAGACCTACGTAGTTCTTTGTGAACAAAATGTTTGGTTAAGTTGTTTTTATCCTTTTTGCAAGATATGTTTTTGTTGAATGAAAGGTTATTTAAGGCGTTGGACCGTTAAACAAACTTTCGATTCTTTTGAAAAAGAGAGAAGACATTAAGGCATTGGACCATTTAATGTTCTCTTTATTTTTGAAAGAGGTAATAAAGCTACATGTTGATTTTAGCCCTTAGTTTCACTTTGGTTATTAATCGATTCGATTAAGAAAGAGAAATCCCAAAGGAAAATGTCCGATTGATTTTTTTGATTTATTTTACTAAAAGATATTTTTTATTATTATATTATTATTTTACCTCTTTTTGGTTTCCAACGTGGTTACGGCATGACCGAACGGTCAGATTTCATTTTAAACGAAATTAACGGATATTACAATTCAAACGATCGGTGGAAATTTTTTTTTTTGATTTAGGCGAGAAAATGACTTAAGCAAATGACTGAAGCACGTCAAAAGGGGGTACAGAAAGTAAATGAAACGAGAATAAATGTACACAAAACAAATGGGGACCACCACGGGTACATAGAATGAATTGAAAAGCTCGATTTGGAAACTTACCCGTTGAAGAATGAAGAACGGATGAAGAACGGTGAATAACGGAGGAAAACCTTCACGGATTTTACTAAATACACCCCCCTTTGCCCTTTTTTTTGCTGATTCTTTTTCCGTAACGTTACGAAACTTTACGAATTTCGTAACGACACTTGTTTTCTTTTCGTAATGTTACGAAACCTTACGGATTACGTAATCATCCCCTTTTTGCCTTCCGGAATGTTACGGAACTTTACGGATTACGCACTAACACTTCCTTTTAACTTCCGGCATGTCACGAAATTTCACGGATTGTGCGACAATGCTTTCTCTTGACTTTCGGCATGTCACGGAACTTCACGAATCGCCTAACGACGAGTGCCAAGTACCTCGAAGTGGTCGAACGAGGGTCGCATCCCAACAACGGATGGTCCCCGGACGAAATTAGGGTATGACACCTTCAAATTGCCCCAAGCATCATGCATAATATTGCTTGACGACATCAGAATTCACAAGCGATTCTCCTCCTCAAATCTCAGCCAACCCGCATCGATCATACTTTACAGCTTGTCATACCATAATTTCATCCGGGGGCTATCAAATGTTGATCTTTTGATCCTTGCTAGTCGAATTACGGTGTTAAACGCCAGTTATAGTGCAAAATAGATGATCATTCAGTGTTTTGATCAAGAATGCGAAAAATACCAAAAAAGAAGGGCAAAAGGGTCTTTTTATTGGGCTTCCTGGACCCTAGCTCGCCCATGCTAGCCTCTTGCTCGCTTGGGCCACCAAAAGACTTCCATGTTAAGTAACCAACTCGCCTGGGCGAGCTAGCTACTTCATGGCTAAGTCTCAGCTCGCCTGGGCGAGCTGCTGGTCCACCAAATGCCATTTTTGGCTATAAATATGCATGAAGGGGGATGAGGAAGGGGTTCCAAGGTTTAGCATTGAAGGATATTGAGAGAAGAGGGAAAGAAGAAGAAGAAAGAAGAGAAAATGAGGTCGAGGCGCTACTGAATCGCAACCACGATCTTTCCTTACTTTGTTTCTTGTTCTGTGTTCTTCGTGCGACCGTCGGTTAGTTTTGTTTTTAAGATCTGAATGTGATCTTTCCTCACATGTTATGTTCACTCATGCATGATCGTGCACATAGTTGCTCATGCCTTGCATTTTCCTCTAAAAAACAAGAAAAACGTTTGGTTGAGTGTGTTTCAAATAAAAAATAAGAAGTACGAACATTCATGTGACCTCATTCCATCATTCTTAAAAGTTGTCTTTTTGAGAGAAAGGTGAGCCATCAAGAACAAGAGTCATTCGACTTAATCTGTTAAATTGAAAATCTTTTAAATATTTCTCGTCCTTGAAGATTCAGTTTCGAGAACCTGCACAGTTTCTTTCTTTTTTTTCCCTTGCTGCAAGGTCACGACAAAAGACAACAATAGATACCTCAGAGCCCTACACTAGGGCAATGAGGGGCATGATGCAATCCTACCCCCAAGGGCATTGGATAGAAGACTCCAAGAAGATTGGGCCAGAGATGCAAGAAAAGGCCCTAAGGTTCTTATGAGCCTTAGGGTAGATTTTAGGCCCATGGGCTAAGTATGAGCCCACTTATCTTTGTACATATTAGATTAGGATTTCATTATTTTTGGGCCTTGTATTTAGGGCTTCATAATGAAGGTAGGGTACCCTAGAAATGTAAGGTTTTTCAGCTCTTGTATTTTAGGGCACCTAGACTAGTTTTTGTATTAGGGATAGTTTTGTAATTTCACATGCATTAAGTGAATATTTGATGTGTGTGTTGAGAAATAAATGTAATTGAATTGGGAGAAGCCCAATCCAATTAAATTTTAGAGGGGGAGGTGGACATTTGCTTCCTACACCCCATTGACACATCATATAGTCACACTTTTTGCATATCCTTCATGCTTTACATGTCTCATGACACCAAACACACTTAGTGGAGAATCTTGGACTTGATCTTGGATTAGTGGGCTGAGCCATAGCTAAAATTCACTAATCATAATTAGTGAAATTTTGGCTCCAAAATTTGGCTCCACAAATTCAATTTCAAATTCAAGTGAAATTTGAATAGAAATTTAAATTTCCCTCCAATTTTGTGTGAAACTTAGGCTATAAATAGAGGTCATGTGTGTGCATTTTTTCAACTTTGATCATTTGAGAATTAAACTTCGAAGTTCAGACTTCTTTAGAGGCACTAAATTTCGTGCTCCTTCTGATGGAAGCTTGCTTGTGGGACTTCTATGGAGGCTGGATCTTTGAGCTTCAATGAGGTCCTTCAATGGTGATTTTACACCATGGAGATGCAGCGGAAGGAGGAGCTTCACCACCAATAATTGCCTTGGATAGGAAGCTTGAAGAGGATGCTTTAATGGAGGAAAAGAAAGAGAGCAGGGGGAGCACGAAATTGAAGGAATAAAAGAGGGAGAGAAGTGGAACTTTGAAGTGTGTCTCATAAGACTTTCATTCATCAAAGTTACAACAAGTGTTACACATGCTTCTATTTATAGACTAGGTAGCTTCCTTGAGAAGCTTTCTTAAGAAAACTTCCTTGAGAAGCTTCTTTGAGAAAACTTCCTTGAGAAGTTAGAGCTTAGCTACACACACCCCTCTCATAACTAAGCTCACCTCCTTGAAAAGTTTCCTTAAGAAGATTCCTAAAGAAGCTAGAGCTTAGCTACACATACCTTTCTAATAGCTAAGCTCACCTCCTTGAGATGAGAAGCTAAAGCTTAGCTACACACCCCCTATAATAGCTAAGCTCACCCCCATGACAAAATACATGAAAAAAACAAAAAAGTCCCTACTACAAAGTGATGCAATCCTATCCCGCAAGGGCATTGGGTAAAAGACTCCAAGTAGATTGGGCTAGAGATCCAAGGGAAGGCCCTAGGGTTCTCATGAGCCTTAGGGTAGATTTCGAGCCCATGGGCTAAGTATGAGCCCGCTTATCTTTGTAAATATTAGAATAGGTTTTTCCTTCGGTTGGGCCTTGTATTTTGGCCATTCTAGTAGTATAGGGTTTTAGCCTTGTATTTCGGGGCATTTTGAGTAGTCTTTGTTGTAAGGACTTTTTTTTTGTATTTTCATGTTTTTTGTCATGGGGGTGAGCTTAGCTATTATTAGGGGTGTGTAGCTAAGTTCTAGCTTCTCATCTCAAGGAGGTGAGCTTAGCTATTAGAGAGGTATGTGTAGCTAAGCTCTAGCTTCTTTAGAAATCTTCTTAAGGAAGCTTCTCAAGGAGGTGAGCTTAGTTATGAGAGGGGTGTGTGTAGCTAAGCTCTAGCTTCTCAAGGAAGTTTTCTCAAAGAAGCTTCTCAAGGAAGTTTTCTCAAGAAAGCTTCTCAAGGAAGCTACCTAGTCTATAAATAGAAGCATGTGTAACACTTGTTGTAACTTTGATGAATGAAAGTCTTATGAGACACACTTCAAAGTTCCACTTCTCTCCCTCTTTTATTCCTTCAATTTCGTGCTCCCCCCTTCTCTCTTTCTTTTCCTCCATTGAAGCATCATCTCCAAGCTTCTTATCCAAGGCTCATCTTGGTGGTGAAGCTCCTTCTTCCATGGCTTATTCCTTAATGGATGGCGCCTCCTCTCACCTCTTTTCCTTTGTCTTCCGCTGCATCTCCATGGTGGAAAATCACCATTAAAGGACCCCATTGAAGCTCAAAGATCCAGCCTCCATAGAAGCCCCACAAGCAAGCTTCCATCAAGTGGTAATCAGAGCACAAGAGCTTCAAGTAGGTGCTCCTTAAACCTCCATTATTTTTTTTCTTTACCTTCTCTTCCATTGTTGTTTCTTCATTTTTCTCCATGTATCTCTTCACATGTCTTGTTCTAAATGTTGTTAACATGATTCTTTAGATTTTCCACCGATTAAACTTGCTATAGAAGTTAGATTTGATTTTCTATGGTTCAAATTTCTTGTTCTTGTTCTTGAACCATGAATTGTGTTGAGTTTAGGTTCCTTTGAGTTTTTTCTTGTTATTTTTTGTGGCTGAATCCTAAACCATAAAATTCTTACAAAAATATTAAAGTAGAAGAAAACCTCAAAAATCTAGAGTGACTTGTTCACCTATTGTAGTTTTGTCATAGAAGTCATGTCTAGTCATGAAACTTGTCACATAAGATTTCTTATGTTGTGCTGAATTTTATTTTCTTGTTTCTTTGTCTAACTCATTTGTTCATGAGTGTATGAAATTCTTTTAGCCTATTATTTGATTTGAGTCAAATCTTTCATGTTAATTAGTCCTTAACATGTTCATGCAAAATTCTTAGAGAGTCTTTGATTGTGAACCTTTTCTTGAACTTTTAGGTTTCCTTATGATTGTGTCTATTGTGAATTTGAGTTTTGGTGATTGAATTGCTGGCTGAAATGTTGATCCTAAGTGAATATTGAACTCCTAAAACTGTGGTAAACAATCCTAGTGAGTTCAACATACATAGGAAGGTTGAAAGTAAGTCCAAGGCAATCAATATACCATGCTTAAAGAAACAAATCGCTGGTGCTGGCAGCTTGGACATACAAAATTGTAAAAATTACTGAGAATTGGTTACTTCGAATTTAGAGCTGAAATTTTTACTGAATTTTCTAGACATCTGGAAAAAAGTTATAAAAAAAGAAACAATTGATTTGGATTAAAGGAAAAAATACGAAAAATCGCACAAGTTTGCAGGAAAATCAGTATCCAGAAAAAAAAGGTGAAAGGGAAGGGTGCTTGTTGGTTTGGCTCAAAATTTATTCTATAATTGGAAATTTCAATTCAAAATTAGTGTGAAGACAAGTGCCAAAGCTAGAGTTTTGTTGAGTCTTTTTTTTTTCAGTTTTTTTTACTCTACTCTAGAGCCATTCTAAGTTTCTCTTTGAGTCCTAGCTTGCTTCTATGTCCTTTTCATTGCTTTAATTGTTGAATAATCCTTGAAAAATTGTCTTGTTAAAACTCCATTGGTTTAGCTTTCATTTTATTTTTTTTGGTCTTTGGTTATTGCTTGTCTCTTTGTTTCCTTGTTTGTGGGTTGCCATATAGGAATTGGAAGGAGGATTGGTGCCATCCCTTGAAGAATTTGAGTCCAGAAGTAAGGGGCCAACCACCTTAAGAGCTATTGGACTAAGAAGCACTCCAAATTGAGTGAATCACCAAAGAGAGAACAACCACCAAAATTGAGGACCGTTTTGTAATTTTGTAATTTGCAATTTACTTACCTTCATTGCTTTCAAGTTTTTGTAACAAAAAGGCCTTTCATTGGAAGTGTGTTGGGAGCCTCCAATAGGTTACCAAACTTCCATTTGTGTGTAATAATTTTAGGCAATTTTTACTTAGGAACCAACATGAGTCATCATTCATCTAGTGTTAATGGCAAGGGTACTAGTCATAAAGACCCTTTATCTAGAATCTTAGATGAGTTGAGTTCCCTCAAGTTATGGAAAGAAAAACAAGAGAGAAAAGAAAAAGGAAAAAAAAGAGTGGAAGAAATAAGTCAAGATGAAAGAAAGAAAATAAGAGAGGAAGAAAGAAGAAAAATAATGAAAGAAATGAAAAGAGAAAAACATGCCTCCTATAGTAGTCATAACTCTTGCAAGAGCCTAAGTGAAGAACTTCGTGACTATTACGAAGGAAGGCATAGGTCACATCTTAGACCTCACTCCCATAGAAGAGAAAAGGAAAGAAAGCCTCAAGAGGCTAACATTAACCTCTCATACTTCCATGGGAAGGACAATGTAGAGGCTAACTTAGATTGGGAAATAAGGGTAGAGCAACAACTTAAAAAGAAGTCTACTTCAAAATCTTATGGCTCTCACTCTTATCCAAAGAAAGACCAAGGTCAAGGCATCTTAGGGGTGACACCTTCTAAGCCCAAAGATGATAAGGGGAAGGCAATAGAAAAGCAAGCCCCTAAGGCTAGTATGCAAGAGAAAACTAGCTCTATAAAGTGCTTTAAATGTCTTGGAAGAGGACACATTACTTCTCAATGCCCCACCACAAAAACCATGATTATGAGGGGCCAAGACATTTATAGTAGCCAAGATGAGGCTACTACTTCACCTTCCTCTAGTGAAAGTGAAGAAGCAAAATGGGAAGAATCTAGTGAAGAAATCTACCCCCAAGAAGATGGACAACCATTAGTGGTTAAAGAGAAGTGTAAGGAGGTAAGTGTCTCCTCCAAGAGGTTAGCTAAGAAGGAATCTCATTTTACAATAAAGACAAACATTAAAGAAACTTTTCCTCTTAGACAACCTCCACATTTTCTCTTTTGTAAAAAGACACTTGCTAGCATTGCCACACCTCTTGGGCTTGGGTTTATTCCTCAAGTAAAGAAGTTGTTGGATGAGGGTTTGGTTCGCAAGAGCTTAAATCCTTGTGCTTTTTTGGTGCCCAAAATAGGTATTATTAGGCACCAAGTCCCTAAAATAGGTGGTATGATGAATGTTTTGAGTGGTGCAACCCTCTTTTGTAAAATCACTCGTACACCTAACATGTTCATGGTGTGTGTACATAGGGACCCATTAGGTAGGTTTGTTCTTATTTTTAGTTTCAATACAAACTTAGGTACTCATATGGGACACCTTAGGTTTGTCATACTTTTTGGTAGGAATAATCAATATGAAAATACAGAAAAAGGTATGTTTAATTGCGTTACTTTTCTTAATTTTTCAAATAGTAATCAACGGGTTCCCATGAACCCTAAGAGAATAAAGGTCATTCCTGAGTGGCCCACTCCACCAAGTATAAGAAAAATTTGGGGCTTCCATGACTTAACAAACTTTTACAAAAGGTTTGTCCCATATTTTTCTATACTTGTAGCACCACTCATTGAGTTGGTGAGAAACCTTGTTCTTTCATGGGAAGATGCCCAGGAAATGGGTTTTCAGACCTTACCTTACTTCAACATACCAAACACCACTAATATATATGTTTTTGTTCTTTTTACAGGTGTTGAGGGAAGGAGCCCAGAGTATGAAGAACCTCGGGATTTGAGGTCAAATCCTTTCCAAGGTGGAGGGAATGATGCAATCCTATCCCGCAAGGGCATTGGGTAGAAGACTCCAAGTAGATTGGGCTAGAGATCCAAGGGAAGGCCCTAGGGTTCTCATGAGCCTTAGGGTAGATTTTGAGCCCATGGGCTAAGTATGAGCCCGCTTATCTTTGTAAATATTAGAATAGGTTTTTCCTTCGGTTGGGCCTTGTATTTTGGCCATTCTAGTAGTATAGGGTTTTAGCCTTGTATTTCGGGGCATTTTGAGTAGTCTTTGTTGTAAGGACTTTTTTTTTGTATTTTCATGTTTTTTGTCATGGGGGTGAGCTTAGCTATTATTAGGGGTGTGTAGCTAAGTTCTAGCTTCTCATCTCAAGGAGGTGAGCTTAGCTATTAGAGAGGTATGTGTAGCTAAGCTCTAGCTTCTTTAGGAATCTTCTTAAGGAAGCTTCTCAAGGAGGTGAGCTTAGTTATGAGAGGGGTGTGTGTAGCTAAGCTCTAGCTTCTCAAGGAAGTTTTCTCAAAGAAGCTTCTCAAGGAAGTTTTCTCAAGAAAGCTTCTCAAGGAAGCTACCTAGTCTATAAATAGAAGCATGTGTAACACTTGTTGTAACTTTGATGAATGAAAGTCTTATGAGACACACTTCAAAGTTCCACTTCTCTCCCTCTTTTATTCCTTCAATTTCGTGCTCCCTCCTTCTCTCTTTCTTTTCCTCCATTGAAGCATCATCTCCAAGCTTCTTATCCAAGGCTCATCTTGGTGGTGAAGCTCTTTCTTCCATGGCTTATTCCTTAATGGATGGCGCCTCCTCTCACCTCTTTTCCTTTGTCTTCCGCTGCATCTCCATGGTGGAAAATCACCATTAAAGGACCCCATTAAAGCTCAAAGATCCAGCCTCCATAGAAGCCCCACAAGCAAGCTTCCATCACAAAGACTACTCAAAATGCCTTGAAATACAAGGCTAAAACCCTATACTACTAGAATGGCCAAAATACAAGGCCCAAACGAAGGAAAAACCTATTCTAATGAGAACCCTAGGGCCTTCCCTTGGATCTCTGGCCCAATCTACTTGGAGTCTTTTATCTAATGCCCTTGTGGGGTAGGATTGCATCACCTTCTCTCTTTCTCCCTCCACTCATCTTCTCCCTCCTTCAAGCTCTTATTCATGGCTTCCTATGGTGATGAGCTTCTTCTTGACTCAGCTTCTCCTCGAAGTGGCGTCTCCAATCATCTTTCTTCCTTCCCCATTCCGCTTCCATGATCTTCAAGAAGCAAAGGACTCCATTGATGAAGAAGATCCAAGGCCTACAAGCTCCACATGGAGCTACATCATGTGGTATCAAGAGCATCTTCATCTAGGTGATGTTCTTTTGCTTCCTCTATCTTTTTGTTCAGTCAATTCACTTTAATTCCTTGTTATTCATCTTATTCTATATGTATATCCTCCATTGTCTTGTGATTTGGTTCTGTTTAGAGTAGATTCAAAAAAAAAAAAAATCGATTAAATCTTAGATCTACACTTGTTCTTGCATTTCTATGGTTCAAATTTTATAGATCTACTCTTGAATCATGTTTTTGTGTTGATTTTAGGTTCTATCATTTTTCAGTCATAATATTCTTGTGCTGAACCTTTAGATCTAAATTTTCTTCCAAAATATTGATTAGAAAAAAAAACACAAAAATCTAACTGTAAATCACTTAATCCATGTTGTCTTAGAGTCATGTTTAGTCATAGTAATTGCCACATTATGTTCTAAGTTTGTGTTGAATTTTTATTTTGTTGATTGAATTCTAGATACATTTGTTCATGTATTCTTGTCATTCTTAGCGTATCTTTAGAATTTTGCGTCTAATTCATGCATGTTATTTAGTTCATAACATGTTCTAAATCAATTCCTAGAAGTAATCTTGTTGTTGAGCAATGCAAACAACACATGCATGAAGTTGGACAACAATGAAAAGAAAAAGAAAATAAAATCCGCCAAAGGAGAGTGAAGAAAAAAGGAGAGAGAAAAGATCTCCAAATTTTACAAGGAAGCTACAAAAGTGAAATAAGGATTAATGTATAAGACAAAAGGAGTAGAGCCCAACCCAAAAGTTGAAATGAATAAAAGTACAAGCAACGATCTCGAAGTTTTGACTCAATATAACCCTTAAACACTCTTTGAGCCTCTCTGATCCTTTCTTTCGTGGCCTTCTTACCCCTGACCACGTTACAAGCCCAGTAAAGCCCATGTGAATCAAGGAATGACTAATTTTTCTTTTAAGTTTGGATTTTGGAATGGACCCCGCACACACTTGTGATTGTTGAATATATATATATACACACACACAAAGAATCCTTGAGGTTTTGCCCTTGCACATTTGAGAAGAAGGTTCATTCGACCAGGAACTCAAGGAAAATGCCCAAAGACAATTGTGATAGTAGGGTACATCTGATGTTAGTCGGTCACGCAGACCCCTTAGGACTCCTTTTGAATCCAAGGGTGTCCTTTGTTGTATAAATTCTTTTGGGATCAACCCATGTCATCAAGTTTCAGCAGGATCGACAGACCCTTGGCATCACTCTACGATCTTAAATCGGGAAAGTTTCACTTGGTCACATACCAAAGTGTGAAAATCCATTACCATCCTTCAATGGGGCGCACGATCGATCCCAAAGCCTTATGTTTTCTTGCTGTGCAGAATAATTGAGGTTTTAAAAAAAGAAAGGGGAAAACCCTAGGATCAATATTTCGATTGATTGATTAAATGTCAAACGGCTCCATTGTCGTCACTCCAAAATTGTCAAGTGACTAAATCAAACAAAACATACACTCTGAGGAAGTCCCCAAAGATATTTGCCAAAAGATAGGACGAGGTCTCATGAGTTATCACGTCTTTCAGAAAGAGACAATCAATCTATGTTTTCCACAAAAAGAAAAAAAAAGAAAAAAAAATTAAATCAAAATCAAAATCACAAAAATAGGAAAGAATGTCATGAGCATTACCCAATTTTCATGATTTAAAACCTTTTGCATTACTAGCATTTCAAGACGAAGGTTGCATGCATCTGCATTCGAAAAATCATGTTCATATTAGGCTATAAGTGCATAGATTTCTCTTTATATACCAATTTTCTAAATTTAATGTCCTATTTTTTAATTTTAGGATGAGAGGCCCTCTCAAAGAGTCAACCTCTTGCTTTCTCATATGGTTGAGCCCTTTGGTACTAGTGCCTATTGGCTTGTTTCATAGGACTCAACGTCCTTTGCTTTATGATTTCATGGGACTCCAAGTCCTCGCCATTATCTTTCATAGAACTCAAAGTCCTCGTCTTTATCTTTCACAGGACTTAAAGTCCTTGCTTTTATCTTTCATAGGACTCAAAGTCCTCACTTTTATCTTTCATGGGGCTCAAAGTCCTCGCCTTTATCTTTCATAGGACTCAAAGTCCTTGCCTTTATCTTTCACAGGACTTAAAGTCTTTGCTTTTATCTTTCATAGGACTCACAGTCCTTGATTTTATCTTTCATAGGACTCAAAGTCCTCACTTTTATCTTTCATAGGACTCAAAGTCCTCTGTCATTTACATTACAAAGACTTCAATGTCTTCAGTCATTTACGCTTTCAAAAGACTACAATGTCTTCATTTACATTTCAAAGACTTCAATGCTTTCAATCATTTATGCTTTCAAAAGACTACTATGTCTTCATGCATCAGGGGTGTTACTTGAGCTGCTAGATCTCTCCACCTTTGAGCGTATTCTTTGAAAGATTCATTGTCTTTCTTGCACATGTTTTGTACTTGCATTCTATCTGGAGCCATATCAGAGTTATATTGATGCTACCTAATGAAGGTAGCCATTAGGTCCTTCCAGGAATGGACCCAGGAAGGTTCCAGGTTGGTATACCAAGTAATAGCTACCCCAACAAGACTCTCTTGGAAGAAATGCATCAACAACTTTTCATCTTTCGTATATGCCCCCATCTTCCTACAATACATTTTCAGGTGATTCTTTGGGCAAGTGGTTCCCTTGTACTTATCAAAATTTGGCTCTTTGAACTTTGGAGGAATAACCACGTTGGATACCAAGCACAACTCTACCATGTCAGCATAGGCATAATTTCCTCTTCCTTCAATGGCTTGTAGCCTTTCCTCTATATGCTCAATCCTTTCCTTCTCAAGTACTATTTCAGGAGTGTTCAGCACATGGATGCTAGAAAATGTCTGCCTTTTAGTGGTGTATCCTGGATAAACCCTGAACTCGGCCAAAGTGTGGTCTTGGGGAACTTCATGTGTTTCCCCCATGGGTTGAGAGACATGTGCATGATCAGATTGGGGTCATTTATTCTCAATGAGTATGGGTGCAAAATTGTTGATATTCTCACCAGAAGCGTATACAATAGTGGGCGGCATATACAACAATGGGCTGATATTCTCAACCTAAACATGATGAGGCCCACATGCATTTTTCCCTGCCTTGCCTCCTTGACCTACTACATCTAAGACTGGACGATTCACTTTATCAAAACCGGCCGGGTGAATCGGGTCCATCTCAGTAGTAGTACTCGCAGCAACACCTGTAGCAGTGTTATCCTCCATCATCTTCCTCATGCTCTCATCATTGCTTCCATCATTGTTGTCATTTTTTCCTTCATGGCCTCCATATCGGCCCTCATTTGTTCCTATACTTCTTTGATTTCACTCATTATTCTGGCCTTGGCATGCGTCTGGTAAGGTGCCATAAAGCGCGATCTTTCTTTTTGGTTACAATGATTATGATTCTGATTTCAAGGAAAGAATGCAATGAGCAATGCAATCAAAGTGGAAAGACAAGCAAGCATGAAGTATTGCGAATTTTACACAGGACATAGGGTCGAATCAACTCTAGTTTTCATTAAATCTCGTTAGAGTCAAAGTGCAACTGGAAATAAAACATGGAACATCAACGGTTCCTAATTTTATGAGTTATTAGCTCAATCATGTGTTGGAAATAGTCAAAGAAGCTATGTAAATTTGACCTATCTTTTGCCCCAACTTTTGCAAATTGGTTACTTCCATACTTTGACCTTGACTTGATAAAATCCTCTTCTCAAAAGACTGTGCTTGGTTCGATCCTATGTTTGCAGAAATAGAAATCTTGATCGCCAATATTTCAACAACCTATCATAGAGGAGATATGATGAACAATCAGGGCATAGTTATGCTATGCATGACAAATGTATTTATCAAACTGACACAAGACACCCGGAAGACCACCCTTTCTTGTTAACAATGCATTGGGTACCATGTTCATGTGATTTCAATCATTTTCGGGAGAACGGATTGTATAGCCCCAACAAGGTTTGTTTATAGTTATTACCATGGTACCCAACACATGAAACTAAAAACGGGGTGTACTTTCACACTTCCCTATGACTTTTGGTGACAAAGAAGGGAATGCAAGACATGAGCAACTATACGAAAGGATTATGCAACATGCGAGCGATGATAACAGAATGTATGCAATTGGCTGAACAAAAACATGCTAAATGAATAATGTATGACAATGCAATGACTTACGCAAATGCAATGCATGAATATGATAAATGATAAATGCAGTAATGATATGTCCATTATGATGCCATGAAGAGATACATGATGCGATCAAGGAAACTAGGCATGGTGAGTTTGCTCTGTGTCCTTAATTCAGGAACCTAATGGAAAGGATCCAAAAGTCCACTATCTAGTGACAACTCCCAAGGGTATTTTCATGTAACCTTACCGGCCTCTAGAGATATCATCCTCTTAGGTAATACACTATGGCGATAGGGACTATCAGCGACAATGCATCACCAAAAGAGGAAAACTCTAGATGAGGCTTCACTATTATCAAGCGAGTCGGGGACCCAGCATGACCACAGATCGACCTCCACTCCCTATGGCTCACACAAACCCAGGTATAGGGCTTGATATCTCAAAGTGTGTGCAAAAAGTGTAGGTGTCATGTGTGAACGGAGCAACCTAAGAATTAACCAACCCTACCTGCCAAGTAGACAAAAAATTCCCTAGTAAATACAACAAGCACATCACATGTCATCTATCCCAGGATTCAATGGCACAAATTATTTCTAACTATGAAGGTAATAGATACAAAGATACACACCAAGAGGTAATAACATGGAAAAGATTATATACAAGTATGAACAAAACAAAGGATAAAAGAAATGGGGTTAAAGCAAAAACCACAAAAAGAACTATAGCAGAATGAAATGATCATGAACGTGAGCATAACATAAGGATAAAAGAGAAAAGGGAACATAAATAAAGAAAAAGTCACGATAAAATTGCACAATGATCAAGTGGCTTAACTCTCTAACAATTTCCCTAGTGGAGTCGTCATCTGTTGCAACCTACCTCACAACGGGACAACGAAAGAAAACAGACAAAAAACAAGTGAGAGTCGCCACCAACGTTTATTTAAGGAAAATGTTAGAAAAACCAAAAAGAGGTCTACAAATTTTGAAAAAAAGGGTTCGGGAGTTGTTTACGCATAGGGAAGGTATTAGCACCACACGCGTCCATCACAAGAGACGACAGCCTTTAATCGAGTGTGCAAAACGTGACTTCAAAATTATTTATTATTATTATTATTATTATTATTATTTCGAATCGACGAGGGCGTTTCCCTTGCTCTTACGTATCCTCAGGTGCAATGGGGAAATCAGGCATACGTAGTTCTTTAAGCCTGAATGTTTGTGTGTTAAATTGATTTTATGGTTTTGAAAGATTTATTTTAATTGCGAATAAAGAGTTGTTAAGGTGTTGGACCTTGAAACGACGTTTTAAATTTTGAAAAGCGGAGAGAATTGTTAAGACGTTGGATCTTGAAACGATCTCAAGTGATATTTGAGCAGAAAAGATTACATATATAACATCAAGAGGGACCCATAAGGGTACATGGATTACATTCAACTCTTAAGCAAAACTAACTGATCGTTGCACAGGGCATAAGGCTAGCAAGAGAAACAACAAAAGAAATAATCTACGCTCACGATTCGGCAACGCCTTGACTTTACTTTTCTTCTTCTCCTTTTCCTTTTGCGTTTTCCCTCTGTTTTCTTCAGTTCCCCCAACACCTTAACCTTTTCCCCTGCATGGTTATTTATAGAAAAAGGCATTTGGGGCAAGGGAAGCTAGCCCAGGCGAGCTGGAGCTCTCCCAGGTGAGCCAGTTGCTTAGGCTTAAAGGTAAGCTTGCCCAGGTGAGCTGGTTGCTTAAGGATGAAGGCATTCCATGGCCCAAGCGAGCTAGATGTTGGCCTGAGCGAACTCAAGCTTAGAAACATCCAAAAAATGGTCATTTTGCCCCCTTTCCTCGTGGTTTTTGTTCTTGGATCTGACAATCAAATATCAACTTGAGCGATCCCTTGACCTTGTGCTGCAACCGGTGCCAAACACCATAATTTAGTTAGTAATGATCAAAACATCACAGGTGAATGATAAAAACATCATACTCAGATGAAATTAAGGTCTGACAGTCACTATATATATCTCGTCATTTGACCTAGAGATACATATTACACTTTACACTTGAATGCTTCTTGACTAGGTCTCCTTTCTCCGAGGTACGACTTAGTTAAAGGGACCGTTTCAAACCTTTTTAAAGGCAATCAAGTGATTGAAGTGTTGAATGTGTTGAAGTTAAGGTTAAATAGTTCGGGTACTACCCAAGTTTGATACTTGACGGAAACAATTCTTGGTTAGGTTTCACTTACCTCTCGGTCGAACTTCAAATTAATCAGAGGCCCTCTTCTTAATGAACTAGAGAGTTAAAACAAAAAAAAAAACTTTTTAAAAGGTATATGATTGAGAGAAAAAAAATATAGAGGCATCAATATGCGAGACAATATAGAAAAAAAATTAAAGGTAATGCTCTTTACCATTTTAAGTTTCCGAGTAATTTAGAATTTTACGTGGATGTTAGTTTGTGGGACAGAGAGGGTTTTGACTCATATTGGAAGGCTATTTTATTCCAGGAACGACGATGTTGTTAATTGTTGCACACTTCAGGCAGAACTAGTTGTGAAATATCTTAAAGAGAGTGACCTAGTCTGTGAGACTGTGACTCGGCCCTATTGTTCAATTCGTCTTTTATATTCCTATAAACAATTTGTTTTTCTGCTTATGTTGATATTTGCACTAACATCTTATTTAAATAATGAAAAAGAAAATCTCCAAAATTCTACTCTTTCCTATGCAACAAATGGTTGGGTGTATGAATAGCGTTTTTTTTATTTATTTAATTTTTTAATGAGCAGTGTATGAATAGTGTAAAACCATAGTGCGATAAGCCAAAAAAATTATTGCAGGGTGATGCCATGGACCCTGCTTCAGGTGACTGTCCTGCATTTTAGAGCCATGACATGGATGAATTGATTTTTGCTTTAGTTGTCTTAATATTTATGTAGCAGGGGCACATAACTTTTGTTCTTGAAATTGGCTACATTACAAAACAAAATAAGGAGCTGTTTGCAAAATTGATATATACATTCGTTTCTAGCACTGATAATATTGGTATATTTTTTGAAACCCTATAATAATAATTCACGTTTGAAACCTTTGTTCTCTTGTATTGACCCAGTAACTCTTGTGCTGTCTTGGTGCAACACACACAGTATGCATATGCAGGAATATATTCACATATGTATGCCATAAGGGCCTTTTTTTTCTTCTCATTACTAAAACGTGGCTACCGTCATGAGAAGGTTATTGATTTTTGAAATATTCCTTGGCCAGGGGCAAGTATAGCCAAAGGGTCATAAAGTGATTTTCTTTTCTTGAAAATCTCCCATTGGGAACCAAAGTGCGCCGTCCATTCTTCCTGTGTAGAGTAGTGGGGCAAATATTGCTTTACCCCAAGATTGGCTCTTTCACAATACTCTAAAATTTTTTTGTTCCGACTCAAAATGTGCTCAAGGCCATCAGGACCATTGGAAGAGGGGACTGCAGAGGCAAGAAATGCCACTAAGTAGAAAATATCTTCCTCTGGAATAACAACAGAAGTTCTGTTGTCCCATCTGCACAAAAAATAAAATAAAATTAAAACATTAATAAATAGGACATGTACTGGCATTATATTATCATTTAGTAACAAATTTTCTTATGTGAAAGATTTATCATGTGTAAAATATGTTTTTAGTTAATTATACTTTCGGTAAAAATTGATTTATATTTTAACTTTAATAAATTTAGTTTCTGAATTTAAAAAAATAATGATTTTTGTCTATTAATCATAGATAATTTTTACTGTGAAGAGGAACAAAAATTATTAGTTTTTTATAAATTAATTAGAGGACTATATATTTGACCCTTCATTGTAACTATCTTAAAAATAATAATAATAATTTCTGATTAGAATATAATTAGACTCATCAATGATTTCATGCCTAATAAACTCAATTTTAATTTATGTTAAAGATTGGTGGTGGAAAAAAAAGAAAGAAAGAAGAAAACAAGCATTACTTTGATTTATTTACTGGGTAGATAAGGACAGGGCCGTTGCTTGTTTCTTTAACGATGTTCCCGAAGACAACCTCTGCGAAATGGTGTATTTTGGTTTTGGGTATAAAAAGATTGAGCCATGGGTGTGGAACATCCCACAAGCCTTTTGAACGCAACTTGACCTCTGAGGTATGCACCCTGTCTAGAAAGTCTACATATGTGACTTCCGTTAGAAAAAGTGTTGATGGGATATAGTTCAAGCGGGACAAATGTTTCTCAACTTCCTGCAAAGAAAAAATAAATATAACATAACAAAGTGAGTGAGAGAGAGATAGTTAAATTAGTTTTAATTTGATTTTGTGTAATAATAAAGTAATTATTTAACTTAATATATATTTAATGTAAATGGTAAATGAACGAATTATATTCTAATTTCTTAATAATTTTTTTGTTGTTTTGAGTTTTCAATATATTAAAATTTTTGTTTGATTTCTACCATCAAGTGTCGATAATATTAAGAAGATCAATTTATAAGATGATATATCTCACTTAATTAGTAATAGAGACTCAAAATAAAAAATTCAATATATCAAAACTTAAAATAACAAAAAAAATTATTAAGGATTAAAAAAATTGAATCATTTATAAGATACCTTAAACATATTTAATCATAATTATTTATTTGATTTTGTATTTTGCAAAAATAATTAAATCAAATCAAACTTTAGGTTTAGGTGTAAGGAGTTAGTCCCTCACCTGATTCACTAGAAGGGTTTCTTCAAGATTGTAGTATTTGGCCAATTCTAGGCAGAAGAGAGTTCTTCCATCTGACTTGAACTCACTAGCTTGAACTGGGTCTTGTGGGTTGAAGGATGAGCTCCAGTTATTTAGCAGACCAGTTCTGTTTATTATCACAAATCCTTCAACATAATCAAAGGCCTTTTCTGCAAATATTAATTTCTCTTGGTCTCTAATGAATGCTGTGAAATCTGCATACAACACCCTGATCCATTTTACCTGTTCAAAAACAGAAATACTCCATGATCACAACCGGTACTTAATTGCATACCACTAATTAAAATTGATAGGACCTTGTTTCTGGTATATTATTATTGTCCTTGATGCATTATTACCATGGCAGGTGCTGGTTCCAGGAATATTCTTGCTCTTGTTATAATGCCAAACTGACCTAGCCCTCCAAGTACACTGTGAAAGAGTTCACCATTCTGCTCCTCAGAACAGTTTACCACTTCTCCAGTTCCTGCAGTCATTATTATATAGACCATCATTTTCATTCATCCAAGAGAAAGCATAGCAAAACAATGTTTACTAAGGAATTAATTATATATGGGAAGTTATTAAGTCAGTTTCAAGTGAATTATTATTAGTTCACAAGAGACAAAATAGTAGCTGTTGTATGTAGAACATGTTTTATATGTATGTTTTTCCCCTTTAGACCCTTGACCTTGTTGCTCTTATCTGCCATATCATAAGATTTTTCACTAAGTTACCAACCTGTAACAATCTCCAGCTTCTGAACATTACTTATCTGGGGACCATGCCTAAATGCTTGGCCACTTACACCAGCATTGGACAAAGTGCCACCAACTGTGAGATGTAAGTAATCTGTCCATGATCTTGGTGTAAATCCATACCTTAGTGTCTCATGCAAGATGTTTATCCACAATTCCCCTCCTGAGACATCAACATAAGGAGATGATTCTCCTGTATGCACCTGCATTTCTGGGACACTGAGTGATTCCATGTTGATAACAACTCCTCCATGGGCCTGTGCTTGCCCCTGGAGTGAGTGGCCATGGCCTCTAGCTGCAACACTGAGCTGAGAACTTGGCCCCAAGTTCCAGATATGCTTTATGGTGTTTGCAATGTCAGAAACTGATTTTGGATGCAGCACTGCCATGGGGTGAGATTGGTACCTGTTGCCAAAGTCACTGGCTGCATGTTTAAGGTCAGCTTCTTCAAAACTGAAGTGTCCCTCCAAGGGAAGTGCTTTGAGAGAAGAAGGGGTGCTGGAAATACAGAAATTAAGCTGAATGGTTATGCAGCTGAGGAACAAGATCATGAAGCCCCTTATGAACAGAATGTTGTGTTCTCTAAGGAGGCTGAATGACGGATATCTCATTTTTCTGTAGGAAGACTTGTTGGTGGTTAAAGGGTGGTGGAGAAGTTTAATCATCATATTGTAGGCTTTGCTTGTTTGTTTGGTTTGGTTTGGTTTGTGAGTACAAACAAAAGGGTAAGGGATGAAGTGAAGAAGGAGATGGTAGGGGCAGAATTTATAGAAGTTTGTTTGTAGGTGGTTGAGTCAACCTTTCAGTTATGAGAATCCGTATGAAGAATGGTTATTTCTTGGAAGGATTCCTTTTGGTTCTTCTCACTTTTGGGGCGAGTTTGTTTAAAAGAGAAACCGAAGCCATCATACTTATGCCAAGTTGAAGAGGAAAAAGTGACACCAAAGAGAGATCTCACAAATCTTGCCACTTTTCCAAACAGTTCCTACCACAACCCCCCCATCTTTCCATCAAGGACAGACATGTTTCTATTTTTTTGATCATTAACCAATTTAAGCATGCTCTATTTTTTCCGAATTTAGAAAAAATAGAAAAAAGAAAAAAAACAAGTCCTTTTGTCACTGCATATTCATATATTTTTCTCTGCCTCTTGGGGCAGTTATGATATGCCAATGCTCCTGTCTACCTCACTATGTCGTGGTGGTGGTGAATCCATTACTGTCGGAGTGTAAACATCGAGTATTCCTGCCATTAAATTGAATGAGAAGGACTTGCAGGGTTGTATGAATACATTCAAGAGAGAGATATGACATTGGTGGGGTCTATGTTGGTCCATGTGACACGTGAAGTTTCGTTCCATTTGTGCTATTGATTGGCCATGTAGGGTCTTCTTGGGGCCCTCCTTTGTAGGTCAAGCTATTGCAAGAACAAATGGAAACAATGAAAGACTGCTACTTACATTCTGATGCAATGCTGCACAACCACCACTGCTGTTGCTGCCTATGTTTTTTATTAGAATCTTTAGTACACAGCTATTGAACAAGTTTTTTTATTAGTGCTTTCTTTTGTTATTGTATTTGGGTGGCATTGAATTACTCTAGTACTTGTACTCTTGTGTGCCTTTTATCCTTTTTCATAGCAACTTGAGTTTTTGGTCCAATGAGAGATTTTACAGCTTCTTAGAGTGATAAAAACTTGTCACTTTATTGGATTGGAAAAGCTATACAGCATGCATTCGTAATCTCTTGTTGAATTTATTTTGGTCACCAATGGGTTGCATGTGGTCCTGGAATTGGAAAGAAAACCTCTCCCTTCTTGATCTATGTGGGAAATGTTCACTTGTGGGAAATAGCCTCTAGGTAGCAGCATCTATGTTTCAATGAGGGGAAAACATAATGATGATAATTGATAAGTGTTTGTCTCTCTTTTTGTTTTCTTCTCCTTAATAAGTTGGATTACTATTTCTGTCGAGTCAATTAGTGAGGAGTTCCAATTAGGATATTCAATTTCATGGTTATGGATTCCACATGTTGGCGTTTTATTGCTAAGATTTTTTCCTTTCTTACTCTAGTTTTATTTTGCTTTATTTCTTCATTTTCTTTTCCTTTCTTTAGCCTGTCCTACCATTTCGTTTTTTGTATAATTTAGTCCTTATTCTTCTATAATACTTGATTGGTGCCCGAGCTTGATATCTAGTGCAAGGGCTCTTGTCTCTATAGTAAGAGTGCATTCTCACTGTTATTGTTAGAGTGATAAATAGTGAAAAATTAGGTTATAATAGTGTGAAATGTAAACAAAAGTAATAGTCTTCCTAATTAATTATGGTGAGAAACCTAATCGATGACAACGTTTTCTAGAAGGAGACCGACCATTAATAAATAAATCAGGGCACAAATTATTGTTAGCTGAGTGATTATCATGTGAGAATGCTCTTAATCAAGTATAGTGGTGGTCACATTATTGGGCTACTCTAGTGACCATTGATGCCTAGATTATGGAGAGCAGAGACACCTTTTAGGCAGCGTAAAATGAAGAATTGTCACAATATTTAACAATAAGCGGGCGGTGATGAGAAAATCATGTTGAGACTTTCTTTGGTCAGTATTGTTGAATCTTTTATAAGAAACTTATAGATACGTTCATATATGTAACATGACATACAATGTGAGTTAATTACGAGTTAACATTATAAAAAATTAAATAAAATGATCAAAATTAAAACCATATTAATAACTTGCATAGGTAACATGATACTCATAAAATGGTTATGTATTATACAATGAGGAATTTGGCTTCTTTGCTGTTTTTTTACATATTGTCTTTGTATTGTTCCATTAAAATAACAATGCACAACAACTATGTTAATATTTAATAGTGACATTTAATTTTAAAAATCATGAAAACTGTATAGTTTTAATGGGGCAACACAGAGACAACAGAGAAGTCAAATCGATATAATGAGGGTTGTTTATTAATTAAAGTCAAACTAGTGATCGAGCTCAATCAAGTTGTTCATTAAGCATGAGAATAGAAGGAGATGGAACTCCTATTAATTAGATGTTTGGACATTAAAAATGAAATAGCTTAATTAAGTGTTTACTTAATATTTTTTTATTGCTAATAATAAATTTAATTTGGTCTCTTAAAAATGATTATTTTGATACATTTACCGAAATAATTCAAAAAGAGTTTATAACATGGTCATATGCTACTTTTATAAACCAAAATATGCTTCATCAATAGTTGGAAAAATATTGTTGAAAAGTTAGCTTTTAATTAAAAGATGTTAAGCTTTATGGAATTAAAGGTATTTGGAAAAATTAGTTTCTTTTTTCATTATGATATTGGTGTAAAATATTTGTTAACTTTGTTCATGATTAATCTCTTTTGAAATTTCATTCATAAGACATTGTTGTCGCGTGAAATCACAAGGTTAGCCGAATGTGTTTCGACTAATGTTTGCTCCAACCCGATTTCAAAATTTGAATCCGTGATCAAGCGATTTGTGAGCTGAAAGGGAAATTTTTCCTCTCAATTTCAATGGGTTCCCAAGTTACTCCAAAAAACACTTGGTTGGAAGTGAATTGTAACATAATTTAGAAAGATATGGGACTAAAAGATAAATGAATTTCAAAATAACAAGATAGAAAGCAAGTAAATTGGAAGAAAAATAGCTAGGAAAAGATAATTGTATTGATTGATTGGTTCAACCATTCTCCAACGTTTTTCAAACACATATTTATACAAAAGATAAAAAATTATAACCGTCTAAGATCGTGCTTGCTCACGTTAGGCCACTACTTGGCTGCCATATTATCAATTTCGGCTTATTTACAAAGGCTTTGGCTAATCTTATCTTCATACACACTTTTTTGGCTCTAATTTTTGCTCTTATCTTCAAGGCATACCCAATTAAGCTAATCTTCCATTGCGACTCTTTCCTTAACCCTTTGATCGTCCCAAGTTTTTTGGCCCCATGATAAGGGAAGATCTTGTTCACTTTGGTTTGACTTTGACTGCCAAATCATAACCATTTAACGATAATAAATTCAAATAATTCAAAATAACTTTGAATTTATTTGCCTTTATCTTCATTCCTATAATTCAACAACAACCTTATCTTTTAGTTTTATCATATCGGCTAATCAAAATAATTTGAGAGATAACAAATGACCCCTTATATCTTAATGTTGTTTGGTTTAAATGAAGCACTTAAGATATATGTTAATCTCTTTCTATTTTTCTTGATTTAATCTGAACTATTTTTCAAATTCTAGCTATTACAAAACACTTCTTTCACCTTTCTTTAAATAGCAGACTATATTGTTCCGTGAAACCATCTACATTACCTTTACCCTTCTTCCTTCTTTGCTTATCCCTTCTGCTTCTTGTTTTTCTTGCACTTCAATCCACCATGTCTTCCAACGGTAGCTCTCAATCTCACCACAACTATGACCATGATGATGACGATGAGTCGCAACCGCCATCGCAACTTTGCATCTTCTCTTTTGGTAAAGACATAGCACTCGGTGCTCATGAAGGCCATTACTACCTTTTTCCTAATGCCTTTGACATTGAGGATGGTGTTACGCTCCTCAAACACTACCTTCATCATCAAGACGGTCAAGCATTGCTAATTACCTCTTGGTTTAGAATCCAAGATATCCCCTCCAATCTTGTACCTAGCCACACAATTCTAACCCTTATTTCAGTTGGCTTAGCCAAATGACCAAAGCTAAGGAAACTCAATGGAAACATTGGGGTATTTTGTATGCCATCAATCTTTCCAAACAGGATGTCACACCCAACTATCCTCTGATTTTCAGCTTCCTCAGCTTTTGGTCCACAATCATAAATGCATTTATCTTCCCTTTTGGTGCAATGACTATTACCCTTCACGATGTAGCTCTAATCTTGGGCTTGTCGATAGCTGGACTTGAGCTCCCTTCAAGTCATGCCACTGTAGGTGAAAATCTGGATATCGCTTTTTCTAGGGCTTCAAACAACTATTCCCATTTAATCATTGCTGAAGAAATCAAATGCAATGATTTTAGATAAAAAAAAAAAAAAAAAAACACAATGCATTTTTGCTCTATTGGTACTGTGAGTACTTCATTTGTTCCTACCCTAAAGCCATTATATCTGAATATGCCTCTCACATCACTTTGCTTCAATAAGATAATCCTATGGCCACAAGCTCCCTATTTTTGTCTTTTCTTTATAAATCCATCTTTTTGCTTTTAGAGAAAATGAAAACCAAACAAAGCCTAAGTAGTGTTTCTGACCCTCTTTGGTTCTTACAACTTTTGATCTTCGTTATTTTCCTATGTTTGTCGTTGAAGTACCCATATCGGTCACGACAGTTGAACACCATGCCCTTGATTCGATTCTTAGCGAGGCATTACGTATCAAATCCACCACCAATAAATCTGCAAGATCAATTCTTGAATCGATTTTTGCCATTGTGGATGATGTAGGAGCTCGTTAGAATCCTCCTGTAACAGATCATGATATTCCTAGCTGGCTAACTTTGGATCTTTTGGTCACTCCAGTCGATATTGAAGCTTAATGGGATTCTTAGGGGTAGTGCTCTGTTGGTAGCTGTCGGCAAGTGTACTGATTCACACAAGTAGTATATAAAATGGTAAGATCGAGTATCGTATCCTCAGGGAATTTTTTTCGCCTAGACCACGTATATTCAGTATGTAAACACTTATAAGGGTTGAAATAAAGCAAATGTTGGGTTTTGTACTATAAAATTTATTCGAACATAAACAGAATATTTAAAGCTATAAAAAGTGACAACTATCAAGTTAGAAGCGTTGGGGAGTGTCCTACTGAATTTCTCTTACTGTATAAAATGTGTTTTCTCTATGTAACGTTACCCTAGTGTTCTTACACTAAGAAACTACTCAAACCATGATTCCTCACATGAATGAGCTTAACTCTCTTTAGACTTTGTCCTTGATTCCTCAACAAACTTGTTCTAAAAGAGTTGCACAAGCCTATAGTGTAAAATGGACTAGATCACTGCACTCCATTCCTAGACATACAGATTTCTAGCTTGCTCTATCAAGTTCTAAGGTTTTAAAGCATTTTCCAATACTAAAAAGTTTAACTACGCATACAAATGGGTGATCAAGCCATAGATGCAATGAACACAGAGAAATAACATTAAATAGACAGTACAAGTATTGCATCAAAAGGTTCAGTAGTAACTCCCAAACAAAGAGGCTTAGCCTTCCATTACAAGCAAAGCTTCAAAAATACAAGAAAGAAACTATTTTTGGTGAAAGAAATTGGAAGAAGATGATGAGAATGTCTTCTCCAACCTCTAAACCCTAAATCTCTTTTTTTTTCCTAAGCTAAGCTCTCTTTGCTGCTCAAAACTCATTCTCTACCTACTATCTACTGGTTCTCTCTGAAACTCTGCCAACTTCAGTGTTTTAAAGGATCTTGGACTCTTCAACTTCCGAAGACTCGCTCAGCGAGCATGTCTCACTGAGTGCAAGTTAGTGAATTTTCACTTAGCGAGCATGGGCGCGTTAAGCGTGAGAAAAGACAACATCCTCGCTGGGTGGGCTGGCTGCACGCTGGGCGTGCAGATCTCTGGCTTGTCCTCTTTTAGGGTCTCCCATCCGCTAAGCAAGCTGGATGCTTCACTAAGCAGATGCATCTCGCTGAGTGGATCTGCCTCGCTAAGCGAGGCATCAACAGCTTTAACCTTCTCTTCTTTGGCCTGAAATTGAGTTGGATTCAACATAAGGTCACAAAATTGGAGTTTCTACCCTCTAAAATCACACCATAAAGAAAATATGTATAATTCCTACACAAGGAACCACAAATTGGAGGCACATTGCTATTTCCTTGCAAATTTTCAATATCAAGTTAACTTATGAATAGAAACTAACAAACTCCCCCAAATTTATAGTTTTGCTTGTCCTTAAACAAAGAAATAATAGTTTACTTGTCCTCAAGTGAAAGGAATCAACAGTGGTTAGCCAAAATCGTGCTTGTTTCAAATGTTTCAATCATATGAATAGAGAAACCTAGCAATGCTTCAACCAACAAACTTTCACAAAGATATGCATTATTTCAAAGATATGAACATGTCTATTAAGCAGCACAAATGAAATAAACTAGCAAGCATGACAGGTATCAAGGAAGGTTAACCAAGCTTAATCCTCACGACAACTATTTCTCTCATAAGCACAAGTGTTTAAGGTAATTCTTCAATCAACAACTAACACAAGTCTCAACTTTTTCACTTCATCTCATTTCATACAATCACAAATACACAAAATGAATCTGAAGGACTTTCTTGGCTTGTAATGAGGCTAGGCTACAAACAATTCATGGTTTTTCTAGGATGCAAATCTTAGGTTCTAGGAGAGCATTCATCCTTAGATCACCTTCTTCTTTAATCCCCAGCTTTTATTGATATGCCACAAGCATAATAGACATTCAGCTCAAGCAACAACACACAAAGCTTCACTTATTCTTGAAATTTCCATCTTCTCTTTTTTTTTAGTAGCTTATGATTGCTGCTACTATATATAACTTTTTATGGTTGTTGCTTTCCTTCCTGCAATCAAAATCACCCAAACACACTCCCCCAATTTTGGGACAAATTTGTCTTAAACCATAATGGTCTCCTATAACCTAAGGAAAGGTCAACGAAGATTATAATTTCAATCAGGCTTAGGGTTCAAGAATTCATTCAATCATATTCAGGCTCAAAATGGGTGCAAGGGTTTAATCATTCATGAACAAGGTAAGGCTGTTTGGCTAAGTGGCTAAATCAATCAATCATGGCCTTCATTATTTCCAAATCATGCATTCATTCAGCATTCAGAGATTCATGCAAAAATCGGTACTTGATGTTAGCCGTTCTCTCACAATTTTGATTCACACATCTCACCAGGTTATATCCAATGATTACCTTCGCTATTTACTTGTCAAACACACTAACATTTTCACTCACAACCCTAATTTCATGTTCTTTCTCTTTTAACTACCGCATACTTATTTAAGGCATGTGGTCTAGTATCGCAAATCACTCAATTCATGCAATCAATCAAATTCAAAACAATCAAAAAACACCAAAAATTAAAACCAAAACATGTTTCAAAAACCAAAAACCACTGTGCATAGTTTAAAAACCATAAACTGTTCAAAAAGCTATAAAACTATGCTAAGTAAATAAATAAAACTAAACTAAAACTAAAAAGTTGTCTAAATAGCATAAAAATAAAATGGAATCTTGTCATCAATCATCCTGAGCCGGTGCTAGGTCATCATGAGGTGATGTGGGGGCATCCTGAGTTGGCATAGGTGTGTCCTGAGCTGTAGTGGGCCAAGGATCCCAGGTGCCCTGCGCTGCTGTGATATCTGCTATGTAATCTGTGTCGACAGTGCCATATCCCTCATCTGTGACCTCCATAGGTGTGGCAGTAGGAGTGCCCTTAAGCGTCTCCTCTGGCTCTGGCTGCGGCTCCTGGGCTGTAGAAGTCTCACCTTCCCCCGCAGAAGAAGGCTAGACTCCTGGCCAGGCCACCTGGGCCATAAAGTCCTCTATGCTGATGATGGGCCGATGCTGAGCCAAGTCATGGATACTCTGCATCACCAGGCATAAGCCATGGTGGAGGCTCTGCAGTATCGGCATTATGACGTCTGGGGTCTACACGGAAGGACCGGAGAGTCCTAGAGGTGCTAGAGGAGGAACCAGAGTTGGAGTAGGAGCAGGGGCAGAAGTGGAAGCATCTGAGGGTCCCCGAGCCCTGGCCTCACGGGACTCGGGAAATGTGATGGTAGGATCATCCAGGTTCCAGCAGTTCTTCCTGATGTAGGCCAAGTTAATGGCTGGGCTCAAGGACTCAGAGGTTAAGGGATCAGGGACAACTCCTCTGGCAATGCATAGAGTTGTGATCAGGGCAGGGAAACCAAGCCTAAAGGAGTTAGACTGGGCCATCTGAGAAATCTGTCCAGAGATGATCGATCCCACGTCCATGTCCATCTTCATGACGAGTCCATATACCAACCTCGCCCTATCCATGTTAAGATCAGACATATGAGAAGTGGGGGCGAGGTTAGAGTAGGATAGGACACTCCAGGTCTGTGGGAGTATGGTGAGGTCCTTCCTAAGGAGCTTCCAAGGCGCTCCCTCAACATTAAGTACGAAACCCCGCCCTGGAATGCATAGTCTGGCGGCGAGCTCCTGGGGAACGGGGTGAGTGTGACAGAATCTGGAGTATGTAGAATATCTCTCCTCAGGCTCTAGGACGACTGGGCTCTCCAGAAACTCATTCAGTGTAGCCGCGTCAAACTTAATTAGCTTTCCCCGCACTCTGACCTGTCTCAGGGACTTGTCTTCTGGATCAAAGAGGTTAGCGTAGAATTCCTTGACCAGGGCCACATCAATGTGGTTATCCGGTTGCCTGGTCAAGGCCCTGTGCCATCTGCGTTTCTCGAGCTCCTAGCAGAACTCATCGTACTGTGTAATAGCCAGTTCAACATTCCTCTCGGGGAGGATGTTCATGGTGTGAATGTTCTACTCATATCACTCCCATGCGACCTCAAAAACGAACCGTGTAGTGTCATAGGGTTCCTGAGGTCGGGAGGTGGACGCTCTTCTCTTCCTGGAGGCCATTTGCACCAAAACAAGCAAAAGAAATGAAGTTAGATAAGGTTTATTGAAAATAGATAACAGAAAATCAAAATAGGAAAAAAGAGTTAGGCGCTTAGTGAGACAGGCTTGCTTAGCGCGCCTTCAGAAAATAATAGATATGTGCTTAGCGCCCAGGGCGCGCTTAGCACGACAATAGAAAAACATAGACTCTGGCTAAGCGAGACACCCTCGCTTAGCTTAAACAACACACTGGCTAAGCGAGCATGACTCACTAAGCTTTATTCTCTAAGAGAGCTAATTGCACTTAGCGAGCATGGCTCGCTTAGCGCGACACACTACCTATGCTTAGCGCCAGTGAGCGCTTAGCGGACTTAACTACTACAACATTAATGGCTTAGCGAGACAGGCTCACTAAGCCTTATTCTAAGACAGAGAGGTATTTGCGCTTAGTGAGCATGACTCACTTAGCGCATGAACAAAACCTACAGAAACTAAATTACCTTGGTCTTAGCGAGACAGACTCGCTTAACCCAATTTTATTACAAAGGCACTTTTGGGCTTAGCGAGCATGGCCCGCTTAGCCGCGAAGGTGTTGGACAAGCGGTCTCAATAACTTAAGAGGGGGGGTGAATTAAGTTTCAAAATTTCCCACTAACAAACTTTTAACCCCCTTCTAAATGATAGGCTCATAATGCAGAAGAAGCAGCAATCAATTTAATAGTATTCTTTAAACATGTAAGACAAAATTGATTGCAATAACATAAATGAGATAAGGGAAGAAAGAAATGCAAACTTGATTTATACTGGTTCGGCCACTTCTCATGCCTACGTCCAGTCCTCAAGCATCCCACTTGAGATTTTCCACTATCTTTGTAAAAAACCTTTTTACAACTTCTGAACACCCAAGGAATCTCTTTCCCTTGTGTTCAGGAAACTCACAATTCAAGAGACAACCAGTTTCTTGATTACAATTGACTTTTTGAGAAGAACAGAAAGATTTCTCTCCTTTATAGTGGATAATACAATTTGAAGTTCCTGGATGAACTCTCAATAGATTTGCAAGTGTTTACCCAAGAGTTGTTGAGAGAGCATTTTACAATGAAGTTCTTTTGGAATATCTCTCTCTTGCTTTTTGAAATCAGACACACATATATATAGGCCCTTCATGCCTTTTCAAAATGGTTTGAAGAGATGTGTCTTTTCAAAAAACAAAAATTCTGAAATTTTTCACTGGTAATCGATTACGAGTTTCTAGTAATCGATTACATAGTTATATTTTGAAGGGTCATGACTTTTAAATTTCAATTTCAAGAGTTTCGTTGCTGGTAATCGATTACAAACATCAGGTAATCGATTACAGGTTCAAAATTCAAATTCAAAACCCTTTTTAACATTAACAGAGCCTTGGATGTCTTGGAAACACTTTGTTTTGAGGTAAGGCTTGATCTTTAGTTAATCTTGAAGCAAGGCTTTGTTTGTTGAAGCAACCTTGTATAAATTTTGAAGCAATGTTTCTCCTTTAAAGCAACCTTGTTTGATTCTACTTTGGCATCATCAAAATCATGTATTCATACATTCACAGAAGGGAATGCAAAAAGCCTCTTAGTAACAGACCTAACTAAGTGTACTCGCTAAGCACGGCATGCCAGCTTAGCGAGTTCATGCGAACTCAGAAATTAAAAACTGAAATTTAAAGGCTCACTAACTCGTAGTGCAATGGCTTAGCGAGTTCATACAAATATGCAGAAATTTAAACAAAAATGATGAACTCGCTTAGCGGGACAGGGTCCGCTTAGCGTTTTCATCAGAAAACCCAGAAATTTAACCAAAATGGATGTACTCGCTTAGCGGGCAGGGCTCGCTTAGCGAGTGCATCGAAATTTCCAGAAAATAGGGCTTTGATGCCTCAACTCCCTAGCCACTTTCAGGCATAGGAAGCCTGAGGCTTAGACCTACAAACAACCTACATTATACACTCAATTAAAGCCCTAAAAACATACTAACTAAGCAAGTAAACACAAAGTAACAACAACATCAACAACACAAAATCACAGAACAACTTATAGGTCTTCTACCCTAGGGTTCAGAAAATTAAAATGACAATAGAATAAGGAAACTTATTTGGATTGCTGAGATTGAAGTGAATTGAAGGCAAGAAGCAGAGAAAGAATATGAGCACAAAGCAAGAATGCAAATGATTTCCAATGATGTGTGTACGAGGTTATAAAATTATGCAAAGGTAACTGCCTAAGGCAGTTATGTTTTATTTTTGGCAATTTTGATCTGCTCACTAAGCACGAGTGACTCACTAAATGAGCACTCAATGATGTTTGAATTTTTAGAATTTAAACTCATGCGCTTAGCGAGACTGACTCACGTAGCTCAATTCGAAAAATAGGAAACCCGAGAGGTTTTTGGGCTTAGCGCTCAGGAGGCACGCTTAGCGAGTTATGCAGCTCTTTTGATGTAGTAGTGGGGTCGCGCTTAGCGAGATGGTCTCACTTAGCGCTATTGCCATTCCAAAGAGGGTTTTGGGCTTAGCGGGATGGCCCACTTAGCCCAATTATCATGAAGGTCCAGGTAGAGAGCATTTTGCGCTTAGCGCATAGGCGCACTTAGCGAGAGACTATGTCGCGCTTAGCAAGATGACTCGCTTAGCCCAATTTCAATAAATGCACAACCCCAGAGGATCTTAGGCTTAGCACGACTATCTCACTTAGCGAGACCCCAACAACCAATGGATGGGGGTTGGCTCCCTTAGCGAGAATTGATACTCACTCAGCGCATAGGGTACATCTCGCTTAGCGCATGGGGCACGCTGAGCGAGTTGGATGACTAAAAATTTCCTAAGTTCTTTCCTCATCCAATGCTTCTGAGAAGCTTTTGGCCGACCCGTTTATCATACAAAACATGCGTAACACCTTACTCTAGGAATCTCAAATGAGTCAAAACCTAACTACATGCAATGCTTAACAGAAAAATGATTGAGAAAATTAAGAAAAAGTTGGGTTACCTCCCAGTAAGCTCTTCTTTAACGTCACTAGCTTTACATATGTTACCTCTAAGGGTCTTGTAACACTTTAGCTCTGGCAATCTGAGTTGTCTCATTCTCAATCTTCTCCATCTTGGAACAGACATTTTGGTCCTTTGAATGTTTCACTGCATCAAATAGGTTGAAAGTAACCTTTTGATCATCTATACTCATCTCAAGGTTACCCTTTCCCATATCAACCACACAATTGGCTGTCAACATGAATGGACGGCCTAGAATCAATGGAATCTCAACATCCTCTTCAATGTCCATAATCACAAAATCTGCAGGGAAAGTGAATTGACGCACTTTGACCAATACATCTTCTACTACACCATATGGCCTCGTAACTGAGTGATCCGCCAGCTGCAATGTCATTCTTGTTAGTAGGATTTCCAATTCTCCAATCCTTCTACACATGGATAGGGGCATTAGATTGATGCTAGCCCCTAAGTGAATAAGTACTTTTCCAACTAACACAAGACCAATTGAGCAAGGGATGGTAACACTCCTTGGATCCTTATATTTTGGTGGAAGGATCCTCTGAATGACAACACTACAATTTCCTTCCACCATAATGTTGTCACTGTGGATGCATTTTCCCTTCTTGGTCAGCATATCTTTGAGAAACTTGGAGTAGAGTGGCATCTGTTGCAAGGCTTCTCAAAACAGAATAGTGATCTCCAATTTCTTGAAGATATCAAGGAAACGAGCAAAGTTTCGTTCCTTGTCCTTCTTAGATGACACCAAAGGGTATGGTGCTTCCTTTCCAGAACTTGGGACAACCTTCTTCTTCTTCTTTCTTGCCAACTCACTCTTAGTCTTCTTCTCCTCCTCACTATCTCTCTTTTTTGCATTTTTTTCTTCCTCATTTTTTTTATTTTTCTCTCCTCCATATGATCTCCCTCTTTTTCTTTTTCTTTTTCAACTCCTAACTCCTCCTCGTCATTATCCCTTCCTTCATTCTCCATAATGGTCTCCCTTTTTCTTCTGGTCATGACAGCCTTACACTTTTCTTTTGGATTCTTCTTAGTATTAGCTCCAAAGCCTCCAGAAGAATTCTCAGCTATTTGCTTGGCCAGCTGCCCCACTTGGATCTCCAGGTTCTTGATGGTTGACTCAATGCTCTTATGATTAGACATTAACACCTGCATAAACTGAGCCAAAGTTTCTTCCAGCTTGGTGGTCCTCTCATACAAGTTAGGTCCTTGATTAGGAGGTCTATTGGAAGGTCCTCCTTAATCCTTGTTAAACTGATTCCCTGGATGTGACCTTCATCCTTGCCCTTGATTTTGATTGAAATTTCCTCTTTGCTGGTAACTTGAAAAGCCGCCTGAATGAAATCCCTGCCTGTTTTGATTCCCCATGTAATTTACTTCTTTAGCAGCATCATCTTAGGGTATACAATAGCCGAATTCATGAGCTCCTCCACAAATACTGCAGCCTCCAACTTGCATAACAACTGAATGAGAAGGCTAAGTCGTTTGTAACTATGTTGGCAACTTGTTGAGTGTCTCGATGAGTGATTCTAGCTGCTTAGATAACAGCTTATTATGTGCCAACAATGCATCTTGTGAAGAAAGTTTCAACAGGCTTCTCTTGGTGGGTATATGAGTTCTATCACACAAAATAGCATGATCACTAGCAGCCATATTCTCAATGAGTTCCATTTCTTCTTCTGGAGTCTTCAACTTAATCTATCCTCCAGCAAAAGCATCTAACAATTGCTTGGAATGTGGTCTCAAACCATCAATGAAGATATTCAACTAAATAGGCTCTGTCAATCCATGAGTAGGTGTCTTCCGCAGCAAACCACGAAATCATTCAAAGACTCATCTGGAAACTGATGGAATGAGGAAATAGACGTTTTGCCCTTAGTTGTCTTTGATTCAGGGAAGTACTTTTTCAGAAATTTCTCTACTACTTCCTCCCATGTCTTCAAGTTGTTCCCTTTGAAAGAAAGCAACCATCTTTTAGCTTCACCAGCTAAGGAGAATGAAAACAAGCTCAACCTTATTGCATCTTCCGGCACCCATACGATCTTCACTGTATTGTAGATTTCTATGTAAGTTGCAAGGTGTGCATAAGGGTCTTCATTAGGCAAACCATGGAATAGATTTCCTTGAATCAGCTGAATCAAGGAATATGGATATGAAATATTATGAGCTTGAACTTCCGGTCGCGCAATGCTTGGGAAAAATTGTGGCACGGTAGAGCTGGAGTAGTCCTCAAGAGTAACCCTTTGTGGTTGCTCATCCACCATGATGTGAGCTTTAGATGCAACAACTTCGGATTCCCTCAAGTTTGTTGGAAATGACGAAGATGATTATGATGAAAGAGTTCCCTCGGCACTTGGTTGGACTGTCCTCTCTTGTAAAGCTTTCCTCCTTCTTTCTACCTTGTTCCTCCTGCAAGTAGCTTCAATCTCCAAATCTAATGGAGCTAAATCCCCTGCTGAAGAATTACCTCGCATACAAGAAACAACTAAACAGAGCAGCAGTTAACCAAGTCGAGAAAAAAAATTGAATTCTATTTATTCACAGGAAATAATCAAAGAATAAATGTTTCTAAACTGAATTATACTATCTAAGAGGAAAGAAATTCCCTGGCAACGGCGCCAAAAACTTGTTGGTAGCTATCGGCAAGTGTACTGATTCGCACAAGTAGTATATAAAGCGGTAAGACTAAGTATCATATCCTCAGGAAATTTGTTTCACCTAGACCACATATATTCGGTATGTAAACACTTATAAGGGTTGAAATAAAGCAAATGTTGGGTTTTGTACTGTAAAATCTATTCGAACATAAACAAAATATTTAAAGCTATAAAAAGTGACAACTATCAAGTTAAAAGCGTTGGGGAGTGTCCTACTGAATTTCTCTTGCTATATAAAATGTGTTTTTCTCTATTTAACGTTATCCTAGTGTTCTTACACTGAGAAACTACTCAAATCATGATTCCTCACATGAATGAGCCTAACTCTCTTTAGACTTTGTCCTTGATTCCTCAACAAACTTGTTCTATAAGAGTTGCACTAAGCCTACAGTGTAAAATGGATTAGATCACTGTACTTCATTCCTAGACATACAAATTTCTAGCTTGCTCTATCAAGTTCTAAGGTTTTAAAGCATTTTCCAATACTAAAAAGCCTAACTACACATACAAATGGGTGATCAAGCCATAGAAGCAATGAACACAGAGAAATAACATTAAATAAGTAGTAAGAGTATTACATCAAAAGGTTCAGTAGTAACTCCCAAACAAAGAGGCTTAGCCTTCCATTACAAGAAAATCCTCAAAAATACAGGAAAGAAACTATTTTTGGTGGGTTGTATATAGATGGCAGAGTATTGAAAGTGATAGCAAACTTTTGTAAGTGTCCTTCAGAAATATTTGAAGTAGAAAGAACTTGAAATGAGTATTGAGACATATATGATGAGACTCTCGATTTTTGAAAACTTTGTTCACATCCTTGAGACATATATCCAGAGAAGCCTGCTAATCAATAAATAGATTGTGTACGCAATTAATGATGTTGGGGCATATACCCATAAACATGCACTAGAGTTACATTGGGTTCAAATGTGATTAATGGTGGTGATGAGCTGGATAATACTAAAAATTAAGAATTACCAAGTTAGAAATAATAATGAATAATAATAGTAATACTTTATCAAAATTCTTAAGTAAACTTACAACTTCGATAGATAGTGTCCCTTCACAATATATATCGTCTAATTAGACATATATATCATTGCATTTATTCTGAATTTTCATACAAAATACCATGGTGAACTTCACCTTGAACAATATAATCATTTTAATGATTCCATTTGTTAATCCAGTGACGATGATTGTAAGGCCAAAAAATATTTTTTCTCCATCTCATATCTATGCCACGGAGATATGTCACACATAAACCAAATTTATGTATTATATTAGATAAGTGAACCGATTTGCTAGCAGCTTTGCAATCAGAATGAGTTGGATGGACTGGACCGGACGTAGCTTCTGTGTAATTAATTCACCACATTGCATCAAATTTTTATAAAGAGTTTAAAAATGTTGACTTAATAAAACAAGTCATCAATATGGGTAAACATTTAAGCACTTCATGTGTCAAATAATTTATTTATTACATGTTCAACATATTTATTACTCATTATGTTTTTTCTTTTGTCATAGGATATGAGATGAGAAAACTAGGATTTAAGGCAAAGTTTATCGCAATGCAATAAGAGTTTCGACAAGCAGCAAATTGGTTGGACCAAATTCCTAAGGTCTATGATGAAGGAAAATGATATGAGCATAAGACTACCAACCTTGTCGAGTGTATGAATTCTATTTTGAAAGGAGCCCAGACATTGCCTATTACTACCTTAGTCAAGGACACATTTAATAAAATAAATTACTCATTTGTTACTAATGGGATTAAAATCATGAATATGATAAAAGCAGGACATAGGTACTATGAAAAGGTATATGTCATGATACAAGAAAATCGACACATTACTTCCTTACATTATGTTCGGATGTACGTTCGGGAGGCAGGGGAGTTTGAGGTTTAATAGATTGCAAATACCCGACTTGGGTGACGATGAATGGCATACACGGTCAAATTGAACAAATGGTGGTGTGATTGTAGAGAATTTTAGGCACTTCAAATTCCTTGCTCGCATGCAATTACTGCATGTTCTTCTTGCAATTTAGAATGCGATGACTTTTTTTACCCTGTATACAAGTTGAAAAACATTTACAAAGTTTATCATCATTAATTTCATTCCCTTGGAAGCGAAGATAAATGACTTCAATATCTAGGACTATATTTTATGTCTGGTCCTTCGAAGCGATAAGACATAGCAAGAAGGTCAACCACTAGTCATATACATAATGAGATGGACGAACCAATTCTAAATAGGCTTAAGAGATACTCATTGTGGAGAACTGAAGGACATAATCGTGATAATTGTCCATACAAGCACGTTGACGACTAATATTGTTTCTACTTTTAAATTTTATGTTTGTGTTTAATTTGTATTGTTTATTTTATATTAATGTAGTGTGGTGTTTTTATTTTAACAACTACTTTTATTACTAAATTATTTTTTGTTGTTAATATTAAAATAATTTTATCAAATAAAATTAATTAATAATATTGTATGAAATTATTAGTTTACTGTAAAAATTAAATAAAAAATATTTTAAAAGAATTTAATAATATTTGATAAATTTTAAGTTGATATTATTTGTTAATATTAGTAACAAAAATATTAAAAACATTGAACTAGAAATTAAAAATTAAAATTAATTTAAATTCGTTAAAAATAATTTTTTTTAAAAAAATAGAAGTCGTTTACTTTTCTACGACTCCAATAAAAAAAATTGTATAATAATTTACGACTCTATCTTCAAAATTCATAAAATGGGACTTATTCTTTTATGGATATTAATTTGAAATTCACTTTCATTTAGTAAATTACAAAAATAATTACCCTTTTGGTAACTTTCCCCAACTCCAAAAGCCCAAAGATGGAAATTATATAATTGAGCCGGGCTTGATTGCTGCTCAGTGAACATTTCATATGGAAAGGCACTACACTCCCTTCATACATGCGTGGACACAAATATAGGCCGTTGAGAGGGTGAAAGTGGCAGAGAATGAGTTGTCATATCCGACGATTTACATTAACTGCAGAGAAAGTTTATGTTCACCTGTTTGCCATGTCAATATGCGATTAATGGGTAATCTTTCTCAGTTTTCCTGTAATAACATAGTAAAGAGATAGACAACAGTGTTTTGTATTTTTTAGAGTCTGAACTGAAGTACTAAGAGATTGAATTTCTTTTTGTCAGGTGGATCATTCAATTCACTTGGCAATAAACTAATTTCATTTATGATGTTTGATTATCACTAATAAAAAAATTTATACATGATAAATTTATATAAATTTTTTATTAAATAAATTATTCTCACCCATATGAATTTATTCTTTTTATTAATAAAGGACAGGTGACGAGATCAGAGAAATTCAAATGATCCAACCGCTGACATCTTCTTGAGTGCACCTCCAGTTCTCACCATTACGGGAGAGGATCCTTGCCCACAAGTGTTATTTCACAATCGAGCCATTTAATTATTAAAACTAAAACAAAAAATATTACTGCATCAGCCTCATCACGATTGGATAGTCAGAAATTGTTCACTGACGAATGATAATATTGCAAATAGGATAAGGACCCACCAAGCCGAACTTGAGAGGCGGAATCGCCACATAAGGGTACTCTCGATCCCCATCATCATCCCATGGTGATTAAAATATTCTCCTTAGAGGGGTTGGTAGGGCACAAATTTGATTTAGGATGCTAAAGACCATTAGATTATAAATATTTTTTCTTATCATGTTCCCCATCCCACTTTATTCCACTTTAATCAATGTCTCCTTGTCTCACCACCAATCATAAGAGGTTAAATCTAAATGCTAAATCCCTTATCACCCCAATTCTATTCTTGTTGTGACTTTGATCAGTGTCATTTATTCATCAAGTGAAAACAAAATGCCTGTTAATTTCCCTTTGTAAAGCTTAGGGTACTTATATAAATTAAGACCGGGGCCCTTACATTTGTTGCTCTGATTCCATTGACAAGAAAGATAAAGGGCAAGCTTGTTGTCGATCTTTAGTGTGTTAATCTTTTATTAGCTTTTAATTAAGATCAAATCTAATTAAATTAAAAATATTTACATCTACTGTAAGTCTTAAAAAATAATATATTAATGTATCACTTAAAAAAAATTGTATTAAATATTGATGTTAAAAGAACAGTGAATCTAAAATTATTCTAAATTTTTTTCTATATGCCAAATGCAATCGAAAGTGTTCATCTTTGATGACTTTATATGTATAAGAACAATTTCAATGGGTAAAATTCAAGGAATATATTTTGAGTTTTTTTTATCTTATGTTAATTAGTTTCTACAATGTCATGCATAACGTGTTAATCTTTGATTAGCTTTTAACTAAGATCAAATCTAATTAAATTAAAAATATTTGCATGTATAGTCTTAGAAAATGATATATTAAAGTATCACTGAGAAAAAAAATGTATCAAATCTTGATCTTAAAAGAACAATTAAATCCAAAATTATTCTAAAACTTTTTTCATACGCCGAATGCAATTGAAAGTGTGATGGCTTTACATGTATAAGAGCATTTCCAATGGGTAAAATTTAAGGAATTTATTGAGTTTTTTTACCTTATGTTAATTGGTTTGTACAATGTCACGTCATAGTGTGTTAATCTTTGATTAAATTTAAATTAAGATCAAATTTAATTAAATTAAAAAAAATTGCATGCACCGTATGTCTTAGAAAATAATATATTAATGTACCATTGCAAGAAAAAAATGTATCAAATCTTGATCTTAAAAGAACAATGAAATCCAAAATTATTCTAAAACATTTTCCATATGCCGAATGCGACCGAAAGTGTGATGACTTTATACGTATAAGAGTATTTTCATGAGTGAAATTTAAGGAATTCATTTTGAATTTTTTACCTTATGTTTATTGGTTCCTACAATGTCATATCATAGTGTGTTAATCTTTGGTTAGCTTTTAATTAAGATCAAATTTAATTAAATTAAAAATATTTGCATGTAAGTATTAGAAAATAATATGTTAATGTATCACTGCAAGAAAAAAAAACATATCAAATCTTGATCTTAAAAGAACAATGAAATCCAAAATTATTCTAAAATATTTTCCATACACCAAATGCAACCAAAAGTGTAATGACTTTACATGTATAAGAGCATTTTTAACGGATGAAATATAAGAACTTCATTGAGTTTTTCATCTTATGTTAATTGGTTCCTACAATGTCATGTTATAATTAAGCAACTCATATTTTGCTCCAATAGATAGTTTTCAGCAGCTCTTAAATTATCCTTAAATGACAAGAAAATATTTTCTCTTACTCATAAGCAACCATTGTATATACAAGCAATTGAAACTTAATTTCAAGCAACCTAGGTAATATGACATGTATATCATCTTTAATGGTAAAAATAATTAAACAATAATGTCTAAAAATAAACAACTTATTAAGCAATTAGCATTAGAAATACTCTAAGAAAAGCATCTTTAAATGGACAAATACAAAATGTTAAGTTTTGAGTATCTTCCATGGCTCTTCTAAGACATGAAGCTTTACCCATTTGATGGCCATCATCCCCATGATGCCTTGTGTTAAAGGTCATCTCACAATAACTACTGTATATACAAGAGAACAATATTTTGTCATGTATCCACTATTAATGAAAGAGATTACATAAAGTGATCAGAACGAGAATAAAGCAGTAGGCAAAACAAGAGTGTCCAAATATAGAAGTAGATATGTATAGGACCACATAATTAAAAAGAGACACAAGGTATAATCTAGTAGAGAGATTGATTATAAATCATTCTAGATGGCCCAAGTTGTGGCTGTGGCCAACATCCGAAAACAAATAATTTGAAAATATATAACTCTGATATCCGATTTGTTCGGATAAAAATGAATGGAATGAGGTTTATGTCTTACCTTGTTTTACCTATCAATCAATATAACTTGTCACCTAAGCTTCCCTATATAAATATGTTAGCCATTGTAGAAAACTAAATTGATAAAAAAAAAATGTAAAAATAATTAAGATATATTAGTGTTGCTAATCGAAATTTAAATTTTCAGTAACATAGACCCAAGATGATACGGTAGTCGATCGATGGTGATTAAGTGGAATGGGCCGAATTGGATTGGTTTAAGTCCAAATGATAATTTTCGGTGACTTGGGAGAAAAATAAATTAAGTACACTACGGGAAATATGCATTTTAGATCAACTTTTTGATCGATTTTACGAGAGTTTTTTACATAAAAGATATAAAAAAAATTACGTAAGGCAAAAATTATTTATCCCAATAATACAAATCACTATTGCACAGTTTTTTTTTTTTTTTTTTACTTCAAACCAATTTCTTAACTGCCTTTTTTTCTATATTTTTAAAATATTTTTTTTTTATCAATCGTATATATTTGTTTTTTAAAAAAAATATTTTGCATATTTTTTTAATTTTTTTTGCATATTTTTTGTTTATTCAATTATTTTTCATTTTTTTAAGAGTGGATTTCCATTTTATTTTCATTTTCATTTGATAATTACAAACAATACAACATAAAATTAATGTTGTTGGCTTGAGCTTGCATTTTTAACACGTTGAATACATTTGTTTTTTGAATGTTTTGGGATGCGGCACATGGAATCTTTGTTGGGTTGATTTGTTTCCCTCATATTCATTTCAGTGTGTATACGAGAGGATATTGGATGATTTTTTGAATTTCTAAACATTTTTTTGTTGGACAAATTCGTGTTTCATGACATTGTGGCGCCCAATATACTTCATTGTGCAATTTGCCAAACAACCCTTTGTACACGTTTGAGACACTTTTCAATGTTTGAGACACTTTTCAATGTATGCACAGGATCTATGTAGGTCCTATATTCATGACGAACATGCTTACAAGCAACAACAACATGTGAGCAAGTCATGTGTACCTTTTAGAATTAACCACAATCACATCACCTTTGATCTAACCTAACCGTGAAATTTTTAACTTGTCGCACCTCTCTTGGGTTAATTGTCTCATGCACTAAGAATCGTATATCACATCAACCGGACTCAAGAACATGGTGAGAGTTGGTCTTTCTTTGTGCGTCTTCCATAGTCTTGTTTAATATTTCTATATAAACTTGGTCAAATCTAATGATTCTTGCAACTTCTCTCCCTCTTTAGTTGAATAAGCTAGTACACATTTGATAGCATTTGTGTCCAACGAGTTCAAAATGATTTTTTTTGTCTCTGTTTGAATTAAAATTTTGATCGCTTTTTATAATTATATTTGAATTTAATTTAATCAAGACTTCAACTTTATATGAGATAAAATTAGGTTAATTTGATTTATTGCCATAATATATGGCAATCTTAATATTGTAGAAAGTAAATAATTATAACTAAAACATATTTATAATTTATGTTTTAAAATAAATAATATATATATATATATATACAATATAATATTGCATAAAATATTATTCATTAAATAAAAAATATTATTAATACATAATAATTTAGAATTTATATTTTCTTAAAAGATATAAGGCATTAAAAATTTAAACTAAATTTAGATGGTGTGAAATATAATTCAAATTCGCCTTTAAATTCATGTAGACTATTTTTGTTTTTGCATGAAACTACTCATAACGGCATCACATTAGAGGATTACTAATCTAGGTTAGCACCAGCCACCCTAATGATCCCACACAGCTAATATCTTAAACTAAAACAAAAAGTAACTTTTAGTCACATTGAATTAGTAAGATATGATGTATTATTAACACCTATAATATAAATATTCGGTTTATTCCATATGCTTTTCATTGTATTATATTTTCAAAAGATAAAATAATATTATATATTTTTAAAATATGTCATTTTCATCCACTAAATATTCATAAATTTAATTAAAATAAATTTAAAATGTAATATGTTATCCCCCATATGGGTTAAGCATGATAACCGCTGAGTTCTTTGATAAAGTTACTTTCTCCCCTCCGTAACAACACCATGATTTTAAGGCAAACGATACTAAATCCCACAAAACGTCTAGCTAGCAAGCAAAGACGTACGGATTCAGAAAGTATATAAGAAAAGGGCTGCCAACATGTAAATGGCTTAATTATATATTTTGTCACTTAATTATTATCATTTTGCTAATTCTAACACTCAATTTTTTAATTTTTTACATTTTATCATCATATTAGTAACAAAACAACATAATTTCACTAAAAATAAAAATTTGAGTGGTATCTGTGAAAAACAAACTTGTGTGGCAAAAATTGTGAAACAATAAAAGTTGGATGGTAAAATATATAATTAAGCTTAAGTAAATTTCAACACATTATATAAATAGACTTGGTATCTCGTATAAGTTTAATTTTTTTATTTAAATGTGATTTTGGTCCTTTAATTTTTTTTAGTCCTTGTAAATTTTGATATTTGTTGTTTTAATTCTTGTAGTCAAGTAACATCATTAATTGATGACATAATAACGTTAACATCCCAATGACTTATCATGTCATTGAAGAATATGACAAGTAGTTGTGTGTAATTTTTTTAGTGATCTGTTTTTAAATTCAAAATAGTTGATAACATCAAACTAGCTAATGAGGGATTTAAAAACAATTTATTATAAAAAAAAAAAAACTATGTAACACTATGATTTTCATAATGGATGATAAGTGTTTGATTTAAAATGCAAGAGAAATTAAGTATAATTTTGAGGATTTAAAAACCTTAAGTAATAAAGTATGTGAGTGATCTATGGGGTAGTTTGGGTTTTTCCCATTAACTTTTTGGATCACTTATCTTGAAGAGAGTTGAGTGATAGAGGAGAGATTCATCTCAGCCAAACTGTCACTTAAGCGAGGGAAGATTCTAGCTTAAGCGAGTTGGGGCTTAAGCAGGAGTAAAATTGAGCTTAAGTGAGATGATGCCTATGCTCAATTTTATCTATGTTTAAGCGCAAGTGTTAAAGGGGATGAAATGGGTCTCTAGAAGTGGCACTTAAGCGAGTTTTGGGTGGCGCTTAAGCAAGAATGGTCGATGGTAGCAAGTATAAATAGAAAATCTCATTTTTCTCTCCAAAGCCCTCTCTTCCCTTTGCTTTTCCTAGAGCCCTCTCCTTCTTCCTTTTCCACTCATGTTTTCCTTTCCTTCCTCCTCCGATGGAATCTCTTTGAGTTAAGGCTGGAACTCTTCATGGCCAACTAATTTTTCTTTCTCTTTGTGAGCTTGGGTTGAGTTCCATGGAAAGTGAGCTCCTTCCTCTTCTCTTTTTTTTTCCCTTGGGTAAACCCATGATGGGTTTTTGATATAGAACCTTTAATTGAGTGATGTTTTTGGTTTTGGTTCCATGTTTGTGGTGCGATGGTGTTGTTGACTTTAGGAAATCCCTTGGATGGAGCTCAAGATCCCGTATCTCCTTCAAAGACCTAGCTTGTGGATGTTGTAGGTAAGGGAAGCTTGCCTCTATGTCTTTGGGAACCTTCTATGGTGTTGTTTTGGTGTTGATTGGTATTGAAAGCATGTATTTTGAGTAGAATTCGAATTGGGGTTGATATAAAAGCCATTGGAGACGAATATGAAAATTTTCAAACTCCTTGTGTTGCTTAAACGAAGAGTTACTCTCAGTTAAGCAAGATAGGTTGCAGAGGAAATTTTTGTAGAAGCAAAGCTTCCAAGATTATTTTGATGATGCCAAAGATTTTTAAAAAGATACATTCAAACAAGATTAAAGAAATCAAGAAGATTCAAGTGAAGATTCAAGAAAAGACTCAAGATATACAAGAACCTCAAGAAAAGCATCAAGATAAGTATAAAAAGAATTTTTCAAAGAAAAGATTGAATAGCACAATTTGTCCAAAAGAATTTTTCAAAGAAAAATCTTTTACCAGAGTTTTTACTCTCTGGTAATTGATTACTGCCACCATAAGGCAGTAATCGTTTACCAAAAGCCCAAAACAGTTTTATAACTGTTTTACAAAGTAGCAATCGATTACCATGGGCATGTAATCGATTACCAATGTTTTTGAACGTTGAATTTCAAATCTCAAGAGTCACAACTTGTGACAAATTATTTTCAAAATAGTGTAATTGATTATACAATATTTGTAATCGATTACCAGTGGTTCTGAACGTTGGATTTCAAACTTCAACATGAAGAGTCACAACATTTGATAAAATAAACTGTGTAATCGATTACACCATAATGGTAATCGATTACCAGTGACTGGTTTTGAAAAAGAAATTGCCAAGAGTCACAATTTTTTAAAGTGACTGATTTTGAAGAAATTGCCAAGAGTCACAACTTTTTAAAGTGACTGGTTTTGAAGAAATTGTCAAAAGTCACAACTTTTAACATGGTTCTTCAAGAGCCATCAAATGATTATAAATATATGACCATGACACGAATTTCAACACATTGATTAACACTAATTCTCAACATATTTCTAAGAGTTTTTGTTCAACACTTGTTTTGTCAAGAAAAGTTCATTGGGCAAAAACTTGTGCTATTCTATTTTCTTCCTCTCCTTCATTCTTACAAAAAGCTTTTTAAGAGACCTACTCTTGGTGATTGTTTTCAAGAGAATGTCTTATTGGTTGCAAACACTGAACACAAGGGACCAACGTTCCTTGGGTTCATTGTAAGAAACAGGATTTGCTTCTTGGTTGATCACTGGACACAAAAGACCAACGTCTTTTGAGTTCATTGCAAGAAGTGGGTATAACTTCTTGGTTGTTATCATTGGACACAAGGGACCAACGCTCCTTGGAGTTCATTGCAAGAAGTGAGAATAACTTCTTGGTTGTAATCATTGAACACAAAGGAGGGAAGTCCTTTGTGGTTCATTGCTTGTAAAGGATTTTACAAGGATAGTGGAAATCTCAAGCGGGTTGCTTGGGGACTGGACGTAGGCATGGGTTGTGGCCGAACTAGTATAAATCCGATTTTGCATTCTCTCTTCCCTTAATCTCTTTTACTTTCTGTTGTGTTTATATTTCTTTAAGGTTACTTCTCCTTATTTATTATTTGAGTAACTTATAATTAAAGAAATAATTGAATCTAGGGAATATCTAAGGCAGGGAAATTTTCAATTAGGAATAGTCAACAAAATCTTAATTCAACCCCCCCTTCTTAAAATTTCTGAGACCACTTGTCTAATAATTTTGTTGTTGATTGTGGGGCTTAAGCGAGAGTGAATTCAGGCTTAAGCAAGATGACACTTAAGCATAGATTGACCCATGCTTAAGCACCAAAACCATAATAAAGGAAATGGTCTATGGAATTCTTGCTTAAGCAAGGAAACATATTGCAAACTTGATTAAAATTGTCAGTGTTGTAAGAGGATTATTTTCCTTGTTTGAAATATCTGTGATTTGAAGAGGTGAATTTTTAATGATATTGTAAACTTTGAAAGAAAATTGAGATTAATACCTTTTGTCCTCAAGTTTCTATTTACCTATAAAGAGGAGAAATAACTATTTTATTGTTGGTTAAGATACTTAAAATATGTGTTGAGAAATATTGTTTCTTGTTAAGAAGAGAATGATTTTGAAAAGATGGAATGAGATTTGAATGAAATGTTGGTGAGTTTATCATATGGTCATGATTATGTTGAGGATATGATGTTTATATTATGTTAAGATGGATTCTTTGTTGTTGTCTGAATTGTTGTTTGTTGAGATGTATTTGGATCCTTAAGTCAAACCATTTGAAATGATGGATATGGAGATGATGTATCTAGAATCAAAGGAGATTCCAAATATGTTTTGTCATTGAAATGTGTTGGGTACCTAGTTGGTGCATAGAAATATTCCTTTGTTGTTGGGAATTCGGTGGGTAGACAAAAATATTACCTTGTTGTTGGGAACACATTGGATGCACATAAATTCCAAATAGGGTTTACTATATTTTTAGTCCTTAAACTTTATAGAATTTATGTTTTTTGTCCTTAGACTTTTTTATTTGTTTTTAGTCCTTTAATTTTTTTTCTATTGCTATTTTTAGTCCATTAACTTTTTTTCTCCCTTACTTTTAGTCCTTAAAAATTAATACAAGGATAAAAATAAGTTTAAGGACTAAAAGTAATGACAAGAAAAGTTAAGGGGATAGAAACAATAATAAAAAAGTTTAGGGACTAAAATATAAAATCTTAAAAAGTTAAGGGACCTAAAAGATAAGTTACCCTTCCAAAGATGTTGTCATGTGTTGAAACTGCATGGAGCAGAGTCAATGTTTGAGGTTGTCTTGATTTATGATATATTTTGGTTATGATGATGGTTGTTGGGGATTAGGCAGAATGAGAATTTGTGATAGCTAATGATTATATGTGATTCGTGATATTTGATGGTTCATGATGATAACTAGTGATAAAAGTATGTTGTTGATGATAATTGAGGTTTTGTGTTATAATTATGTTGTATGAATCAATTGAGATAGTTGAACGAAAAAATGTTGGTGATTATTGACTATTAATAGGAAATGAGTTTTATATAAGCTAAGTTCTTATTACAAATTTCAAATTATTATGGAAAGTATTTTTGAAGTAGGATTAACTAAGTTTTTAGTCTCTAAACTTTTTCAAAATTTTATTTTTAGTCCTTAAACTTTTGTTTGACTGGTCAAGGTCTCTCAACTCTTTTTCCATTAAGATTTTTAATCCCTCAACTTTTTCGAAGTATATAAGATTATCTTTCTCTCTCTTTTCCTTAAATGGAATTTGTTCATTTGTATATGTGTATATTTTGTTTTGGTAAGTTAGCTCTTGTGTGTGACACGTGACTAGGACTGGGATGATCCCAAACTATGCATTCTTCTCTTTCTTTTCCTTAGTTTAGTTTCATGTATAGAGATGACCAACTTAGATTTGAATTGAGCATGTGTTTCTAAGAGTTTTATGTAATTAAAGTTATATCTTCTTTTAAAAGATTGAAGTGGCATGAGACATTATATTTGATTTAGTCATGTTTTATAAACTTATCATTTATATCTGTAGTTTTGAGCTTTATTTGTTGATTTTGGAAATTAAAAAATTATAGTATTTTCATAAATAAACTAATGAAAGAGTTTCTACATTACATAAAAATCAAATAATTTTGTTAGTTATGTAACAAAGGTGGGTCCTTACTAACTACACATAATTTTGACATGTCACTTAATTGTTAATTTCATTGCTATGTCATATATTATTTTTATTACTTGACAGCAAAGATTAAAATAAAAAATATTAAAATTTACCAGGAGTAAAATCAAAATAAAACCAAAAATTAAAGGACCAAAATTAAAATGATTATATTTTTTAAGAACCAAAATCATATTTAAACCTATTTTTTTATTTTTATATTATTATATAGTTTTTATTGTTACTATAATAACCATTTATTAATGAGTAATACTTTTTTCTCATGTTTATTTTTCTTTTTATAATATTTTTGCGCAATTTTAAATTGATATTATTATACTATTTTGTAGTAACGTGTTTAAAAAAGTTCTCTTAGTATTATAGTGTTAATTTGCTATTATTTTTTAAATATGTTATTAGTATTGTTTATATTCATTATCGGTGTTATTTTTATTTACTTTAAATTTTTTTGAAGATTATAATATATATATATATATATATATTATATTTTAAATATTAGTTAACATTTTATTATGTTCATTAATATCATAAATATGTTTATCTTATTTTAAGTATGTATTATAATACTATTTTACTATTATTAACTAATAATTATTTTTCTAATCTTGATAATTTGAATCCTATGATTATTTTAATTAAACATCAATTAATTTGAATTTGAATTTAATTCTTGAAATTTTAATAAATCAATTTTAAAAACCTCATATCTCTGATAAGTATTTTTAATATTATTTTAATACTATAATAACATTTATTATTCAAAAGAAATAAATGTATAAAAAGTGATGCTTGTGATAGGAGAAGTTACAATGCATTGAGAGAAATAAAAATTGATAGAAATCTTTAATTTTTAGAGTGAATACTCAAATTTAACATATGACCCCTTACATAAATCCATCGCTGCAAACATTCATGAATAATAAAATTAAGTTTGCGAAATCGGATTAAACATTTACTGATTATGTCAAAATTTATTTATTTTATATCCCTTCTTTATGTTTTTTTAGCCAAAATTGAATAAATCATGTTTGGGAGAGATATACTCACCTTTCGTGCTGAAAGTTTCCTACGAAAATTTATCAGTCAAGGATTTCATCAAAATAATATATTATTATGGTTCAAGAATATATAAGAATATCAATATACTCGGACACTATAATGTGTTGAATCAAGAATAGACTTTAAGCACATTTATTATGGATGTTTTAGTCTGTTTTCATTTATGAAAGGTCAAACCCATACAATAGAAATTGCAATGCAAAGAGTTTTACTCAGAGAAATAGATAAAACATGTACATGTATCGAACGTAGGGGTGGGAATAGGCCAGGCCGGCCTATAGGGGCCTACGACCTGGCCTACATAAAGTCTGGCATGAACTGACCTATTTAATTAAAAGGTTGGCTCAGACTTTTTTAAAAGCCTCTTAAATTAAATAGACCAGGCTTAGACTTATTAAAAAGTCTTATAAGCCTGATAGGTCGGCTTATATATATATATATATATATATATATATATTAATTTTTTAGTACAATTTTATCCCTTTGTATTCCTCATTCCTCATTATTTTTATTGGCTTTCCTTTTCCCTCTTACTTTCCTATTACGTTTCACTCCAGAGAGGTTAGGTCGAGTCAAAATAAAAGTCTTTGATAGGTCATTGGCCAGACTCAAGCCTCTCAAAAATCCATCGTAGGCTAGACTCAGACCTTTCAAAGTCTGGCCTAATCTATTCCCACCCCTAATCGCACGTCTAAAATCAGAAAAAAAATACCACATGAATATTTTATTCTACCATAATAGGTATCGAAGAATCAGTACATGAAATTTTAATAAATTAAAAAAAATTATATTAAGAAGTAATCTATATGAAACTCAGAACACATGAACAACTTTGTATCAAGAAAGAATAAAAAATAAATAAATTTTGACATATTCAGTATATGTTTAATCCGAGTTCGCAATCTTGGTTTTATTATTATGAGCTTTCTACTTCAAAATTGTCTTTCACTTTTTGTCATGTTAATTTTTTTATCTAAAATAATTTGTCTGTCTCTATTTTATTTGATTTCAAGAATATCTAGGGATGATAATAGAACAAAACGGACATCAATAGTAGTCTCTCATCACTACCTGCATCTACACACGTATTCGTTGAGTATCGACAAAATTTACAAGTAGTCCATAGATATTAGTGGATATTTGTTAAAATATAAATTTTTAAAAAGAAGTAAAGAGTAAAATTAAAATAAATAATTTTAAAATATATATTCTACAAATAAACTAGAATTAATTTTTTTTACCAGAAAAATAAATTAGAATAACTTATTTTGTATATAACAATAATTATTTAGTAATTTTAATTGTAGACCCACATATACGACGAATACGAGTATCTTATTATATGCCCCACCTTATTAATAAATGGGTACCCATTAGTAATGGGCCATTACGCTGTCATTTTTCAACCTATAACGAATTTAATTTGCAGATATTCACATATATAAATTCTTTTATCATCCCTAACTATAATCTGGTCTGGTCATACAAACTATCAATTCTCAATTTTAATAAACATGTTTTTTTTTATTAATGATAAACATGTTATTTTCTATTTTCCTCTAATTATATCTCCAAATTTAATTTAATTTAGTACATAGTTATTGTGCTATCTACCCAAATATACTACCATGCAAAAAAGTATAATTATTTTTATAACTTAGTCATCCATATGCATGTACGTGTTTGTATGAATGTAAATGTACAAGTAAACGCATAAATAATGAAATGAAATAACTTCCGTCAGATTATATTCTCCTTCATAAAAATTTTATCCTCCAAACATGTCATCCTTTTTTTCCTTGCTGAACAAACTTTCTACAAAGTGGGGTGCAAAGTTTGTCTCTAATATTCATAATTAGCCGCATTCATTCTTCGAATGTTTAGGCATGTAATACAACTAGTGGGCGTTGAGGGTTAGATCTCTAGTCCTACAAGCATGCCAATACTTATCCGTATTAATTGATTCAGTTTTTTTATTATTATTTGAATCTACCTTGTTCAATATTCGATCATACTCTAAAGTCTTAAGGAAAAAAATATTAACACACTCTTTTGAACATATTTTCTATTATTCATTGAAATTTATTCAAAATTACATTTTTTTTAGTGATTTCATTTTTCATTTAATGAGTCTTTCTCAATTTTATAATTTTCAGTAAATTTTAACTAATAATAAAGTATATAATAAAAAGAATGTATTAGAAAATATATTTATAACACTACTCATATATATATATATATATATATATATATATATATATATGCCATTTTCTACAATAATACAAAAGAATTTTAAAAGCTATGTTTTGCAATAACATGACAGCCGTGTTTTCTGAGTGTACTCAAATTTCAGCAGCCTGGGCCTCTAGAATGAGAATGTTCTTATATAAATCAAACACAACGTTTTCTTATAAGATTTTGTTTGATGTTTTCGTTAAAATGCCTCCATTCATGTATGATTCCCCATAAGTCAATTTTGTGTCTTGTATTGCGGCTTTAAGTTGTTTTGTCGGCCGCAAATACAAACTTGTCCAAGATGATTCATGTGCGCTTTATATAAACAAAGTTGGTTAGGCCCAAGTCCAAGGAGTACTTTTATGTTGAAGGCATGCTTGAAAGTCACCACCCTATATAGGGGTGAACATCAAGTATCAACCATGTAACTTTTTTCATCAGTGTTCCTCTAAATAAGTTAGAGATTTAGTCAACAAACATTCAAGTGTAATTTATATATATATATATATATATATATATATATATATATATATATATATATATATATATGTTGTAATTGAACGATCCTGAAGACTGATTTATCTTATCATGATCTAACAACCACTTTGAGGTTTTCAAGAGTATATATTGTTCAAGTAACTTAGGGGCCAAGGATCTTGGAAGTAGCGTGTGCGTTGGGCAGTTAGCATGGAAACTTTAGAACTTTGGTCGGATATCGAGGTTGGTACCTTGGAAGTCTTCGGCTGAGAGGGGCGGAGGTATACACAACCTTGAAGTCTTGAGTGCGAAAGCACAAACAAACTAAAAGTGGGTTTGGTTGTCTATCATCTAACCGATAGGGGCAAAGGGGTACACAACCCCGCAGTCTTGAGTGCATAAGCACAAAACAAACTAGGAGTGGGTCATGTTGTTTATCATCCAACTGAGAAGAGCGGAAGGGTATACAATTCCGTAGTCTCGAGTGCATAAGTATAAAAGAAATCTGAAACATAAATTTTAAAATCAAATAACTATTGACTTAAATAGAAACATTAAATCAAACCAAATGTGTTCAAGTTAAACAATAAAAATATTCTAACGTTTAAAATCACAAACAAAAACTTATAATACAACTTAAACATTTTAATAATAAATAATTTTACATAAGATATTTATAATAATATGTATGAATAGATAAAATAATAATATTTTATTTATTTATTTAGTATTTTTCATGCACTTCATCAATTTAAAAAAAAAATTACATAGCTAAAGATAAAGATCATATCTGGTTATTATAAATAAAAAAATTAACATACGTTTAATTTATATTTGAATGGTAATTTAAAAAGGACTTTTAGACTAGCTATGAATTCAAATTAAAATCTTACTTTAAAAAAATTATTAAATTAGAAAATGTTTATTTACAACAAAAGTGTTATTTCTTATCTATTTTCATTTAAAATTCAATTTCCCCCAATGGAAAAATGTTAAATTAGAAAGTTTCTATTTAATTTTTTTATTTCTTATCTATTTATATTCAAAGTTTAATTTCCACATGTACTAAAATATATACAGTAAAAATAAATTTAAATTAGATTTTTAGTTTTTAAGATATCACAATTATGTGATTTTGGCCCTCTGACAATTATGTCTCAAATTTTTTTTAATTTATATAGACTCCTCATTTCTATTCCATCCAATAATAGAAACATTATTAATTGAATTGATGACAGTAAGTGAAAATCACAAAATACTTCTATTTATCTATATTAAGTCTTATAAAAGAGATGTACAGGAAAATGTCTATTGTGCCCATGTTTCAGGTGGTGACACGTGTTCAATTTTTTTGGTTTTTTAGACATTTCAAGTTGTGTCCAAGTGTTAATTTCTGGCTGCATTGTCCTTCCATTCTTCAACAAAACAGTCCAAGTGTCAACTTTTGCCTGCATTCTTCAACAAAACAAAACAATTCTGTTTTTGCGTTTGTTTTTGCGTTTGCCTCCTCCGTTTCTTTCCTTTCTTCTTCTTTTTTGTGTTTTCCATGTGAGGTTTGAGTTTTGTTTTCTTTATGCTAAAATACTTTAAAGTTTCCATTTTTATTTAGAGCTATTATTATCCCGTTTTGGTTTTTCCTGTTGAGCTTTTGTTTCATCGATTTTGGTTTTTGCTGTCGGGATTTTGTCTCATGGATGCACGTTGTGTTTCACAAGGAATGTTGTTTGTTTTCCCTATTTTGGTTTTCGCTATTGAGCTTTTGTTTCATGCATGCACTGCATGTTTTGCACGGAATGTTGTTTCAATATGCATGTTTGGTTACACATGCATGTTTTTTGGTGGGGTTGTTGATTTGTTGTTCACAAAGGTTTTCGGCTTTGTTTGTGGTTTTTCAATAACAATAACTGATATCTCTGATGTTGTTTGGTATTTGACAGACGAATAATGGCGATGCATCAAATGTTTCCTAATATCTATGCATGTTTAGTTGTTACCTTTTTTCCCAATTCTGGCTTACCTGATGTCATTTGGTGTATGTTTTGGTTGTGTTATAAGCAGGGTCAAGAAGATCGCCGAATAGGTAAGTCTTTCATAATTGCAATTCCTTTAATGTTTTCTAATGTCTATGCATGTTTGGTTGTATCTTTGTTAATTTGATTTGGTGTATGTTTTGGTTGTTATTTAGGCAGGGTGAAGAAGATCACAAAATGGGTAAAATCTATCTATATTCTGTATTCTATATTCTATGTCTATCTATATTCTCTCTATATCTATACTAAGTCTTATAAAAGACATGTATAGGGAAAAGGCTATTGTCCTCATGCTTGAACTGCTGACATGTGTTGAATTTTGCTTTCTTGGTTTGCTTGGTTATCATTATGCTTGTCATATGGGCACACAAACGGTTCTGTATAGACATCAGTTTTCTTATGGAACTGAATGCAAGCTACATAACACCATGAATGATTGTCCATAACAATCCTTGTGATTGTACCAACAGTAACACAAACAAACTCTTGCAGGAAATATCACAGGCATAAAATTCAGCAGGAGGCAGCCAAAGAAGCGATAAACAGGTAAACATAAATAAGATAATTACTTCACAGATGTTGTTTATCTCATAAATGGTCTTTGCCTCTGACTTGGAAATGAATGCTTCCCTTGATGACGACTGAGCATAACCTGAAGGCTGGGAACTCCACTGGGAAAGACATGTCAAAACTGAGCGGATCTCAATGCCCAATTTTGAAAGTCTTTCATTTTGTGGTTGGTTTTGCATGTAGATTTTTTGGGGTGTTGTTTTGATTTCGTGTGTCGGTTTTTTTCGATGTTGGTCTGCCTTATGAGTTTTCGTTTTGTTGCATGCATGTTGGCTTTGTTTCATGATGAATATTTGTCATTTTTCAAAACGTGCAATATTGTTTTTTTTGTACGTTGTTGGTTGCTTATGGATGTTTTTTTGTGGTGTTGAGTTGGTCCTGATTTAAGCGGTTCAGGACAATCAGAAAATAGGTAACATGTTATTCTTTTGTAATAATTCTGTTATGTCTGATGTTATACCATGTAGCTGATGGTTTTCTTGGTGATTGTCTCATCAAATATGAGGCATTGAAAGTTACTATTGTGGCGATGGTCCATGTGCTGTCGCCTATTCAATTTGTTGTTTTTTGGCGCATTTCCACTTGGGTGCAAGTGTCAACTTTTTGATGGATTCCCGGTCATTCCCTCAACTACTCTAAAGCTTATTTCTTTGTTTTTGTTTCATTTGCTTATTGCTGAGTGTTGGATGCTGCTTTACTTGCTTCGTTTCCTTGCTTTCTTTTTCATGCAGATATCTTGAGTTCTAGTATAGTTTTCCTCTTGCTGACACATACAATTTTGTGTTCTCCATATGAGGTTTTGCTTTTGTTCCCTTCCTGCTTAAATATTTCAAGTTTTTTTGGTTCTTAAGTTTTAGAACTGATATGCCTGATGTTGTTCGGTGTTTAACAGCCGAATTTTGTGGTGAGCTATAACGACCATGGCTCAGATGTTTTTTGGTATCTATGCATGTTTGTTCTTCATATTTTTGGTAACATTCCTGTCATGCCTAATGTTATTTAGTATATGTCTCGCAGGGAATTGTGTTTCTTTTTGGCCATCTGGGATATTGTTTGGTGGCTTGTATGTTTAGTTTCATATGCATGTTTTTTTTTTGTGGAATTGTTTATTTTTTGTCATTTAGGTAGTCCATGAGGTTGTCTTTTGCCCTTTCTCATCAACAAGTATAAGGGTTGTTTTTAAAGTTATGCAGTTGAGGTTAATGTCTAATATGTTTTATGACTTATTCATTTTGTTATCAGCTTTATTAAATTGTTTCTAAAATTTATTTAACTTTATTAATTATTCTAAATTTTATTGTCGGGTATCATATATAGTTTGTTGCTTTTCTTCTTCACCAGATCCAACTTATGATTCTATTTCTACCTGCTGCAGGATGCTATTCATCCTTAGTTAGCAATTCTTTGCTGGCTTCTTAGTTGGCTATTAAACAGCTGGTGGAATGGAACCAACAATTCAATCAGAGATATTTTGCTCATCGTTTATGCATTTTGGTATGCCTTTGCTGAATTTATTTGCCAAGTTATTAATGAGGTATTTTGCCGAGTTTAACTCTCCTGATAGTTTTACTTGTTAACTTTTAGTTAGTTTGCCAAGTTATTAATCTGATATTTTATATCAGCTATGTATTTCCAGGTTTTGTTGCATGCATTTGCTGAATTTGCTTCTATTTCACTGTTGGTTTTTCCTGCCAACTTTTTTTATACTTTTTTTGTTGTTTTTCCTCTTTATTAGATTGATCTGATTCTTCTATTTTCCATTCGTCCACAGGTTCCTATCCTTCATTAGTTGGCAATTGTTTTCAGCCAATTATCTCATAGGATGCATTTCTTACAGGAGCTCAGTCCAGTATTGTTTGGCCAGATTAATTGGATTTCTTGGGTAAATCTGTTATTTATGTTTCATATTTGTTTTGTTCGATGGAAAATCTAACCACAGGTGGTTGGCACCTAAAATCTATTTGTAAATTCTATTAGCAGGATTGTTCCAATTGCTATCCATAATTATGGATGCTATTTTTTTACCCGTATTGCTGCATTTTTTTTTGCATGGTCGTTGAATGTTAATGTCAGATTAACTTGGCTTGGTTTTAATTGTTTGGCTTTAAGTCATGTGGGGATTTTTAAATCATATGCTATTTTACTTTGATTCCGAAGTATGACATATGGTATATCTGATATGCATTTCCTTTGATAAGTTATTAGATTTCCTCTCATAAAATTGGATACCAAATGACAAACCTCTGCCTGCATTGTTTGCTCATGTTGTTGTGTGGTATTTAAAACATTTAGGCCATTCTAAATTACTATGAATGAATAATTGTTTATCTGCTTGCACAGTTGTCTAGCCCGCGAATGATTCAAATCCCCATGCAATTTTGACTCTTCAGAAATAGCGATTGAGACTGGACAGTTGCCAACCAAACCAATATTCCATTAATTGGAATTTTGGGAAAATGTAGTAATTTAATGCATTCAATTTGTTGCTTCACCTTCCTATAACATCATGATGTTTATCTTATACAACAGAGGATGCAGAGGCTTCACCACATTGTTGTAATTTGTTATCTTAGATTTTTCCCCAAATAATCATTAGTTTCTGACCATCCCAAAGATGAGCTCAACATTATCAACAACCTCAAGCAGGGTAAGTAGTCTAACAAACTTTAATTTTCTTAGCTTTTGTTTTCAATTAATTGCTTTTCTTCACCCTGAATGTTTGTTGTAATTGCAATAATTGCTTTTCTTCGCGTTGAATGGTTGTTGTAATTGCAATAATCATGGCTATCTTATTGTAGATGAGGGATCCCATAATGACTCTGCCCTGCATATTACAGTTTATTGCAGCATTTCACAATGAGAAGGTGATATTTGACTACTCTTTTATTCATATTGCTTTTTCAACTCATTCCTTTGACTTGATACATAACATCTGCGCTTACCACATTTTCTGACCAAGACTATATAGAAATACCGTCATTCTACGATTCACAGTGGGCACCATGTTATCCAGAATTCGCCCGGTTTAACTATGATGGAGCCTCATACCAAATATGCCTCAGACAATATCAACGAAAATTGTTCTTTGCTGATGGCCTCAAACAGTTGAGGAAGCATTTAAATATCTACGAGCCAATTACTATCAACTTTATGGCCTGTGAACACAGATGGAATTTTGATCTTCATTTCAGTCCTTCGCTCGAACAACAGGCATGTGGCAGACCCCTACCAGCATTTAGAATGCATGTTTGGACTATTGAACTCACTTAAGCCCTGCTTGGTGATCCTGAACCATTGGTAATCTATATTGACCTCTTTCGCATTATGATCAAATCTTTACCCAAAAAATTAACTCAGCCTTTTTTTATATTCAGATGCTTCCACCTATTGCAGCAATACACCTTCCTTCTTGTGGTTTCCATATGACCATTTTAAGAAAGTTCGGGCCTCCATTACAATGGTCTGTCGTCCCGATTGGCCCTAGCTTTCATGGCAAGTATGTTGCAGAGCCATGGTACCGGTTTCTTGCTGAAGGTGATTTTGTTCATGGAGACGAACTTTTATTCTATTACAGAAGTCATGAGGATATTTGGGAAACGGTTATTAGAAAACAGAGGAATTGGGGTGACAATGATGATTGGTGAATTTAAATTTTTATTCTGTTAGTTTATATATTACAACAAATGTTTGGTTAATGTTGATTCTGGATGGCATACTAATTTGCAATTTTTGCTTTTTCAGTTTTAATTATGTCATTCTTCTGAACAATGTTTATACATTAATATCATGGTTTTTATGCTTCAGTACTGAATTCCATCACACACGCTAATTGGAAAAATTATATGTTAATATTTAGTTCTCGAAATATCAAATTAGTTAGACTGCAACCATGGTTTAAAAAAAACTAGAATTATGAACATGCTAATGATTGAAACATCATGTCACAATTATTCTGAATGCTAGCCTTCTATGTTATATAAATATATATATATATATATATATATATATAAGAATTCAAATGAGATGGTCGTTTGCAATAACACTGGGCAAGTATTATTAAGATTTATATCAAAGCATGGGATCAATGAAAGCAGACTTCATATGATAACTTTCCAATGTTCCATTCTCTCCTGTTTATTGGCTGTGTATATCAATAATAATCAAGTTAAACTTTCTAAAGTAACTGATTAAATTGAAGCTTCTTGAGCGTTCTTTATATAAACAATTGTAATAATTCTAATAAGTCTTATAAAAGATATTTATAAGAAAATAAAATAATTACTTTATCTTTCCATTTTTGTCTGTCTTTTGGAGTTTTTAAAGTTGTCGAATATTTTTCCTTTCTCATACGGTAACAATGCTAAATCTACCTATTTCTATTATTTCCTCATTATTTTACTTTCTCTAGCTTTACATGTATCATTGTCCATTCAGATTGACCTACGATAATAGTTACTAAATTTAGTTTCAACACCCAAATTGTTATTCGATGGACACAGGATTCTCAATTATATATGATATCTGAATAGTATGCATTATTTATGCCTTCTATTTAAGTTCTTTCTAGATATCCTTTCCTGCCTGTAGATGTTTTAATTTTAGGAACCTCCAACATTCTTTTATTTTGTCTATATTCTGGTGCCTATCCATGTTTTTCCCTTCTGTTGTCATGTTATCTTTATTTCCTGCATATTCAACTGGTTATACTTTATAGATGATGTAATATGCATATCCTATTTTTACATTTAATAGAAACAAATTATAAAAACTATTCCAGAAAAAAACAACTGATGCTCACATCAACATAGTATCATCTTAGACATTCCCTGGTGCAGTCATCTCATATTTATTTCTTGCATATTCGAATGCTTATGTTTTACAGACCATGTAATATACATGTTCTGTTTTCACATTTCCTTGATTAAAAAAAAAAAAACCTATCCCAGCCTGCTGTGTTCTTAGAGCACATACATATATAATATATATCTTTGTCTGTGTAGTTGTTCGATCTATGTCCACATATCACACAATCAAACTTCTTCTGTTTCATCAATGCTAAACTTGATTACCATCACACATTAGCCATTTTTTTGTACTGGTTTTTTCACATTTAATTCAATTATATTAACAACTTTGTTAAATACTTAACTCAATCCCAATCTTTTGTCCTTTGCATTTAGTTATTTAAGCATCAAATTTTGTATGGTTAACACTGGTAATTTCTTATATACATTGCCTATTATATAATTTTCTTCAACTTGATTATTTTCATCAGTTGTATTCACCATGTTGGCTTTTTTTATTATTATCAACATTCTTTCGCACATTGCAAAGTGAAACTTCTTCCATTTCATCAATAGTCAAATTCATTAGGATATAGTTTGATGTTTTGCTTCCATGCACATATGCAAATTAGATGTTTGCTTGGACTGTTGTTACTTCAATTTCGTTCACTTAATTTTGCTGCTTCGATATATGCTACATCCAGTTTACTATGATTCATACTAATTGTGTCTATTTCTTTCGAACATCCTAATACTCACATGTAAAAGAACTTGACCTCAATTAGTATTCAATTTGATTAACAGCACAATAAAGGTCTACGAATATTACTTTTCTTACCTTGTGTTTCATTTTTGCCAAAGTCCGTTTGCATTAAATATACTTAACTCAATCCTAATCTTTTTGTCCTCTGCATTTAGTTATTTAAGTATCCAATTTAGTATGGTTAACACTGATAATTTCTTATATACGTTGTCTATTATATAGTTTTGATTAACTTGCTAATTTTCATCAGTTGTATTCACCATGTTAGCTGTTTTGATTATTATCAACATTCCTCCACATATTGCACAGTGAAACTTCTTCCATTTCATCAATGCTCAAATTCATTAGGATATAGTTTGATGTTTTGCTTCGATGGGCATATGAAAATTAGACATTTGGTTGTACTGTTGTTACTTCAATTTAATTCAGTTAATTTTCCTACTTCCATTATGCTACAAGATGCCTGGCATGATTGATACTAATGATGTGTATTTCTTTCCAACATCCTAATAGCCATATGTAAAAAAACTTTAACTATGATATTTGCATACTATCCCACACCACAGTCAATATCTATAAATATTAGTTTATGTGCCTTTTATTTAATCTTTTTTTGCCAAACTGCATCCACCGCTTCCTATTATGTTCTCCCAATCAACATTTCTATTATTTGAAACACCGATTTATACCTCTGATTTTAATATTACCAAAGCATGGCCTCTATTTCTTTGCAACATCACCAAACATAACTTCTCTTACTAAGACAGCATACTCAAATGCTAAGTTCTGTTTTTTCAAATGGTCTCGGACTGCAAATCAACCACCCATTAATATTGTAGTTTACAGCGGCATTTGATTGTTACAAGGTAAATAAAATGCCTACTTTGGCAACTTTTTCTAACACTACTTTGGATATTGTTTTTCTTTTGTTTTTTTTATTTTGTCAAAACACTATATACCTCTATTATTGTAATTATTATATTATACTAATCGTTTTTCTATGATTCTAATTGTCTCAATCGAAATTTGAAAAAACAAATTTTATCCTTTTTTTCTTGCCATACATTTATATCTAAGTTAATCGATGATATATTTAATAAATAAAATTCATTTAAAACCAATAAACTCATTCAAATTAGAACAACATGTATAAGAAAAGAAAAGTTTATTTAACCTCTATTTATTCCAATTTTTTATAGTTTATTATTTTTTTAAAACTAACTTTCATTTTTCTGATAAAAAAAAGTCAAGACAAAAATAAAATTATTCCTTTATCTATCAACCAAAAAATATTATTATTCAATAATACTTATTTCTTTTATATTTTTTCTTTTACTGTAATTTAAACTTCTAATACACATTAAATTTACAACAAAAAAATATCAAATCATATATTTATAATATATGACTCTTCACATGCAATCCTCGAAGCCAGCAATCAATAATGCTGCAGAATTTCCACATTCATCTCTATTCCCCCACTTACATCTTCTCGGCAATTACTTTGTGACCCCCACACTTCTTCTCCAAAATCCATTTCCCTTCCACACATCCACACCCAATTGTTTTTACTCACCTATATTTGCCACCTAGGAGAACTTTAATCAAGTAGCTGAATATTTGAAACAAGCTATAGCACTAACCCCCGGTCTGACTGACATTTCAACTCAACCCAGACAAGCATGACTGCACATTCATCATCGGCTACAAGCAAGGTTTTCTTTGTCCTCTACTATTCTATACACAGATTAAAAGACTACTTTCTGTTATAGATGACATATTGAGTACATGCATGCATATATTTTCCTTGATTAACATTATCAATTTTGACTCCCAAATTTAATAGCTATTTTGACTGCTACACCATAAAAAGATAAAAAAATTTGCCTATCTCTTATGTTGCTTGATATTAAATTGCAACATGTTACCATATATTGATCCAAATTTATAATACTCACTCATGCATGTTGATTAAATCTAATACACTTAGCATCAAATTCAGACAACATTATGTTTTTTATAATTTATGAGTGATCCATATTCAAGGACTGTTATCTGTTATAGGTCATATATAAATTATTGTCCCAGTTTTATAATTTATAATACTAATTTGAGAACAAAACCGTTGTCTACATTAAAAATTCAGAGCCATAGAAAATCTGTAGCGCAGGCCATTCAATATTGACTGCCCTGAACTCCACACTTCATACCGATAATATACACAATACAAACAAGTTGGCTTTTACCTTCATATTTTCACTTATAAAAACTACATTCTAATCTCTAATATTTATTCTTTATTCTTTTATGTCCAGTTTTTGATAAATTATTCCCTGCTTTGTTCTGTGACTAATTTCATTAATTTTTGTGCTATAGGGCCCATCAAACTGGTTGGCAGCAATACGGTTTTCGGCCACATTCCGTGTTTCCAAGGTCAACATTCAAGCATTTTTCCAGTTCCTTTATTTCATATGAAACAAAATTCTTCTATCTAATGTTAACATGTTTCCTTGCAGAATATCATTGAGGTTCCATTGTCTTACCATAGAAAATGGAGGCCATATTACCCGACGTATGTTTTGTTTCAGTATAATGGAACCACACATTTTGTTAGGCTACGCAAATATGATAGTCGATACTTTTTTGCTGATGGGCTAAAACAGTTTAAAAGAACTCACGACATTGACGATAGTGTCATCATGCGGTTTTTTGCTGCTGACAAAAATACTTCCTTCAAGGTGGATGTCATTGGACCTATCCATAGGTAGGGCCGTGCAAGGTCGGTTCTGGCAACTAGGAGACACATCTTTACAGCCGATGCCACCGAACACATGATGCAACACAGCTTCCCTTTGGTAATGGTTTGCTAGCCAGACAATTATGTTCTTACTATTAATTTTTTTTTCCTTTATATTGCTTTAACGCTGACTACATGTTGTTATTTTTCTCACCCCAACTTTTCTTTATGATAGTAAACCTATTCTATTATTAAGTTTTTGTCTTTTATATTGGTTTAATTTAAATAACTCTGAGTGTTGTAAATACAATACAGGGAAAACATTTAGTCATATGATCACTGTTTTTGTTTCAATGCAGCTTCTTCCACCAGCAGCTTTAAATTTTTTGTTTGGATCACAAAAGGTAATTCCTGTTCAGAGAGCCTATGGTAGATGCAACCAACGGCAGATCACCATGCACGATGGTGTGCCATCTGTTGCCCAGTCATGGTTCCAATATCTCTCTAAAAATAATTTAATGGCTGGAGATGAGGTCATATTCTTCTTCAGATTTGACGAACACGTATGGGAAGTTCTATTTAGAAAAGAAGTTATATGAGATGAAGACCTCTCCAGCTGAAGATCATGCACACAGACTATTTTTTTTTAATTTCATTTATGTTTTGATTAATGTTGTTACTCAAATACATTACGGTATCAGACAATTTCATCTTTATTACTTTCTTGATTCAATGTTTTTGCCTGCAAAGGTTTAACCATGTTAATTAAGTATCCTTTTATTCTATTTAGTTATATTTTTCCTATTTATATGTTAAAGCTTAGTAATCATTTTATTCCTATTATGTAATAAAAAATAAAAAATTAACTGACTCGTGCATACATCAGAAATACTATCATTATTATTATTTGCTCACCGTTTTTAAAAAACTTTTTTTCCTACAACACTATTCTTCTTACGTTGTTTTGACCACAATTTATATACATTTTTTCCCAATTTCTCTTAGCACATTTTTAAAAACTTTTAGTTGCTTTACATTTAAAATGTATAATGATACATGTCATATGATTAATTATATCAATTGTGCATGTTTGGTTATATATAGTTGGAGTCAAAGTTTTAATTCTGTCATTCAATATATATGATGCATTTATTAATTTTTTCCAAAATCATGCTTTCTAATTAGATTGATAGTGTCATTTTTATTGACTGTAAATATTTATCATGAAAGTTATAATGTTTTTCATGATTTAGCATATATATAGTCAATAATTAATATTAGTATGAATTATGGAAATAAAAAATGGTAACCATAGTTTGTTTTTATACAAATTTTACATAAAAGAAATAAAAAAATAAAAGAAACAGATATTTGTAAATGGAAAATATTCGGCTAGAATTGTGTTAAGTGTGTATTTTTTTTAGCAAAAAATACCAACTTATTTTATCGATATAAAAAAATTAAAACAATCTACAAATAAGTGCAACATGTTAAGTACATTATTTAAAGTGAGCATATAAAATAATTAATTTATTATGATAATTTTGTAACTAAATAATTATATAATTTGTGGACATCTTATTTGATATTGCCTCTCATTTTTAATCTATTTTTATTTCAATACTGCCAATTAAATTATTATTGATGTTAAATTTTTAAAAATTGTCATGTTGTATTTTATTTCTTATGTTTTGCAAAACAAATAAACATGCATGCTAAATACCAGTGTTTAATTTATTATTATTATCTTTATTGATCTAAACTAAGAACGGGTTTTAAAGTTAATTCATCTTTGTGAAATTGTAATCTTTTGTTATGTCCATTGTAACACGTGTGTCGTACACAAGACATTTTATTTTTTCTTATCTTTAACATTTTTTTAAAAAAATTGTCATAAATATTGCTTTACAATTCTATTTCATTTTATTATTCATTACTCATTATTATTATTATTATTATTATTATTATTTTTGTGTTGTTATGGTTTAACCAGAAATACTATAATTATTATTATAGCCTGAATTTTTTCTATTAAATTGTCATAACCTAAATTAATACAAACATTTCTAACTTTCACCAGGGTGACTTCACCTTCAACACTAAAATTATTACTATAATAACATGCATTTTTAAAAAAACACAAAAAAATAAAACACATTCGAGGAAAAAAATATTCCAATTTGTTGGATTTTGGGTATTTTAGTTTGGCTCCAACTATCACTTTTTGCATGCATTCCTGGTCATTCTTTCAACTACTACTCCACCTTTTGAATGCATTCTCGATCATTCAAGAACAAGAAAATGCTTACTCTGTCTTTGCGCATTCTTTCACTTTTTTCTTTGCTTGGTTTGGTTTCTTTCTTTTTCGTTTTTGTACCTCCATCATTTGCAGTTTGATTTTTCAACTGCTCTCAGGCCTTCCATTTTGTGGACATTTGGTCTTGCTTCAAGTTTTCTCGCTTCTTAGGTTTAAATTTTCCAGCTGCTCAGAGTTTCCATTTTGTGGAGATTTTGCTGTTGTCGTGCATTTTGGTCTCACGATTTTGGTTTTTTCTTTACATTTGTTTACAGTCGCAGGTGTTTTGTTTTCATGCATGCATTTTTGGTGTTGTTTGTTTTTGGTCATCTGCGGTGTCGCTTGCTGATTAATTTGGTTTTTTAAGTTAAATTTTTTTCATGTTTTTTTCTCATGATTCCTTTGCTGATGTTGTTCGGTGTTTCACAATCTAATGTTCAAGGTAACCTATAATGGTCATGGTTGCAATATTTTCTGATACTATGCATGTTTGTTTGTTAACCTGGCTTTCATTTTATGCTCATTTGCTGTTGTCGAGCATTTTGGTTTGACTTTTTGCGGTTTTGGTTTTTTCTTTACATTTGTTAACGATCACACATGTTTTTGTTTCATGCATGCATGTTCGGTGTTGTTTATTTTGGTCATCTGTGGTGTCGCTTGCTCATCTGTATGTTTGGTTGCTATTGCAAGTTTTTGGGTGCTGTTGCGGATTTGTTGTTCAGAGAGCTGAATTTGCCTTTTTTAATTAGTTTTTTTTTTCATAATGTTTTTTAAGACTCTTTTGCTGATGTTGTTTGATGTTTGCAGGCGAATATTCGAGGTAAACTATAATGGTGATGGTTTATGCATGTTTGTTTGTTACCCTTTTTTACGATCGGCTTGTTGTCTAATGTTATTTGGTGTATGTTTTTAGGCAGGGCCAACAAAATCGGGTTATAGCTGAGGTGTCATTCCGAGAGTAATATTTTCCTATCGAGGTAACCTTGAATGACCATGCCTGGAATTTTTTTTAGTTGATAGCAATATTTGGTGGTTGCCTTGCCTGATAATTTAATTTGTGTCTGTTTTGGTTGTTGTTTAGACAGGGACAACGAAATTGTATAATAGTGATAGAAATATTTTGGTTGTTTTGGTTGTGTCTGTTTTGGCTCCATATTTATGCATGCTTGCCTATTGCCTGTTTTTTTTATTCATGCTTTGTTTGATGTTATTTATGATGACAGAAATATGTTTAGTATCTATCAAACACAAAATATTTTGTGTCTAATGTTCCTTTTTGGTGTTGTTGTTGGTTGTCCAAAAAAACAGAATCAGGTCAGCTCAATTGTTCTTTCTACCTTAGTTATCATATTTATGGTTTGACTTATCATTGTTTTTTTCAATAAATAACATTCTATTTGTTGTTGTTATCATGTTATGTGGTTGTTTTGTGGTTTCAATATCTATGTATGTTTCTGAGTTTTTGTTCAGACTGATGGCACATATTGCTGACAAGATAAAAACCATTGATGGATCTAAAGAAACTCTGAAACTTGTTGTAAGGATAACTGAGCTCTGGTTTGTTGGGACGCCGGGCAGGTCTAAACAAGCTGAGATGATCATCGTTGACTCTGATGTATGCTTTTAATTTGTTTTTTTTGTTCATGATTTGTCTCTATTTGTAGCCGTTAATTAGATATTTTTATGATTCACAGGGTGATCAAATCCATGTGGTTTGTAAGCAAGACAAGTTAAAGACATGGAAAATGAATTTGAAGGAAGGTTGTACTTATGTGATGCACAATTTTAGAGTCAGCATGAATGATGAACAGTACAGAGTTTGTGATCATCCATATAAATTGACATTTATTGGAGTTACGGTTGTCAGACAGTGTGAATTCGATGGGCTTCCTTTTAAAAATTATAGATTTGCAAATTTTTCGGATGTCGTTGCTAGCCTATTAGTATGTTAGTGCAACTAGATTTACATTTCTAATTTCATCACCAGTGTTTGTGTTTTTTTTTCGTTACTGATTTTTACTCTATTTTTTAGACACCATTGGTGTGGTTGACGAGGTTGTTTTTTGTCATATTTCATCCAGAAGTAAAAGAGTTGTTTTTAAGCTTATGAATTTGAGGTAAACGTTTGATATGTTCTATGAGTTATTCATGGTTGTATGATTGTATAGTTGTATGTTGTTAATTGATTGTTTGTATAATGGTTTGTTTTTGGTCAGTAACCAATTGTTGTCTTGCACTCTATGGGACGATTATTGTCTCCAATTTTTGGAATATTTGGATCAGCATGAGACTGAAAGGCCTATTATTGTGTTGTTGATCAATGCCAAAATTAAAGAGGGTCAGGGTATACTATGATATATAGTTTGTTGTTTTTCATCTTCATCGGATCCAACTTATGCTTTTATTTCTGAGTGGTGCAGGATCCTATCCATCCTCGGTTAGCAATTCTTTGAAGGCTTCTAAATTGATTATTAATCAGCCAATGACACCAATTGAAGAATTCAATCAGAAGTATTTGCCTTATGTTGTTATTAATATATGTTTATTCTTTTTTTTCCTTCGGTTTCTTATTTAGTATGTATAGGCTTTCAGAATTGGGCATTGATATCTGCTCAGTTTTGACACGTTGTTCCTAGTGGAGTTCACAGCCTTCGGGTTCTGCTCAGTTATCATCAAGGGAAACATTCATTTCCAAGTCAGAGGCAAAGACAATTTCTGAGATAAACAACATTTATGAAGTAATTATCTTATTTATGTTTACTTGTTTATCGCTTCTTTGGCTACCTCCTGCTAAATTTTATGCCTATGATATTTCCTGTAGGAGTTTGTTTGTGTTACTGTTGGTATAATCACGAGGATTGTTATGGACAATCATTCATGGTGTTATGCAGCTTGCATTCAGTGCCATAAGAAAACAGATGTCTATACATAATCGTTTGTGTGCCCATGTGGCAAGCATAATGATCAAGTTGTGCTTAGGTATTTGTATTCCTTTTTCAATTTTTGTGGCACCATATTTATGTTTGAATTTATTTTTAGCATTTAACGCTATTATATATGTTTCCAGATATAGAGTTGAAGTGATGGTCAATTATAAAGATGAAAGCACAAAATTTCTCCTGTGGGATCATGAATGCACTGAATTGATTGGGCAATCAGTTGATGAAGTCAACAGCCTCAAAGTAGAAGTAGGTGTCTATAATTTCAAATAAAAAATTTGAATCTTGGGATTATCTTTAATTTTATTTGTGTTTTTTCCTGTTCAAGGATGGTGATCTGGATTTAAATGCCTCCCCAAAAGCACTTGATAAACTACTGGGTCATCTGCTCGCCTTCAAAGTCAAAATCAAGCCGCAGTATAAAAATTATGTTGTTTTGAAATGCTCAATTGACTTAACTTTAATTAATGATGTTCTCGACATGTTGCTTGATGCTAAGGTGCTGTTTTATGGAGTTAAGTTTGCTCATTATTGTTATATCTATATGTTATTCATATGCTAATTTATTTTGCATCGATTCTGTCGATATCAATCAACATCTTATGCAGACATGTCCAAAGATTAAAGTTACAACACCATCTGATTCCAATGATCCTGTCCACGATGAATCTGTAAGTTTTCAGTATTGGCGTCTGTTTCCAATATTGTATTAGCATAGAGATATTTGGACCAGGATTCTAATCCACATGCATAGAGATGATCAAATGGGATCAAGAATTTCGGCTAAGATTTACATCAAGTTGAGTTTTTGCATTAACTTATTGTTATTGTTTGTTCTATCCAGCAATCCATTTCTATAACAGCGGACCATGATCCACTTATTGGACTTCCCTTGATACCAACAAAACGACAAACATTTCATGAATGTGATGATGAAGCAAGAAGCTCCCAGATTTCACCAACTTAGCTATTGTCCAAAAAATTAGCAAAACATGAGCAAATTGAATAGATTTGTTGGTTAGGAATAACCAACACTTTTTCCTTTTTTGTTGGTTATTTGGAAATTGTAATTGAACTATCTTCTTTGTTTTATTTTGATGTGTAACCCTGTCTGGCATGGGTTATTGCAGTCTGACATTCTGTTTATTTTGGAATTCGTTAGTTAATTAGATTGATACAATATCCATATATAGTTTGTTATGAAAAGGTAAGGAATTCGTAGGTTTGATGCAAGATTATAGCAATGCATGTCATTTGATTATTCCGTTTGAATCACTATCATGATTTCCTATTTCTGTCATCCTTTTTCTACTTTGAAGTTAATGTCTCCGACCCATCAGAGAATGAAAATTCTGGATCAACAGAAGGTACTATTACAAATCTCTTCATTGATTTATTTATTTTAATTCTAACTATAATACCTAATTGCAATTTTTGTAGAATCTCAAACTATTTCTTCAGTTGGATATCCAAACTGTGAATCCTCACATCATGATCCTTCAATGGACACAGGAGGTAAATGTCTTATAGAATTCTTTTTGTTTTTAAAAAAACACAACAAAAGCCATTTAAAGTATTTTGATGTTAGCTATCAGTTCATGTTTTGATATGTAATTTAGATATTCCTGTAAAAATTAAATTATCCATGGTTACGGTTATGGTTTAATATGTAATGTTATTATTTCAGCATATTTTGATCTTGGTGACCAGCTCATGCAATGTAGACATTGTAATGCAAAAATGTGGTATAATGAAAGAATATTAAAACGTTCAAATACCTCAAGCCCACGATTCAGCCTATGTTGTGGAAATGGCAAGGTTGAACTTCCATTGTTACAGAATCCACTTAAATTTCTGCAACAAGTTCTATTTGAGCAAAATACAGCTCATGCAAAAAATTATCAACAGAACATAAGAACTTATAACATGATGTTTGCATTTACTTCTGCTGGTATTAAATTTGACAAAACAATTAGTCATTTGAGAGGCCCTCCTACAATCAGAATTCAAGGTCAACCGTGTCACGGAATTGGAAGTCTATTACCAATGCCTGGAAAAGAACCTAAATTTGCACAATTGTATATCTATGAAATAGAAAATGAAGTTCAAAATAGAATTAACACCATGAGGTAGTTAACAACACAACGCCAATATAACATCTCTGATTTACATTGATGTCTATTGTTTTTTTTTTACATTAACGTCCTCTTAATTTTTTTATATATTTGAATATCTGGTTTTTCAGCCACTATAATGAAATTGAGACACATATTGTCTCAAATTTGCGAGAAATGCTGGATGAAAACAATGCTCATGCAAAGAGTTTCAGGATGGCAAGGGATAGATTGACCGGCACTGAAGTGCATAATGTCAGACTTAAATTGATTGTAGGTTGGGAAAAAGATTGTCGTACATATAATGTACCAAGTGTTGCAGAAGTTGTTGCACTTATTGCAGGTGATATTGATATTGTTGCCTCTAAGTAGCTCAAAAATAGGATTCTTTATTAAAAAAATGGGTGGTTGAATTTTTTGGAAAAATGAGTTGACCAAATCTCCTTCAGGAATTTGCCAGGGGATTCTTCACTCAATTTCGAGCATTTTGACATATTATGGGCCTCAAATGGACATTCCTATCAAAAGTTATACATGTTTCAAGTTTAAAAAAATCCATAAAAAAGCATTTGGCCTTTATGAATGGTGGGACCCGCCACGTGGACAGTGTCTCGCCATCTCTACTGGCGAGTTCCACCAGCTGCTGCCACGTGTTCAACTCGCCAACTCCATTGGCGAGTTCCCTCCAAAAATAGACCCCCTCTGGAAAAAGTTTCGAAACAGCCCCCTTTTGGGAATAAGTTTCTAAAAGGAACCTGCTTTGGTCCATTTGCCGCCCACGCTACATGGATCAACTTTATTTTGATGGCATAGCTATATGCAGTCATGCAGGCTTCCCAAATCTTTTTATTACTTTTACCTGCAATCCAAATTGGCCTGAAATTCATAGGTTGTTGACACCTTTGAATTTGACAGCAATAGATAGGCCAAAAATTATCTCCCGAATTTTCAAGCTTAAATATGAGCAGATGTTATCAGACCTTACAAAGAATCACTTACTAGGAAAAGTCGTCGCACGTAAGTTGATGCTAATTCCTATTTATGCTACTAACAAATAAGCTAATTATTGCAAATTATGTTTTCTTTAATACCTTTTTATTAATGGTATTTGGTTACAATTACAGACATGTACACAGTGGAATTCCAAAAATGAGGACTTCCTCATGTCCATTTATTAAATATCCATCTCTAGACGATATTGATCATATTATATCAGCAGAAATACCTTCACAGGAAGATGATCCAGAACTCTATAAATTAGTACAAAATCATATGGTTCATGGTCCATGTGGAATTTTGAGGCATGCATCTCCATGCATGAAGGAAGGCAAATGTAGTCGATTTTATCCAAAAAAGTTTCAGCCCACAACTCTTATAGATGGAGATGGTTATCTTGTGTACCATAGAAGAAACATTGGTTGGACAATAACCAAGAATGAGATTATAATTGATAATAGATGTATTGTACCCTACAATCCAAAATTGCTGAAAAAATACCAAGCACATATAAATATTGAATGGTGTAACCAAAGCACTTCTATCAAATATTTATTCAAGTACATCAATAAAGGATATGATAGAGTTACCACTGTCAGGGTTCATGATGACAATGGAACAGTTCCTCATGCAAACACTCCGAATGATGAAATCAAGGAATATCTGGATTGCAGGTATAAGTCAAGTTTAATATGTAAATCATGTTATGATTGCATTTAAAATATATTTATTTTGATTACAGATACATTTCTCCATGTGAATCTACTTGGAGGATCTTTGGTTTTCCAATACATGGTAGAAAACCTGTTGTAAAGAGACTACACTTCCATCTTCCAAGACAACATAGCGTTCTCTACCAAGACCATGATGATATTGATGATCTCCTCTCTAACCCAAGCAATTCTGAATCAAAATTTATAGCTTGGATGAATACAAACCAAGCTTTTGTTGAAGGTCAAAGCTTAACTTATTCTGAATTTGTTACTAAGTTCGTGTATAACCAGAAACAAAGATGTTGGCAACTTAGGAAAAAGGGTTATGCTATTGACAGGCTTCAATGGGTTCCCCCAACTATTTTATTTGAGGATGATGTTGACTGTCTCTAGAGGACCAATCTCATTTGAAGATATCAGAACAACTGCTGGTGTTGAATATCCTACATATAGAGAAACATGTTTTGCTATGGGTTTTTTACAGGATGATAAAGAATTCATTGACACAATCAAGGAAGCAAAAGACTGGGGCTCAACACCTTATCTAAGGAATCTTTTGTATTATTACTTTTGACAGGTACCATGAAAAAACTTGAACAAGTGTGGGCAAAAACTTGGCATTGGTTAAGTGATGATATTCTATATAGTCATCGCAGATCAACAAGCACTCCAGGTTGGCTTACATATAGCTTGACACAGAAAAGTTTAATCATAAACATAATCTAACTTGCTTAAAGACTATCTTTCGATGTCATATCCTGAGAATGCTAATTTACTAACACATGCAGACAATGACCTCATTTTGTTTGAGCTGAATTTCAATAATGAAGAACTTAGATAAGAATTCCTTTACCTTTTCCCTCAAATGACAGGTTTATTTATTGTACTATCTTGCCTTGCTTATTTTGCTCCCTTGTGTTTCGCTCTGGAATTTCAAACTGTTATTAAAACCAGAACAATTTTTATGCCTACAGACCAACAAGCAAAAATTTATAACCAAATTATTCAGGCTGTCAATAAAAATGAAGGTGGCATGTTTTTCTTATATAGATATGGAGGTACAGGAAAAACATTCATTTGGAAAACACTTGCAGCCTCATTGAGAGCTGACAATAAAATAGTTATTATGGTTGCTTCTAGCGGCATAGCTTCTTTGTTATTGCCTGGAGGAAGAACAACACATTCAAAATTCAAAATTCCTGTTCCGATATTTGAAGACTCGACATGCAATATTCATCAAGGAACATAATTGGCTGAATTATTGAATGAAACAAGTCTTATCATCTGGGATGAAGTCCCCATAGCTCACAAATTATGTTTTGAAGCACTTGATCAATGTCTAAGAGATGTTATTAAGGCGAAATCAAGTTCTGATAAAAACTTTGGTGGTAAAGTTATGGAATTTGGTGGAGATTTCGGGCAGATTCTGCCAGTCAATCCTAGGGGTAGCCGGTCTGACATTGTTAATGCAACTATAAATTCGTCTTATCTATGGAATTATTGCCATGTTTGGACACTGTCAAAAAACATGCGTTTAGAAGCCAATATAGATGCAACACACAGAGAAGAAACTTTAGCTTTTGCACAGTGGATCCTTGATATCAGTGATGGTTATGCTTCAATTGAAATTCCAAAAGATCTGTTAATCACAGAATATGATGATCCACTCTATGCAATAGTTAATTCTACATTTCCAAATTTATCTCACCATCATATAAATCCTGAATACTTTCAATCTAGAGTGATATTAGCTTCCACAAATGAAACCGTACAACAAGTTAATGATTATATACTATCATTAATCCCAGGTGATTATAACATACTTCATCTAATTCTTATTATATATGAATTTGGACTGTATGCCATTCTCAAGCAAGATTCTCAAGCAGGATTAGTAATCAAATGTATTCAATATTTTATCTCCATACTGATCTTCTAATTTTTAACTGTTTTAATTCTTTATCTGATATGATAAACTGGAAAAAAAAATCACAGGTGAACAAATGGAATATCTAAGTGTTGAATATGTGGACAAATCAGAAACACTAGAGAGTTCTCATTTCCGATCACTCACAACAGAATTTCTTAATTCATTAACAACATCAGGTCTACCGAATCATAGCATCAAAATCAAAAAATCACCTATCATGTTGTTAAGAAACTTAGATCAAACTCAAGGACTATGTAATGGCAGTAGATTAATTGTTACAGGTTAGCTAAACATGTGATTGCAGCTGATATAATTTCTTGCAAAAATATTGGTCACAATGTTTATATTCCAAGAATGTCTATGTCTCCTTCACAATCCCCATGCCCTTTTAAACTTTTGAGAAGACAGTTCCCAATAATGCTTTCTTATGCAATGACAATTAACAAGTCCCAAGGTCAATCACTATCCTCGGTGGGGCTTTATTTACCTAAACTTGTCTTCTCACATGGGCAATTATATATGGCATTGTCAAGGGTAAAATCAAAAAAAGGCCTTAAAGTTTTAATACATGACAAAGACAAAATAAATACAAATTCTACAACCAATGTTGTCTTCAAAGAGGTCTTTGCAAATCTTAAAGGGTTAATCCAGTTTATATAAATTCTCAATTATTATTTTGCATGCTATGATTTTCGATAGTTGCTTATCCGTTCTCTAACATGCAGTTAGATACAAAATGATAACAGGCAACTTTCGACACATCAATTCAAGCACTGATTCTGTCTTAATCAGGTGCACCATATCATATATACTATTTTTATGTCATGTCTTTTTGCATATACCATCACAATCCAATAAACAAATAACTGAAAATATTGTTGCCTTGTGGTTGATTATCCTACATAGAATAGGTCCATTTTTGGTGAAACCTTACAAAATAATTCAGGAAAAAAAGAGCTGAAGCCAGAAGTTCAAGATGTAGGCATAAACATATCCTTTATTCATGTACTTGAATAAATATTTGATACAAGTGTTTTGGTTACTCCATTCAATATTTAAATGTGCTTGGTATTTTTTCAGCAATTCTGAATTATAGGGTACAATATATATGTTATCAATTATAATCCCTTTCTTGGTTATTGTCCCATAAGCATTTCTTCACTTTTCATATTTCCTTTCTTCATACATGGAGATGAGCAAGCCTCAAAATTCCACATGAATCATGAACCACATGATTTTGCACTAATAATAATATATGTCTTTGAATTTGCATCAATATCACCTGCAATAACTGCACCAACTTCTGAAACCATTGTCATCCTAAAACTCTTTGCATGAACATTAATAGATGATGGAAATGTCTAAGGCAAATGCATTTTTGTGATGTTTCATTGGATAATTGGTACTGTCCAGCAATCCAGTAAAAATGTATATATATATATATATATATATATATATATATATATATATATATATATATATATATGTATGTATGTATGTATGTATGTATGTATGTATGTATGTATGTATGTATATATATATATATATGTATGTATGTATGTATGTATGTATGTATGTATAACATAGAAAGCTAGCATTCAGTTATAGTGGCTGAAAAAGCAAATATTCAAATACATAAATAATTTAGAGGGCATTAATGTAAAAAAAACAATTGAAATTGAATCACGTTATTCGATTAAGATGATTTAAGACAAAAAAACTATATCATCGACTATCTAATACTCATCTTTGATTAATTGTTGTGCCACCAATTTCTAACATATATTGATTGATTAAATATTTAATCATTTTTGGAATAATAAATTTACTATGAAATACTATAAATACGTTTAAACAGAAAACTAAAAAAAAACTTTATCTTTAAATTCTTTAAAATTTTGATATCAATGTAAATAAACAATTTAAATTTATTTTTTAAAAACACTTATTTAACAAAAAATAATATCTTAATTTTTCTTACAAATACAATCTAATTATTATCAATTACAACATTTATCACGTTTTTCATATAATCATCAGCATTTTCACAAAAAAATGATTTTCTTGCCTACATCTTTGAAGATATATATATTGCTCATGACATTCAGCGACAAAACAATACTTAGTCTCTATCTAGCACCACAGCAACATTGACAATGATTCAACTCCCTCTACATGTCCAATCTATTAGACCAGCATTAAATATTCCATGATTTCCAATTTACTTGGCATGCCTCGCGTCACACCTCTTGGCTAACCAGTACTTCACTACCTTATTTATTCTACAAACGCTATTTCCTTACAAACATTCACCTCTTAAAACTTTCCTAAAAAACAACAGCGACTGGCCTCCAACTATGAGTTCAAACTCATCGACCGCTTCAAACAAAGTAAATGTCAAAGCAAAAACTCTATTACTTAGTCAATTTTTTAAAAATTCGTCCCAAATTGCATTACCTAATTTCTAGACTGCTCTTTCCGATTTCGAGTTCTATTTGTGATTCTATGATGAAATTTATTATCTAGATTCCAAATTTCCTCACTTGGTTGTGAAATCCTTACCGAGTTTTTCTTCTTTCTCAGTTCATCTTTTCAATGCATGTACCGATATATTTTATGTTTTATAGTTGACGTTCATTTGACATGTCTAAAATAATTCTAGATTAGGGACTATATTGATTATTTAGACTATTGTTTTCATATGACCTTCAGTTTGTGCATCTTCATCTGCCTTAAGAGATTTATCTTTTTTTTCATGCATGTTGGGATGCATTCCCGATCAGCTTCAACTACTCTAACCCTGCTTCCTCTATTTTTGTGCATTCTCTTACTGCTTTTCTTCCTTGCTTTTCTCAGTTTGTTTTTCATTTTTGTATCTCCATCACTTGCACTGTAATTTTTCATCTGGTCAGACCTTCCATTTTGTGGAGGCTTTGCTTTTACTTCAAGCTTTCTTACTTCTTAGATTTCATTCCTGTTCTTGGTTACTGTTATCGTCCGTGCCTAGAACTGCCACATCACAACTTAGATCTTAATTGAATTTTCTAGCTTACTAAACCATATTAAATAATTTCAGATCAGGGACTATACTGATTATTTCAACTGTTGTTTTCATATGGTGTTGATTTTGTGCATGTTAATCTGCCTCATTAAATTTTGTTATTCATCGTTGTATCAGTGTGAGAATGAAAACACCATTATTGTGTTGTCGACCAATGCCACAATTAAAGAGGGCCACCCTGTACTATGATATATAGTTACTTATGTTGGCTTTCTTTCACAACAAATATGTTGTTTTATTGTTTTATTTTCTATGTAGTTGTTTGGTTATTCATGTTTTTTCCTGGTATTGATTTCTTCAGCGGGAGAGGAGTTTTTCTTACATACATTTTTAAATCATTTCAAAAAGCTGAAATATTGTTTAAATCCCTGTATGTTTGATCAGCAATTGTAGAAGGTTATATACATCTAAATGTCCTAATCTAGAATTACATATACCTCTAAAATGACTAAACATAATTACAATCTATATCTTCATTTCTATTAGATCATGACATTTTTCTATCATTTCGGAAAGTTAGAATGTTGTTTAATTTCCTCCATGTTTGATCAGCAATGCCAGATCCTAATATATTGTTTCGACAATTTTCCTGCTAATCTAGAATTGCGTATGTCTCTAAAATTACTAAACATAATTACACTTCCTGTACCTGCTTGATAGATTAAATTTAATTGCTCTGTTTCTTCTTAAGTCCACATGTTTGATTATTATCTATCTGAATAATACAACAATTTTGCTTTTTATCTGCAATCTCATTCTAGGTGGAACTTCCATTTATCAAAAAACCAGCAATCATGCAATTTAGAGCCACGTTCCACAATGATAGGGTAATATTGCATTGAAACTCATTTCTTCTTTGCTTTTTTTTTTTTGCAGCTTATTTATTTTAATTTTCCACACAATATTTTCTTGCAGGACATCATAAAAGTCGCATTTTTTTTTATCACATTCAGTGGGCACCAGAATATCCCGAATTTGTCCGCTTCAAATATAATGGAGTTGTATACCAAATCCAAGTCAGACTCCATAAGGGAAAAGTTTTCTTTGGTGAAGGACTAAAACGGTTTAGAAAAGAATTAGCCATTTATGAATCTACCATCATTCATTTCTTTGCCATCGACCACATCTCAGTATTTGACCTTCATTTCAGTCCACCACTGGAACAGCAGACCTCCGGAAGACCGTGGATGATATCCAGACAACATATTTGGACTCTTGAAATAACACAGTCAATGATTGACACACCGCACACTTTGGTAATGATGACAAAATGTTTATTATGACTTATATAAATACAAACTTAAATACAATTATTATTTATCTTCTTTTGCAGAATCTTCCAAGCTGTGTAACTAGACATTTAAATGGTTGTGACCAACACATGACAATCCTTAGAAGATTAGGGCCTCCGTTACAGTGGAATGTTATCATTCTTGATATTGGAATTGGGGAAAAATATGTTGTGCAACCTTGGTATAAATTCCTTGAAGAAAGTGATTTTTCTCATGGTGATGAAATCTCATTCTATTACAGGCATCATGAACAAATTTGGGAAATTATTATTAGAAGTCAAAAGGATTGGGACGACAGTGATAGTGATAGTGACGAAATTAAGTTTAGGTTGTTTGTTTTGTTTATTAACATTACCTTGGTCAATGAGTAATCTTGCTTTTTTTTATGCAAACAATCTAATTATAATTAATGTTACATATATTTTTATTTTCATACTATTTTTCATTTTAATACTGTATTATAGAATAAATAAATATTCATACAAAATAAATTACAAGTGACCTGTGCATACGCACGGGTTACCAACTAGTTATCTATATAACTTAAGAAAATGCTCTATTGACCGCTATTTTGAAGGATATAGTAGATTCATATGGGCAAAGCATTTGGCCAACTTATTAATTTCCAAAAATCTGAAATCTTCTTCAGTTCGAATACTTTGTCCAATCAGAGACACAACATTTCATCTTTCTTTGGAGTCACGCGAAGCATTGGAGTAGGGAAATATTTGGGTTTACCATCTTTTATTGGGAGGAGGAAAAAACCCATCTTTGGCTTTTTTTCAAAGAGAGACTCTGGAATCGTATCAACCACTGGTCTAACAAGTACCTCTCCAAGGCGAAAAAAGAAATTCTCATTAAGTCACTAGCACAATCTATTTCCTATATTGTACAAGTGTTTTTTGTTACCATTTACTTTAAAAGAGGACATTAAAAATTTGATGAACAACTCTTTCTGGTGGGGAAGCAAAGATAACTCAAATAAAGGAATCCATTGGTTGAATTGGGAGAAGTTGACCGTGAATAAAAATTGGAGGTATGGGTTTTAGGCCTTTTCATCCTTTTAACCTCACCATGCTAGAGAAGTAAGGTTGGAGATAGATGTTAAGTGGCAAAAATAACACATGAAGAGGGTTAAATTGTGTTTTCAAAAGCTTATAATTTTTTTTCCAAATAATTTGTAAGTCTGATGTTAGTTCAGAAATTATTTTAGAATGAAGAACTATTCAAATAGTTTCTAGAAAATATATTTTTATCAGCTCAGGACTTTGTTTAAAAAAATATTGTTTAGTTACAAAGGTTTAAACGAAAGGGCTCAGTTGTTGGTTACTTTTTAAAAAGAGTGTTCAAGCTATATCAATTTAAAAAGATAGTTATGTGATGAAGCAACAAAAATAGCACAATAAAGAGGAAAGGGAAAGAAGATGATGTACAAAGATTTTTATACTGATTCAATCTAACTTTGGGCTACATACAATCCTCATCCCTTAAGATGAGATTTTCCACTAATACAATTAGTCACTTGTTGGACCAACCAACCATTGAATTTTCACAACCTGTCAGCAACCCATTGGACTTCAATCCTAGCCAACAACTAGACCAACAACACATTGAATTTCCACTTATCATCCAATTTTTGGGCTTTACAACAAGATTTTGTGTTTTACTTCACAGAGACAAATTCTACTTTATAAAAGGGATTTTTGAACTTGATGTCAAATTTATTTTATTTTTGAACTTGTTATTAGGAGAGATGGAGAGCCTCAACAAGTTCAGCAATAGAGGATACTGTCAAAGCAACATCTTTGTCTTAAAGACTTTAAATGTGGTTTTTTGGAACCAAATATGTCAATTACTTTGTGTTGTTATTCTTGATTGTTGATTGTCAATTTTATTTCTAATCTTAAATGAAGTCCGATGTTTGTCTTCTTTTACATTATTTATTGTTTTTTGGTTGAGTGGTATACTCCATCTTCATGGATATTCATATTGTGATGGATGTTATTTATTGAAGCAAATGCATGTTATAGGGAGTGAAAATGTAACTATATTGTTTTGCTTAGTAGTTAGTTACAGTTGTGGCTTTTTTTCCAACATTTGCTGGACAAATTTTGTTGATAAGAAGCATGATACATGCTATTAATTTGATGTTGCATATTGATCATACTCGCAACCTTTTTGTTGTTCTTTACCTAAAATGGTATCGACATTAATTACTAGGTCTAACGTTGGGTCTATTTGATCTTGGACCATACATTTTGAGAGGGTTTGTTTTAAAGTTTTTATTAGGCACACACACGTTATAAACACTTGTTGCAAATGACATTAGTCATATTACTCATTGAGTATTAGAATTAGAGTTATTAGGCCTATTTGATTAGGTATGTTTTTAATTAACAGGTACAATTATAGTTATTCACATGTACTACAATTAGATAAATCTAGTAGTTGATTCTCTTAACAGCTCTATTATAATTTTTTAAAATAAATTTTGACTTTGGCTTCATTAAACATATAAACCAGGAATTGTAAAAGGACATGCGTCACTTCAAGATTCAAGCATACACTATGTTACTTATACTCACATATTGGCCCCAACAAAAAAACGAAATTCATTTGGAGTCTACAAACCTAGTCGCCCAACCATGAACTTCATCTAGGGAACCTTACAAAATACCATTTCACCTTCCTTACTTGTTGAAACTATTTAATTAATCGTGTTGTGGTCATTGCTTTGTAATGAAGTTGGATTTTATCACTAGGGACAACTTGTTTTCATTATGTCCTCCCAATAGTAATTGCATAGTCATAGTCATCCTCACTAGGTGATCTTTAAGTTGGCCAATAATTGTTTTTTATCGATGAACTAACTTTAAACGTGAATACTATTTTAAAGGTGTACTCTGAATGTACAAAGTAGTGTTTGATTCCATGTTGGTTGGACTTACCTTGCCTAAGAGGTTTGTCATAAAGCAATATTCCATATTCATCCAAGTAAGAATCCATAATTCAAACTCATCACTACAAAATAATAGCTCATATAAGCATTGACACCAATGGAACTTATATAAGGTGTACTTTAATGTTTTTCATTGTACCAATAACAACTAGTTACATGTTGCTGCAATTTGGTATGCCACGAGGCTCGACAACACTCCAAAACATGAATGCCTTTGTAAATTTGGATGTCACCTCATATTTCAAAATACAAACCATCATAACATCAAAAAATTAACACTACGACAATTGAAGGCAAATAAGTAAACTAGTATCATAAGAATACATCAAATATTTACTTATGACTAGTTGTAACGTTGGGTTAAGGTAGATTGTTACCACTCAATGAATGTGTGCTTTTTGAGTTAAAAGTACTTGATCTGTTAGGAATGGTCCAGATGGTACACATTTTGAGTTTTGAAGCAAATAACCATCAAGTGGTAGTGAATGTTCTCGTCTTGGATTAGCACATAAATATGCATGAGGTTACATAAATATGCATCATGTTAGAATTAGTAACATTAACATTTATAACAATTGTATATATGAAACGAAAATTTAATCTGCGATAGTTGGTCATAGGAAGGCATCCATTGTCAAATACATCTTCGAAACTCCTTTCATGCATCAAATCCCACTAAAAACATGATACAAATCCTCATGTTTTATAATTGTAAAGTGTCATTCATAAATACAATGTATATATTATATTACAAGTTATATTATATTACAAGTTACTGCAAATTTAGGTGTGAGACACCACACTATTTTCAAAGTCTTCATACTTTGTGGCCACTTTATTTTTAAAGCCATTACATGGATATCTATTAACATGAAAACAATTAACAAAATGTTCCCTTAATAATACCATAATATTTTACTTAAGAACAAAAAAAACTTTTGCGCTAGTGAGTCAAGTTGGGCGAAGATCCATAAAGTCATCCCTAGATGCAAGATGCTTGCCCCCGATGAAGACAACCTCCCTACATGAAAATGCATGTTTTTTGTTATATAGATTGTGAACATGTTATTTATTTATTCATATTTACTTGTATTTTGGTATAGTCAACAACTTACTCTAGTGGTTTCATGATATTGAAAACCTTAGCACAAACTTGAATTTCTTCCATCGTCAGTCTCATGTCATAGGAAAGGTAGATGCACATTGCACATTGTCATTTAAAAAAGTAGTAGTTAGATTAAACTTTCTACACAAAAGACATTTATAAAAAATGTTGAGGTTGTATAACATTTATATGCAGAATATGTTGAGGTTCTTGATGTGATGATGTTGGGGTTATGGTTTACTTTGTTTTACGTTTGTCTATGTTAGATCCATGTGACTTTCTTTTTTCAGGGGTTCTTTGTTTGTCAGTTGACTCACTAAGAATGTTGGGAGTGTTGTTATTTGAACCATTTTTGGTAGCATCTAGTGCTAAAGGAGCAACAGGGATCTTCATATAGGGTCATCTGTGTTTGTTGGTGTAGCAACTTTCTCAAGTGTACAAGTTGTTAATTTCCCCTTGTTGCAACTGGTATTATTTGGCATGGCGTTAGAGCCCGCAAATGACAACCTCCTGTGAAGATTAGGTGATCCCTCTTTTGACTAGTAGCTGCATCTTTTGCCTACAAGGGTACAAGACACTATTAGCCATAACTATTAATAATGAATAATCATTTTAAAACAACATACAAAAAATCTAGTCAACATAGGGATGCACGTGCAATAAAAATGATACATTGGTTCTAGTTTCCTTTTCTATAAAATTATTTTAAGAGTTGTCTTTTTCAACTAGCTTGTATTTCTCGATGGACGTCCCACTCTTTTTTTACCCTCCTTTGTTTGCCAATATCGGTGAACTTTTTCCTTGTTGCATGTGAACGGTTTGTTAAGTCCTCCATGTGTCCTCCCTTAAGGCAAGGTTGCATCAAAATCATCAAGACGAATGGTGTCTAGGTTGCTTAAAAGACTATTGGGTCTAATGGTTAGATTCATGCTTTTAGCATCAACATGATTTTCACTATCATTAATCGGGTTAACGTGAGTGTCATGTTGCATTGGTGAAGTGAAATATGTGTCATCGTTTGCGTTTTCATGGTGACTATTATTTTCACACTCACATTGTTGTGATATAACACATCGTGTTATTATCCTTAGTAGTGAAGTGTGAGTGTCATCTAGAGACTCCATTTTAGAAGTTAGCATAGACACAATCACTTTCAGATCCTACATTAAGAAACTTATCATCATTACTTTTATGCTAGTGTTCATTAGTAGTTTTTAGTATCAAATGGCACAGACCTTTATACTTGCAAGAAAATTAGAGAAAGAAGCAATGTCTGAAATGCCTAAGTCTTTAAGCAAAGCAACAATGGTACTAGTTTGCAATGTTGTCACCTGTTCATAAGCGTAATGATAGTCATCCAATGACGAAAATGCACTAAAATGAGTTAAATGGAAATAAACCAACAAAGAATAAACGGCCAACGTTAACATAGGCACTGTGATCATGAATGTTTGAAGGAAGGATTTGACTTTGATTCCTAAGGTCCTTATTAACCTCTATAGCAAGCATTTGAGCCTTGAGCATGTTGAATTTAAACAACCAACAAAAAAATAAATCACAAAAACCTATTAAAGGGGTGGTAAAGGTGCAATACAAAAACAAGTTTCATACCTTAACCATCCGAGGAACCGTCTACCATTTTGTGCAAGCATTTATCAGAAAGTTTCCTAAGTTGCAGGCAAGGAGCTTTCACAATAAGAGTCTCAACCAAGTATTTTTTTATGTGAATAAGGTGAAGCTTGGTTATATACATGGATAAACTCGTTTATGCACCCACGATGAACAGCTATTGAAACATTTCAGGTTTGTTCCATCACATTAAATGCTAGTGAGGCCCACTTTTATTTGATTTATATGTTATCGAACGTTCTTTGTGAGAGAAAGGGCAGAAAAACAAAGTTATTAGCATTGATTGTAGGAAACTCAATTTCTATTCGTAGTAGTAAACTAAAAGCATCAGACTATAGTTTGAAGGTCTGTAGGGAGTTTATTCTAATTATTAATTATTAAAAAAATTATGATTAATAATTAATTACTATTCTAAACAACAATTGGTTTTTCAGAGTTTATTTTAATGTTTAATTATTATATTTTATTTGATTATTAATAATTATTTATTATTCAAAACAAAAATTAGGTTTGGAGAGTTTATTTTAATTGTTAATTATTATATTTAATTTGATGATTAATAATTATTTCTTATTCGAAACACAAATTGGGTTTTGAGAATTTATTTTAATTGTTAATTATTATATTTTATTTGATGATTAATAATTATTTATTATTCCAAACAGAAATTGGGTTTTGAAAACTAGTGTTCATTGTCATTAAAGTAATATAAAGTCGCTGAAATAATAACATTGAGTATGTATTAATTAAACAATAATATATTGGATAAGCACTTCATTAGGCTTAGCATAATGTATAGCATTTTATATTAATGCATGATGGTGACCACATGCAAACCAATACATCCTTCATGTTAACTAAAAAAATATTTACACATAGAAGCAACTTAAAACTACATTTTAGCATAGGATTAAACATTTAAACATTAATTGAACTCATATTCTCAACCCCAAACAACAATCTTCTCACACCATGTTCATAACATAAATTTACTATGAACATTTAGTGTCGCCCATTGAAGTTGCTACACAAGCTACGAATTTGGTCAGACATGAATGTCATTCACATTTGTAAGTGTTTGTTCTGATTCTTAAGCTCTTGCACCTCTTCTTCAAAGGTAGTCACAGGTAGTAGTTGAGATACCTAATACACTTACCAGATGCTGAAAGAAGGTGTTGAAGGAAAAAGACAATGTCTTCTTGAGCATTGTAATCTATCAATGCATATCTCCCAACATGAAAAATAGGCTTACCGTCTAGAGCAATCATCAAGGACCCAAAATACCTTTGAAAATCAACATCGTCGATGCACTTTAAATCTGAAAGCACTATTAGAGTTGGCAACAGTTTAAGGGATGCACATAGTTGTCGTAGCCATTGTTGCCTTAAATGTTGTTGGACAAAAGCTTCATATGTTGTGTTTAACACAAACAGTGTTGTCTAGTTACCTATGATTACCAACCTAAATGTGAAAAGACACATTCAAAAATGCTTGTGGTAACAAATAAATAACCCTTTGAGGCAACGCAAATTATGGTGTACTTACCTTGGCTAGCAGAACACGACTTTGGCGTTGGAATATATGTTGAATGAGGTGTATGAACATTTCAGTGGGTGGGCTCTTTAGAGCAAGGTTTTTAGTTGTCATTAAAGTAATTTAGAGCATCTTGGTATGTCATAAAACCACACTAGTTACTGATTGAGCATCCGAGAACTTTTGTTTTACACTTATCCCACGTGAAGTAAATGTCGGGGCATCATCCAACCACAACAACATAGAACTTACAGTGCTTTATTGCTCCGATCATTTTTTTCCTTGTAGAGCTTCTACCAATTATACTCTTAAGGACTCAATTAGTTCCCATAAATTATAACTAGACCGAAAACCTTGTGTTAATGAGTAGGGGTGGGTAGGTGCATATGCAAACTATACAATCATATGACCATTTAATACAATCAAGGACTTTGGTTTTAGATTGTATTAAGGTGGGGCCTCATTTTTCTTAAATAATACATATTTATATTTTAATAAACTAATTTTTAATTAATAAAATACAGCCTATTGGTTTCTTTAGTTTGGCGATCCTTGCAAATGAGAAATTATTGGTTATTAGTTTGATTTAATGAATGAGTAAGCAACAGTGGAAGCGTGTATGATGGGTATTGGTGATGACACTTTTTGATGTGCCTAGTCGATATTGTTGTATACAATGAGCGACACTGAACACTTTAAGTCATGTCAAATAGTTGTAATGCAATTCCCCAATGATTTCGTATGACCTACAAATATAACAATACACGGTATAGCTCTTGCCTAGAATGCACATGCTCTTTTAGTTAGATAATAGTTTACCAGAATTTATGTGTAAGGAAGAGAAATAAGCCAAGGACTGGGTTGAGTTGTATTTTAATTCTCACTTCCTTTATCATAGAATTTTATTGGATTTAGATATATCCATGGATAACCCAAGATTAATAATTTTTTATAATTTAATAAACTTATATATATTTTTAATTAAATTATAAATGTAATTTTTAATTATTGTTGCATTACAATAATTTAAGAATCACAAATATAATATATCTTTAATATATACATATTATGTATGTGTATATATATTGTGACAAAAAAATTTAAAAATAAATGTAATCATCACGTGTACAATAGGCTTGGCATCTGAAATCCGTAACTGCAAATACTTTTTGGATAAAATCAGTCATGGATAGATGATGAAAACTTTAAATGGATATCCCCTACATTAGTGTACTTTAAGCAATGAAATTTACAATCATATACATGAATGTAAAACAAACATCATCAATGATTATACATTATTTACTATAAGCGGACTACTAGGAGAGATGAAAAACCTTTTTTGTTTGGTATGATTCATTTATGGATGAAACTATTGTTGATGTAGGACATGTATGCCCACAATATATTATCATACATCTAGTCTTTCCACTAAGACCTCAAACATGTGTCTAGTGGTAGACTTTTTCAAGAATAAATCTTAAACTCAAGAACCTAGCTCAAGACCCTAAACACGTGTCTAGTAGTAGATTTAGTGAAGAATAGATCTTGAACTCAATAACCCACCTCATATATGCAAAACATTGTGTATTGGTAGATTTAGTGAAGAACGGATCTTAAACTCAGGAACCCACCTTAATATGCCAAATATATGTGTATTGGTAGATTTAGTGAAGAATGGATCTTGAACTCAAAAACTCAGCTCAATCCCCAAACATGTGTCTAGTGGTAGATTTTGATCTTGAACTCAAGATCCAATATTAAAGATGCTCTAAGTTCATAGTACTTTCTCATGATTCAAACATTTTATAAATTATTGCTCGGATTACCAATAGTGTAGAAATATCCCTAATAAACTTAAGTCAATTCATTTTAACCTTCCATGTATTAATTTTAACCTTCTTCCGCATATAATAAAAGACAAAAAAACTATGTAACATAAATTTTTTAACACTAGGTCATTTTTCAATTTCATAATATCAAACAATTTTATCATTTCAATCTATTTATCATTACATGCAATCATCCACGAAGTTATTATCGTGTTTTATTTTTCTAACAACAAACTTAATTATTATTTAACATTAACTAAATATTTATTAATCCAGATATGTAGTATCATATTAAACTTTTAATTACCAAAATATCTCAAATTAACTACAAACCATCCATTTATTTTTCCCTATTAAAATTACAACTTTTTCCCAAAATGTGTCTAAAACAAGGTCAAGGCACAAACTTCTCCAAGCTGAACAAGTTTCTTTCTCACTTAAAAGGGCCTTTTTCCCTTACCATCAACTACCACATCACTTCAATTCATTTTCATCATCCGATTAGCAACAATTCTATATTGGGTCTCAACTTTCTTTTTTTTACATTCGAGCCTTTCGTGTGTAATTCATAGTTCATCAACAAAAGAAAGGCTCATGTTGTCCGTTGTCTCTCTAACTATCAATTTACGGATGTCCAACAACCCAAATTACTATTAGAGTGAGTGTAAACATGTCTACTTTGGAAATATGGATGTCCCTACAAAATAATTGTCTGTGGTGGCCAGAGGGTATTGGTCACGCTGAACAGGTTTCCCCCTACCCAATAAGGCTTCAACCCGACAAACAATGGTTCATCTTTCCTTTCATAACCTCTCACATTCGATTACAAACCACATGCACCTATGCATATCAAACGCAAAGGTTCCAACCATATATTCAATCTTATACATCAAAACCCATTAATGGATGAACATATCATCTACTAACAGCTTCACCAATGAAGAATCGTAAACGATAACACTCCAACAACATAATGCTCATTGCGGCGCATGGAGGGGCCAAAATGGGAAATACACAAAGAAGGATAATTGTGCAAACAAACATCCTGGTCACATTATGTAAAACTACTTGTGACTTAAAAAAATAAGAAACTAAAATATTATATGGAAAGTGATATAAGGTTACATATCTCGTCCGCCAAATATAATATCATATATCCAACCATATATAACATCTTGGTCCATGCTAGCATTGTCTTATTATAATGGTATATATAAAAGAAGGTTCTGATTATATGGGGTGATTCTATTAAACTACATCATACCTATAATATATCCAAATGATTATATTAATTTTTATAACCATTTTTATTAACCTTACTACTTATAATATTTTCATATATATGATAACTTTAACATATTTAATTAATTAGTTTAATTTAAAAATATTATAAAATTATGTTTTTTCACTTTTTAATGAAGATTAGCTATCAACAAAGTCACTCAATATTTTGCACCAGTAATACGATTACAAAAATTATAAAAAAGAACTAAATCAACTTGTTTTTAAAAAATAAAGTAATAAGGGAACATGCAAGACATCATCAAAGTAAAGAAAATCATACCTAGACAACACCCTCAATATTCACAATTTTCTGGAGCAAGTCTAAATAGAAAAAATATATTTAAATATTTATTGACATACCTACTAACATACATGTATTGGAATTTAAATTAAATAATTAAAATGCATTAAAAACTCAAAGTAATATAAAAAATTACTCTTATAAATTATAAAATGTGATTTTAACACCAGTGCAAGACACAAACCACTAAGCTAGTATATTAATAGGGGTGAAAATGGATTGGACTTTGTCAGGCCCTACCTAAGTCCGATCTGACCTATTTTATATTTATGTAGCCCAAGCTGTTACCCATCATGAGCCTATATTTAGGTTTGAGCCCGACTTTATATAAGCTCGTCTAGTCCTTTAGCCTATTTAAAGATTTGTTTCATATTAAAAAGTGTAAAAAAAATTTTAACAAAGCCAAAATTTTTCATTAAAAATAATAAGTTAGTTAGTTTTAAACCATAAGATGTGGTCAAAACTTGTCTACAAACATTACATGTGATAGACTACCAAAACCGTTTAAGCCAAGTCAAATGAAATAACCATTATTCTTCTTACTCATCTATGCTTATAGGAATTAACTTATTTTAAATGTTAAAATGATTCAAATCCTCAAAACACTAAAATAATTTTGTAATTTGATTAATATAATTATAATATGATATATGATATTAATAATAATATTTTTATTAAAAAATATTGTTGTTAAATAGGCCGGTTAGTCAGGCTTAATAAGTTTTTTAATAGCCTATGACCTAACCTATTTAACTAAAAAGAATTTTTAAAAAGTAGGAGTCTCACCTTTTTGTTAAACAAGCTAAGTCAAGTCAAACCTTAGATGGGCTGAACCATAGACTCCTAACAGATGTCCCTTAATTTCACCCCTATATATTAGTATGTTGACACATTCCAATTTTTGCAAGTACATATCCAAAGAAAGTTTCAAATTTTCAATAAGGATTTAATTAGAATACAATTTAAGTTACTTTTAGGTTAAATTATTTTTTTAAGTTCTTTAATTTATTTTTTATGTTCAATTTAATTTTCTAGTTTTTTTTTGTTCAATTTGATCCTCTAATTTTTTAAATCAATTCAATTTGATCTTTTAGTTTAAATTGTAAATCACACTTTGTGATGGTTTAAAAGCACCACAAAATACATACTTCCAAAAAAAAATGAATATGTTTAAAAAATTAAATGATCAAAATTGAAAATAAAAAACTTAGAGAACCAAATTGAATCAATTTTAAATATTAGAGGATTAAATTGAACATAAATAATAATAATAAGTTAGAGAAGAAAAAAACTAATTTAACATTTTTTAAAGATGTTTAATTAATCAAAATTAAACCTTTAAAATATTTCAGCAAAAAACAAAATTCCATTTCGTTGACTTATGCGTATTTTCATGAAGTAGGAATGATTTTGGTGTTACAAACATGCCCTTTTTCTCTAGAAGTTGACGCACGCGCTTCCTTAATCCTTCCATCCTCCCCTTTCCCAAAGAAAGTGACTCCAGTTTTTTTTTTTTTTTTTTTTTATCACCTTCTCTTCTTTCACACTCAAGCACGTTTTCAAATTCCAGCATTCCACGCAAACCCCAATTGGCAAAGCATTGGTGTACCCGCCCACACAATTTGTTTGTTTTATTTTGTTTAACTTTTCTTTTGGATTTGAGGTTTCTTTGTTTGTCTTTTTCTTTATGCATGCTGTGCTGGCAGAAGTTGTTCTTGGAAGAAGCTAGTTGTTGTTTCTCGTAGAGGGTTATATAATCACTGTGATATGATTATTACCCAGTTGGAGAATCTTGAATATTCTGGAAAAGTTCTGTGTTTTTCGCTAAGTGCTGTGAATGGTGGGGTTGTTTGTTTTAGTTAGAATTTGTTTGATTTTAAAGGTTAGAACTTGCAATCTTGAATGAGGTTTTTCACTAGGATTTGTTGGGGTTATTAGAGAAGAGATATTTTGTTGGCAGATCTGTCAGAATTTGTAGGGTGACCGTTGAGGTGCTTTATCAGGATCATTTTTTGGAAGGAAGATGGTTGGAAGCAATGGGAATGCACATTCAAATGGCTCTCTTTTGAATGTTAATGGGGGTAGTTTAGAAGAGAAGGTTGATGAGATTCGTGGGCTTCTTGGGAAAGTGGAGGGTGATCCATTGAGAATAGTTGGTGTAGGAGCTGGTGCTTGGGGTAGTGTGTTTATTGCTATGCTGCAGGAGGCTTATGGTAGTTTAAGAGAAAAAGTTCTGATAAGGATATGGAGAAGGCCGGGAAGAATGGTTGACAGGGCCACGGCTGAGCACTTGTTCGAGGTGATCAATTCAAGGGAGGATGTACTGAGGAGACTTATTAGGAGGTGTGCATATTTAAAATATGTCGAGGCTAGATTAGGTGATAGAACACTTTATGCAGATGAGATTTTGAAAGATGGGTTTTGCCTGAATATGATTGATACCCCTCTGTGCCCTCTGAAGGTTGTGACAAACCTGCAGGAGGCTGTGTGGGATGCTGATATCGTGATTAATGGCTTGCCATCAACGGAAACTCGTGAGGTGTTTGAGGAAATTAGTAAGTACTGGAAAGAGAGAATCACTGTCCCTGTCATTGTATCCTTGGCAAAAGGTGTAGAGGCTGAATTGGGCACTGAGCCACGGATAATAACACCAACTCTAATGATCAATCAAGCAAGTAAGATGCATTTGCTTTTATTTTGTTATCTGCTTTATGTAGTGTTATGTGTTGATTGAGTGATTTGCACTCTAAAGTTTCCTTTCTTTCTATCTGCATTTATAAAGATATTTAATACTACGTTAGTTCTCTTTTAACATATTTAAATAGTTTTTTAATTTATATGGTTCTGACTAGGCTAAATTTTCTGCTCCTCTTTTGGTTTCTCTATTGCACTACCGATATACTATAAACTTTTACTTGTATGTGGAGACAGGCCTAGTTATATGATTTCTTTACATGTTTGTGAATAAGGGAATACAAGCAAGACATAGTATTGAAATGTGAAAACAATCATGGAAAGGTTGTCCGTTGTCCCCAAGAATGCAACCACTGACTGATAACCTTTCTCTGGTGTCTTTTTAAAGTGCCAATAGTCCCCAAATTTGTTGATGAAAAATTACCTGACAATACATAAAGAAATTGTTTTCTGGTTTTCCCGTCTGCTCATGTTTAGGCACACATTGAGAAACCTGAGTCTTTATTTGAATATGATATGGGAACCCTAAGACTCAGTGACAAATTGGTATCTTTGGATTTCATTTGCTTTTTTTTCTTTCTTCTTGTGGTTTTCTTTGTTTGCAACTTTCCTGACACTAATAAATTTTTTTGGCTGATTCATGGTCTTGTTAGTTGAATTCACCAGTTCAGTCTAGTGTTAAGACATTGATTTGAAGGATCTGTTCCTTAGTTAATGGGGAAGTGATTTGTTGCACAATTGAAAATGAGGAAGCACATTTTAGGATGTCCAATTCAATAGCTGTTAGAAGTATAGAATATTGAGACACTGGACAAGATTTTTCATCGCTTGCCATCTGTTAGGTGATTAAAGACAAGAAAATTTAATGAAGCTTGAAGATACAGGATCCTGTGGTGTTAGTACCTTAAAATTCTGACTATGATTGCAACTAGGTGCTGCTATCTCTGATAAAGTAGGGCATTAGTGGACCACTTACTCCTTCTCTTCTTTCCATGAGGTAATGTGTGATAGTTTGTTTGTGATGTTTGAATTGCAATGTGTTTTTATGGGAAAGGTGCTGACTCATGGAGTAGAAAGATGAGGCACTTAAACAAGTAAGATTGTGCAACTCTGAAAGGGCTATCTGAAAGAATTTGACGTGGAGTCCTCAAAAGGAAAGAAGTACAATTAATTAACTTTCCTTTATCACATACAGTTCAATGGAAATTTCTTGAGTTACATGGCATGCTTGGGTGTGAAATCATCCATCCTTTACAAGAGCCATTTCTTAAAATTATTGAATTTCATGATATTAGATCCTAATGTGGCATCTCTATGTGCTTTCACTACTTTTGAAGCCATTTTATTTCTAACATGCATGAGTGTTGTCCATTTGTGCCTTGAAATAGAATTTTCACATTATAGAAATTAAAATTATTTGAGTTTCATTTCAGAAATCCAATAGTTTAAAATAAGGGTTATATTTTCAGTGTATATATCTACATGGCTTTGCTGTACAGAATTTAGATGAGCTCTTATGATTTAATGATTTTTTCTTTCTTTTATATCAAGACAAACTAAATCTGAAGCTTTTTTCCTAAATTGGAATTACTATGCAATATGTGAATAACAAGATAACAATTGAAGCTTTTTCTTTGGGATGGAATTTTGTAAATTCACATGTGAGTTGAGTATCTCTGCATGCTAAGGGTTAAGATGAGCTGCTATACAGTGGATCATTTGATGTTTGATAGCCCTGTAACCCAAGAGATATGCTTGTTTCTTTCAAAACATTGAGGTTTTGTTTATTAAAATTTAAAAAGTGATTTCTGTTCTTATATACATGTTTATAGTTGATACTTGATACTGTATGCATAATTCATTTTTGTTTATTGTCACTTTTTTGGCCTTCATAGAAGCTTATGTAATTGAACCTTATAAATAGCAATAAAAATTCCCTAAAGAATGAGAAGGTAATGCAAAGTAATTATTATTTTTGAGATGGATGAATCTTAATGGGATTTCTCTTGATTAATTCTTTGTCTATGAAGAAAAAAAATCTTGATATTCTTTCTGGAGTTCTTATTTTTGTAATGGTACATGACATCCATGTTTAATTAAACTCCCATCGTTGCCTGATTTCTTTGCAGCTGGCGTTCCCTTGGACAGCATCCTTTATCTTGGAGGACCGAACATTGCCTCAGAAATTTACAACAAGGAATATGCAAATGCTCGGATATGTGGGGCAGAAAAATGGAGGAAAACATTGGCAAAGTTTTTGAGGCAACCTCACTTTATAGTGTGGGATAATGGTGATCTTGTTACTCATGAAATCATGGGTGGATTAAAGAATGTATATGCTATTGGAGCAGGTAATTTCTCCATTTTCCTCTTACATTGCTATACATTGTAAAGAATAACTTCATAGAAGCTAGTAGGCAAATGCTATTTTAAGCAGGAAATACATAATATTCATTCTGGTTTTATTAAGGAGATCGAGCATCAGGAGAAAATATTGTCTGTGTTGGATCTTTGCTTGTTGCTCATTGTGTCTGCTTTACTGGAATTGTTATTATTTGAGTATAGAAAAGGGGGAGAGAGTGAGAAATGTAGGTGAAAATGGGGAGTTATCAAGTGTTTTTTAGCATTGTGTGCACAATTTATATTTAGACATCCTTCTCATTAGATAGTAGATGTACTAGTGGCGAATTTTGGCTAGAAGATTTCCCAGTTCCCACTTTCTTCCATCTTGAGCATTTTACTTTTCGTCTTTTACCATTTAAGAGTCTAGTTTAGTGGATTTACTTTTGCCAAATATCATTTGGGGTGTCTTAGAGACTTATTATAAGGTATTTATATTTCTGAGTGATGCTTGATGTTTTGGACTTTTTGATTATTTTTCTGCCAGTTCATGAGTCCTCTTTTTATATCGTCAAGTCTTAAACTGTATTTATTTAATTTCAATTTAACAGGAATGGTAGCTGCTTTAACAAATGAAAGTGCCACCAGCAAATCTGTATACTTTGCTCACTGTACTTCAGAGATGATTTTTATCACTCATCTATTGGCAGAAGAACCAGAAAAACTTGCTGGGCCACTTTTGGCTGATACTTATGTAACCTTGTTGAAAGGTCGTAATGCGTGGTATGGACAGAAGTTGGCCAAAGGGGAATTGAGCCTTGAAATGGGTGACAGTATCAAGGGCAAGGGGATGATTCAGGTATTTTGTACATTCAAATTTCAACATGCTTGTGACTTGGGGATAATGGTTGTCTTGCTGTCTGATAAGAAAGAAGAAAGAATTCGGGCATAAATATATATTTGATACCAGTAAATGCTTTTTTTTATACTATTCTCCAAGGTTTTAAAAGCGGTCCGCGATTGCGATTTCAGCTTCAACGAGGTTTTTTGGGTCATTGTGGCTGCATTTGTCTGCAATGTCTCGCAATACCAAGGATCGCAACAGAACCGCAACTGTCACCATGAATCCGTGATCACAATATAAAACTTGGCTAGTTTCAATTTAAATTTTATTTGTTTTTTAGTCCTTAAAAATTACAAATCCCCATGTGCTTTTAGTCCTTCATGACTTGTAGGGACTAAAATGCATTGTTTTTGTTTAAAAAATAGGAAATGAAAATGAATAAAATATGAACTTTAGGCTTTGTTTGGACAAGCTTTGTAAGTACTTATAGGAGAAGAAAATAAAATAAGCTTCTCCAATTAGCTTATACATAAGTGAATATCAGCTTTTTGGAGAAGCTAAATTATAGCATCTCTAACAAGCTGAAATTTAGCTTCTCCAAAAAGCTGATATTCACTTATGCAAAAATTGATTTTGGCTTATGAGAGAAGATTATTTCATTTTTCCCTTTTGATTTTTCTCTCCTATAAGTACTTATAGAGAAGCTTATTCAAATATGACTTAAAACAAAAAAGAATTTCATATTTTTCAGGGATCAAGAATACATTTTAGTCCAGAATTGAAGATAACACGTTTTTTAAAATTTGGACATTGCTGTTCCTCAATGGTTATTTTGGTTTGTGTTGTAGGGAGTCTCTGCTGTTAGGGCCTTTTATGAGCTACTTAGCCAGTCCAGCTTAAATGTCCTAAATCCTGAAGAGAACAAGCATGTAGCCCCAGTGGAGCTCTGTCCCATCTTGAAGATGTTATACAGAATATTGATAATAAGGTAACACATTTAGCTACCTCCTTTTTTACCTTTGAATGATCAAAACAGAGAACTGAATTCTAATTGTGAAACTACATTTTCAATGGTTTTTGCTGATCTTGCTTTGATCTTCAGGGAATATCCAGCCCAGGCCATTCTTGAAGCATTAAGGGATGAGACAATGAATGATCCCCGTGACCGCATTGAGATTGCCCAAAGCCATGTGTTTTATAGGCCATCTCTTCTTGGTCACAAGCCTTAGAGTGTTTGTTTTTACGTTTAAAAGTTTCAAACTACAGTTTAACTCAATGAGACAATGACACTAGACCCTTGGATTGGGGTGTAAATGCATTGGAACTCTGTAATGTGAAATATTAACACACCTAGTCTAATTGGTTTGGAAGTAAATTTCGAGACTTGGTAATAGTATTTGTAAATATCAATGCATTTTATTCTTATGCATGATTTTTTGTTGGAATTTAATATTTCAATAATTAGTGTATTTTAATATTATAAAATAATTATATTAATTATTTATTATTAGTGAGTTTTATTTTATATGGTTAAATTAAGCGATTTTGTTAGAGTACTAAATAAGATAACATGGACTTAAATGAGCATATGTTGATGTTAGTCCATTAAGGGATAATGGGAAGAATCGTAAGATTGAGGTTGTCGGTCACATTATTTGTCAGTTTGTGATTCAACAATTGTCAAAAAATGTTTTGATTATAAACCAATTAGATATTTTACTTCAATCCTTAATAATCAAACATGATGTAGATTTTAAAATTTATGATTTTTTTTGTTTTTACATAAAAAATACTAAAATAAGGATTAAAGATTAAAATCTCATCAACAAGTGATATTAGAGCATATCCTTATTGTTTCATTATTAGGATTAAGTTTTCTGTTTGTTTATTATGAATAGATAGAATTTTCTTGTTTGCTTATTATGGTTGGATAGAATTTTCTTGAAGGTTTTTTTTTATTCACTGTTAACTCTGAAACAATATATAAATCGTATATATGTTTAATTGTTAAGGTTGGCTTAAGTATTTTTTTCTTAAGTAGCTATTCGGTGAAATTTTTTTTGGAATATTCGAATTTGTTGGTACAGTAAATTGATATTTCAAATTACAAAAATAAAGTAATATCCTATAAAGTTCCTTCTATCGGTGCCTTTTGAAAGTACTGTTTTATATGGATTAAAACACCGACACACTTTTAAAGGCTTTTGAAAGCATTTGATTGAGAAGCGTTCAGTTTGGAAAAAGTTTGTCGTTGGACATGCATCCTGATGTTATCGCTCCAAATGTTATAAGGCATTGTTAAAGGAGGAATGCTATTGTTAAATGAGAAAATAATATATTCTTTAATATACTTTTTAAATATATTTTTTAACTGAAACTCATAAAATCAGAAGAATCATGTTATAGGATTATAAATTTGTCATGTTTAATAAATTTTAACCAATTAGAGAGTTTGACAAAGAATGTGTTTCTAACATTTCTCTTATTAAAGAGTATTAACAACACACTCTAATATATTCCTTCAAACACATTTTTTTTAATTGGTTAAAATTTATTAAAACCCACAAAATCAGGAGAATTATTAAATATGTTATAGGACCACAATTTTATATTATTTTTAATAAATTTCAATCAATTAAAAAAATGTATAAAAGAGTGTGACAAAAAATATTTTCCTAACATTTCTCTCGTACGAGGAATGGGTGAATTAAGAGAATGAAATTCAAAAGATTCCTTTGATGCTTCAAAGAAATTGATGGCATTCATTTAGCTTTCATGAAATTGTTATATAAATATGTATTTTTTTTATTTTATAATATCTATTGATTATGGATTCTTTCCGGTAACATTTTTTTTGGATTTTAAATATCATGAGATATTTAGTTTAACATATATTTATACATCGTGTAGAATTGTCAAAATTCTATAAAGAACAAATGAAGTCTAAGATTTGAGAGTGTTGATCTCCATCAAAAGATGCATTCTGTTGTGTAGATTTGCTGCTGAGGAATGAAAAGTGATATTTCTACTAAAATACACAACACTAAAGCCAATAAGTGTGAACTCACTGTATGAAGAATAAATGAAGTCAATATCCGAAAATATTTATCTTCATCAAAAGATGTGCTTTGATGTGATGGATGAAAAGTGACTTTTTGCTAAAGTGCACAACACAAAAGCCAATAAGTGCAAACTCTCTACATAAAGAATGGATGTGCATTTAATGCTCATTAAATACCCCTAACGACCATTATCATCATATAAAAATCAAGCGACGAATCCAACCATTGTGAGACAACGGATACTTGCACGCATTAAATACCACAAGTTTCGAAGAAGATACAAAACCTTGTGCACATATATTTATTCATTCTTTCTATAAAAAGCTTTTCGTATATTTATTGTAAAGATAAAAAATTCTCAAAACAATTTGAACGTATTATAGATTTAGTTAGTGAGCAAACTCAACCAACAAATATCTTCTAATTTGTTTGGAACCAACAATGACTTGGTAGGACAGAATACTAGGTATTCACCAAGCTTGGGATAGAACTTGATTTGTAGAGTCAAAAGTGACAATGAATAATACTTGTAACTTGTGAGAAATTAGAGAAACTTGGTGTTTTGTCAAGAGTTAGGCGTAGTCTCAACGGTAGAGAAGAACTAGTATAATTTCTTGAGTATGATATTTACTTGCTTTCCTTTTGCTTCATCAGACCTAGGGTGTGAGTTTGTTTTTAGAATTTGAAGGATATTTTGTGTTGTACGAAAATGTTTTTCTCTTCGTCTGTATATGTTTTGGAAAATATGTTATCTGCTATTCACAGTTTTCATCAAACAAAAATTTTGTTTGTTCTTGAAAAGGCTTTAAAAAATTTTAAATTCACAATTGAACCATTTTTCTTGTGATATTTGTCTTTACAAACTCATATTTAGAACATATACAACACATCTAACAAAAATATTAAATTGGAAATATAAGATTGCTAAGCAAAAATCAATTTCAAGAAAGGGAAACTAATTATAACTTGTTGGTGTGATGTGAACCAATATTGTTGCATGCGAGATTGTATTTTCCCAAGAAGACATTGGAAGTTTTGATTTCATGAATAATGGTCTTGCCATAGATTTTTTTTTGTGTGTGTTTATGAGTTATTATGCAAGCCTAGTATGTAAATGAATATGTTTGCAGGATGTTCAATATAAATTCCAATAGTCATAAAATACTCATTAAAATCATGAGATATAAACACACTATCATTATGAAGATGGATTTTCTTGAGTTAAAAATCTCGCAAATTTCTAGATGCAAGTTGATAACAAACAAACATGTGGTCATCTGGTTGATGCATCAATTTAAAACATAAAATATCTAATTGGTCTACAAATATCACCTTGTATCCGTACTAAAAATGTAAGGAGTTTATCTTCAATTTTCCTGATGATGGTCTTATTGTATATTAACTTCTCTTGGGAACAAGTAATACATGAAAAATCATTGAACAAAAGATTCTTTCGGATCTTTAATGAATGTTCACATGAATTTGTAATTACTTTTTGCACCATAATAAACACGGAATAATCCAACTGGTCATGTCAAACAAAAAAAATTATTTTTGTTTCATAAACTTTTTTGGTTTACAATCGTATGTTTTTCAATTGTACCAATAAACATATAATACAAATTTAGCATTAATGTCTTGTCTTGTGTGAGTCATTTTTCCTGATATTGTTCATCGTAAAAGGCACACCACATAACATATATACATATACATGTTTGTAAACCAACAAAACCATTTGAGGAAAATTAATGCGACATTAATACATGTAAAAACTATTATAATCAGTCTATATGAATTCAATTATGCTCATTACACAACTTTAAAGAAATTTTCATAATAAATGAAATGAAAACCCAGTGAATGTGCTTATAAAAATGACAACATGCATGTATGAAGCTCAAAATAATTTAAATCTTGTTCCCCGTTAAAAACATTGCATTTCATATATTGGTCTATAAACCAATTTAATAAAACCATTCAGAAATGTGCATATAAAGTTCATACACAGATACGTTATTGGTTCCTTGGATTTACAAATCTTTTAAGCCAAATAATATGTCTTTGGACAAAAATGTGAATATAAAACCAAAAGAAAATAATCCAAAAGTAATACATTTATCTATATAAAAGTTCTAACCATAGCAATAATGATTAAAAGTTATATAATAGAAATAAATTATTTAAACAATAAATTTATAAAAATACATATGTGCAATGTTATCTATAGCGAATGGAGTAATGCTCGTCAAAAGTGAATTTCTTACTTTATTTCATACTTTTCTTGAGTTATTTTTTTTTATATTGCTACTACAAGAACACATAATGAATATATATGTGTGTGGGGGAGAGAGAGTGATAATCCAGTGATCATAAATAATTTTCTTCACACAATATAATCAACCAATTACATATTTATACTCACAATATAACAAACATGTAACAATCTGTCTTGTCGTTACGATATCACTACTTTAAAATGCAAATTTTCAAAAACAACCAAAGCATTACCAATAATAGATATATCAGGAACAAAATTCGATTGTTCTTCATATACTCAATTTTCCAAGACCTCCTTTAGTCTACTAACCAACACATTAGACAAAATTTTACAGGTCACCTTACATAAGGAGATAAGTCTATAATATTTCATACCTCGTGGATTATTAACCTTTGGAATCAGAACAATGGTGGTATCATTAACAGTAGGGTGGTAAACACCATGCGTGAGCCACTTGCATCCCTCAATAAGCACAACCTCTCCAAAATGTTCCAGAAATGACAGTAGAATTCAGGATTAGATACATATGAGTCAAGTGCTTTATCTGATAGCATTTGGAAAGTTGCCTCCTTAAATTCTTCACATGAAAACGGTCTCACTCACAAGCCTGCAATTGTCATCATTTGAAACTCTGTTAGTAATTTTGTTTGCAAGCATAGCAAATGGTTTTTTGCAGATGCAAATAAACTCACAAAATAATCAAAAGTTAGCTTGCAAATCCCTTCTTGGTCTTCCACTCTTCCTCTCTCCTCATCCTCTAGGTATTTTATCTCCTTTTCTTTTTTCTAGAAGTAGCAAACAAGAATTTTGTATTTATATTTCCATCCTTAAGCAAGTGAAAGAATTTTGTATTTATATCTCCAATTTTTGTTTGCTTCTTTTAATATCTTCTCAAAATCTCATTCTAATCCGCCTCCCTAAGCCTCCAATTTCTCCTTGTAGGTTTGAATTTTACTAGTGAAATCAACCTCACTAGAATTATTCCAATTGCCTTTCACCATTTCCTCTACATTTTCCTCCAACAACCAGACATTTTCTAATTTAAACCTTCTCCTCATACGGTGATGGTTCGATGCTTCTTAGGTATCCATATTAATGAGTCTATGATCTAATATAGATGCTATTGAATTTGTAATTCTACATCAAGATAATAGTTTAACCAATCACCAGTGACTAAGGCACGATCTAGTCTCTCTTCCACACCATTAACAGTATCTTTGCTACATGACCAAGTGAAAGGATAACCCACCACAAGAATGTCCACCAGATTGCAATATAACAATTTTCCTCAATCCATTGATTAGCCAAGACGAATGATCCACTCTTCCACATTTATCATCTGGAGAAAGAATGTCATTAAAATTACAAATATCACACCAAGGGAGATATGACAAAGAAGAAAGATTTCAAAGCATGTTCTAGGAATTTTTCCTTTTATGACTTCAAGAGACCCATACAAACCAATAAATCTCCACTTTTTATTATTATCATCAACAATCATTACATTGATAAAATTCATAGAATAATTCATAATTTGATAATTAACTTTATTATTCCAAAACAAAGCAAGACTCTCACTCCTACCCTATCTATCAACTGCAAAGCAATTATAAAAGTCGATTGTCCTTTTTATTTCCTCCACTTTACTCGCATGTACTAGTGTTTCTGACAAGAACATAACATCTGGTATCTGACTCTGAATGAGGTCCCTAAAAACATGAATTGCACCCAGGTTACCCAAGCCTTGACAATTCCAACTCAAAATGATCATTATTCCTAGAAGGCTTGGCTGCTAGGCTCTGCCATTAAAAAAATACATGGGAACAACTTATGGTTTTGCACTCTTCATCTTATCCTATAGTGAACTCACTATGTTCCTTCCATTCTCTCACAATCCTCACAACTGTTTCACTAGCACCCTCACACTGTTTCACTCATGGTCATAGTAGCCAAACTCTAAATGGAGGAGAGAAAATCTTAAAAACCCTCATTATTTTGTTGACATTCTTGATATACAAAATCATTTTGAATGCTATAAAACAACCTAGTTACTAATGTAAAATTTAACAAACTTAATATTGCATCATCTAGTATATACCATTATATCATTTTTACGTGACTCAATTAACATTATGATTTAAAATTAACAATATGGTTATAGAAAATCATTTTATTCAAATAAATAAATAAATTTTGTATTTACAATAGTATTAAATGTTTTTATTATCAAATACTTTTTTTATAAAAAGAATTAACATTGACCTTCCGCCAAGACAAGAAAAGGGTTATCCTTAAAACCTCTTTTTCCGCCTTGGCCTCCATGGCAACTCTCCTTCATTGACATGGATTAGTTGATACAAAATAGTTTTAATTAAAAATAATATATTTTAGATGTACATATATAGTATTTTATATGTTAACTTATAAAGAAGACCCCAAGTAAAATTAATGAAATTAATTGAAAAATTATATATATTGAGTTGCTAGCTCCATGAATTGAGTCAAGCTATACATAGTTCATGTTTAATTCATTTGATTTTCATCAACGAGATCCAACTTAGTTGGTTGACCACGATATGTGAGTGTTTAAATCTCCTTATGTCACTTGTAAAAACTATTTAATATGAAAATTTTAAAATCATAATATTCACTTTTAAAATAAAACTGATTTTAAAATAAAAGAAACTATTTATAAAAAAAAAAACAATTTCCAATTATGTTGCATATAAAAACTTTTTAATTTTTATTTTACTCTTAACATTTTTTTTAATTTCTCTTATTGTTCTTTCTCTTTTTTTTCCTTTTTCTTTTTTCTCTTGTTTTATTCCCTAAAATACATCATTATCGGTCGTTTTAAATTATTTTAATTAAAAATAAAATAAAATTTAAACTGTGACATTGCTATTCTTTTTTGAGAAATTATGTTACCAAATTCATTTTTTGTAATTTTTAAATGATTTTTTCGATTTTATCATCTCAAAATATATTCGCTTTTAAAATTGAAAATTAAAAAATAATTTTAATTAACAATATTTTTTTCTGCTTTCTAATTTTTTTTGTTTCTATTCTTTAATGACATCTTAATTTGTCATATTGGATTGTTTTTTTTAAAAAAAATTACTTATTTGTTTAATTTGTATTTATATATTTTCTTCTTATTTTTAAAATGGTATGCTTAAAATAATATTTTGTAAATCTGGGGACTTTCCACATGCTATAATCACGTAGTGGGTTAGGATCCTCTCAATTTCCTTTTCCTTCATTTTATTTCATAAGCTTTTTGGCAAATAAATAAAATATAGATGATACATGCTTTATGAAGAATAACATATATTATTAAAAGCTTAGTGCTAGAAGAAATGGAGAAGATCCTAATCCTAGGTAGGTGGAGATGAATAACTTATAAGAAATTGAACTATAAATGCATGTTGTGGATACATGTAGTTGAAAGACTTTCATGGAAACTGTCAAGGATTAAAATTTTGTTTTTATATGTGATTGTTTAGACGGATATAGTCTCATAGAACTTTTTCTTATTCACAAGAAACCATTACATCTCTATCACTAGCAATGATTGGTTTAGATGTCATTTCCCGATTCTTTGGAAATTATCATTTTTCAATGTCTAATCCCTAAACAAATGCATAGATGATCAGACCATACAATACAATAAAGCGAAGGAAAGAAACAATAAAAATTGGCATTGTATTCAATGGATAGTAAGAAAAGATTACATTACAAGGGCATTGGTTGCTAGGCTCCCACCAATAGAGGTTTAGCCTCTCATTATCATGTGACGCTTTATATTTTAGGGGCTGATGTGAATAGAAAAAGATGAATGGATAGAGAAGGAGAAGGAGATAATGGACATAGAAAGAAGGTTTTTCGAATTAGAGATACTTAGGCTTAAGATGTATTCATTAGAGAGTTTTAAGTCTTGGTGTGTCTTTCTCTTTTGTTTCGTACTCCCATCATAACTTAAAATTCATGCGACCTCGCATTAAGCGGACCTTCTGGGCTTAACGAATATGATAATGATCACATGCTTGGTGCTAGATTCGCACTAAGTGTGCCTTTGAGCTTCTTCATGCTAAGCTTGGGTTGACCGCTAAGCGAGGAGACGCCTTGGGTCTGTCTTGTGCGTGAAGCGAACGGTCTCAATCTTCAACCTTTTTTTCACATTTTTTCATCAATTTTTTCTTCAAAGCACTTATCATTTTCTTCTTTCGAATCCTGCTGGTAAAAAATTAACATGATATTAAATTCCTCATTATTTCGTAAAAGAATAACAGTAAAGTAAAAAAAATTAATCATTCTTAATCAAAATTGATTATCAATTAAACTCAAATTTCACAGTTATCATTCCTTGTCACTTTAAAAACAACAATGCAATACTGGAAATGTTCCGATACAATCAAATATTTAGAACATTTGTCAGAAGTGTTGCCTGAGGTGCTACCTCCAAAAGCAAATAATCTCAGATGGTTCATTGGATCACCCATGAAATCAAGGTCAATGAGATGTGAAAATTTTGCTAGTCCTTTCAGACATGGAGCAAGCAAAGGGAGGGGTCCCACTGCAGCAGATAATGCCCCAGTGTTTGCTTCAGGCCTAAGCAAGAAAGCCAGGGAAAATTATCAACAATCATGACAAAAAGTGATGAATGCTCATTCAAAAGTTACTTAGTTACACACAAACAAAAACTACACAAGAAATATTAACACAATAAAATATAAAAATCTAATTCAATGGAAAACAGAGTTTATGAACCGAAAGCACTAATGTTTCCCTCTGATATGGTAATATGCGTGATATAAAAACACACCTGGCATTTATGGACTGCATTGTATGCTTCAAAATGCGAAAGTATGTCTCAAAGACAGCAGAGACTGTTTCAGCTTGCATATGCTTCTTCTCCATAACATCCGGGGCTAAGGATGCAGCCTTATAATCAGCTTCAACCTACAAAACACATCACTACAATATCATCCCTAATAAAAAAACAGAACAATGATTTTTATGGGGAAAAGTAATAACCTCCTCTCTTGTCTTAGAGATCATTTCTTTACTACATTTCTTTCTATCATTCGCCAACTGATTTGATGCCTACAAGTTTGTCCTTTTCTTTTGTTGTTTTTCAATTTCTGTTCGTCTTCTATCCTTTTAGCCATCACAAGATTCCTCATCAAATGAAAGAGACAATAAAACCTGAAAAGGCGTCGCAAAGAAGAAACATTACTAACTAGCTCTGTTAAACGTTACACATAAAATAAAATTGGTTTCACTAAAATAGTTACAGGAGACAATTTGTTTGTGCTTTTTAAAAGAAAAAACACTTTTTTTATTAAAAAATGTTTAAAAAATATATCATAATTATGTAATTTTTTCAGAGGAAAAAACCTATAAAAGTTATTTGTTGGATCGATTGGCAAGTACACCAAATTGTCCCAAGTAGTAAAATTAAAACGAAAGTTCTAGTGTCGAGTCCACAAAAACTTTGTTTGTACTTGAGTAGATGAATATATAATTTTCAAACAATTGATTTAAAAGGTTGTGAAAAACAGTAAATTAAATTGGCTTAAAATTAAATTGCAATAAACAAGAGAAGAAAAATAAACATAAAATTTAATTGATTAATTAAGACAAAAAAGATTAGAGAAGCCAATATTATTGCAGAAGTGAATTCGAATATGAGAATATCCGAAACTTAGCCTACCAAAGCTATTCTTGATATAATATTAATGATTTTTTTCTCTATTAATGATTATTCCAATTTTCACGTGCATATACTCGTATAATCTAATCAAGATCTCTCAAGTGAAAGAACTTAATTTATCTATTTTCTCTCTCAAATCCTTTTAAAAGTTAAAACAGTTAAATTGCATTAAGAATAAAGATGTATAACAAACTAAATATAAAAATAACCTATCCTCAGTGATGAAGTATTTAGATACCATTTTCAAGTTCTTTAAGAGAATAACACTTCCCAATATTACCCCTAAAACTTGCCATGCAAATGAATGATCAAACCATAAACAATAAAATTAAGCACGGGGAAGGATAATGAAAAAGTAATATTCATAATAGATAGGAAGAAAAATTACATCCACAGCCGTTAACTGCTACGCTTCCAACAAAGGGGTTTAGCCTCTCATTGTCATAGAAAACTTTACAATTGCAAGAGGATAGTGAATATGGAAGGAAATAGTTAAGAAAGGGAATGGAGGGAAGAAATGACTCCTAACCAATGTCTTCGGTAAGGAATTGTATTCTCTTGAAATTTCTGTCTATTTTTTTCCTTTTTCTCTCTCCTCCTTTTATAGGTGTAGTTCAGCTTGGTTTTCACATAACCTTTGCACTAAGCGCAATTACCACACTTAGCGAGTATGGCAGTTTTCTTGTGCTTAGCGCGTGACTTGCGCTAAATGCACCTTCGTGTTCCAGACTTCTCCATATTTCCTTGCGCTAAGCAATTGCGTCATGCTGAGTGTTTGAGACGCGTTGAGCGAGTAACTTCAGATCTTCAATTTTACTTCTTTGGGCTTTACTTTATTTTTCTGCGCCAATTATTTACCAAACAATATAAATTCACAAGCTTTTAACACTTTCTGCACAAAAAATTTAAATGATATTAAAATTTCAATTATTCACACAAAAAAGAAGAAATAAGAGAAAAAAATTAACAATTCCTACATAATTTAATCCCAAAATATACGTATATATATATAACAATTATCCCTATTTAAGTGCTTCGCCCATGGCATGAGCTAAAATAATAACTTTGGGGGGAGGGGGCTCTAAACATAGTTGTATATATCATAGAATAACTTTTTTTCAGCTTAAAGAAGCAGGCCCTTGATGATTTTACCACACAAAAAACTGTGTCTTTGAGTCTTTCCACTACTTGAGAAATTGAAATTAGAATCCTTCCCGGCCTTCAGAACTCAGCTTCCAGGGAAAAGTGAATGATGTCACAAAAAATGTAACAAATACCAGATATATTGTTACAGTGCTTAGAGACACAACATACAATCATGGAATGAAACAAGATATTTAGTTATGAAACTTGGCAACAAGTTCATGTGGTAGAATTCATTACTGACCTCATAAAAAAGAAAACATATTAGTGGCACAAATATAACAAAATTCATATTTTATGACAATTTCAAACAAGATATCTAAAAAAGAATTGGCCAATGGAGGAAGTAGGTTCAAGAAAAAGGCAACAAGCACCATTGCTAGCACAGGAAATGGAAGTCATATATGACAGTATAAATATGCTTCAGCTAAATAAAGTAATTATAGTAAGCGTAACACTTGAGCATTAATATGAACCTTGTATGCAGAAAGAAGAGATGACTCATAATAACGCATCTTTCTAACAGTCTTTGAAACCTTCATTTCTAGTTCCTTTTCAGTAGGAAGCCTGATCCGATAGCTGCCACATTGCATCCATTAACATGAAAGTTGAAACATTAAAAATAGAATTAATATTGATTGTCAAAGCAAAATAATCATACTATCATTATCTTTAGATATCTGCATCGTCTCCTTCAGAAATTTAATATTGGACTCTGGATCTGTAAGCAAGGCATTCCCCAACTCTGCAAGTTTATGCTTCTTACTTTCAAATGCCTCCTCAGCTGTAAGATCTTCCTTTACCTCAGCCTAAACAAAGTAAAGAGAGCATACAAAAAATTATGCACAACATCAAGTTCAATAATTTCTAGTCTTGTAAAAAAAGTTGGCAGTTCAAGAGAATATATGAAAAAACAATTATTTTTACTTTTAAGTGGAATGCTCGCAACACAATATTTCCAGCACATTCTATTATTATGTGAATTTATGTGGAATGTGGATCCTATTAAATAACTTGGGCACACACTTTATTTAGGGAGACACATGAAAATAACTTAACAATAGTGTGTGACATGCTAGCATTAGATTCTTTTTAAACAAAGCATTCTATTTGAAATTTGATACAGTATCAGATGCAAAAAAGAAAAAGATCATTGTTGAAACCATAAAAAGAGTAAAATGATAGTTTATTTGATTTGATAATACCAGTACTGCTGCTTGTGGTGTCTCTTCCACTTCTGCTTTAGCCACCTCTTTCCCTTGTTGTTTCGCCTCTTTTCTCATTTTCTTAAGCTTGGCTCTCTTTTCAGCCTTAGTTAGCTTGACCATACCTTTGTCCTTATTGACATCCTCTCCAGTTCCCTCTTCACTTGGATCATTTTCCAATACTGTCTTTGTAGCTGCAGAGTGTGAGAACAGCATCCGTTACCAAAGCACTTGGTAAAAGAAATAAAAGAGTAATCAGATGACAACAATGCACAAATTATATACTGAACACTAGATACCTGTCCCGTAATGGATTTTTCCATCCAATGTCTTGATTGGAAGAGCATCTACACGATCAACCTGCAAACCAGTTTCTTCTTTTTCTTTCTTGAGAGCATTCTATTGCATGTGTTTTGCATAAAGTTTCTCCAATGCATCATCTTTGGCATCAGCAACCAGTGAAACATGCCTAAGGATGTGTGGGAAAGTTATTCCCAAAGTAACCTCATCATATAAAACTCATAACAACAATGTACATTCACATAAGCTAAACAGTTACAATTCAGAAGACATTTACACACTGTACAAGTGACAGGGAGTAGATAACCTATGAAGAAGCACAGACTCAGACTCTGACACGGACACTGAACACGGCACGGACACTTACACTGAGACAGAGCTAAAGTCTAAAACATAGATAGGACACGGGGACATGTTATATATAATCAACATGACAAATTTAAATTGATAATTAAAATTTATATATTCATCATTTCATCTTAAAACAAGTTGTTAAGCTTTATAATTTTCACATCATAATAAGCCTCACAAAAAAGGTATTAAGAGTTATCATATTCCACAATGCAAGGAAAAATCCAAAAAAAAAAAACAACTTGCTAATATTAGTTTAATCTTTAGGTCATTTTTTAAAAAATATCAAAAAGTAAAAAAAAGAAAGATGTGTGTCCAGGTAGTATTGCCACCATGTCGAAGCAAAATAAAATAAAATTGGACACTGCAAAAACATGTTCGTCATGTGTCCACCGCCGTGACACATCCTTCGGCCAGTGTGTCTGTGCTTCATAGAAGATAACATGCATGCTAGATGCTTACTCTAAAAATTCAAATAGCAGCCGCAAGAAGCTTTATGTCACCGTACAAGGACTGGTAAAAAAATTATAATGCAAAAAGGAAAAAAAAATTATTGGCAATCTAAAGCTTAATGCTATGGAAATTTATGAATGATAAGTCTGTAAAAATTTTCCATTTTCATAAAATAATTCAATTCTTTCTCCTAACTATGCACCTAAACAGTTAAAGTCGACAATAAACAAAGATAAGCCAAGTTTCTCACGGAAAGGTTTCAAAGAGTCAAAATATGCAAATTTTACAATTTTTCCTTTTATAAATGGTGAAAAAAATCTCCTAAACTTTCAGAAACAGGATTACTTTAGCTAACAGTTTACGCAGAATATAGCATTGCAAGTAAGGAGTGACACTATAAAATAGTGAAGAAGCGAACTTGGTGATTGAATGGGTGTCCAAGGTGGAAACAAGGGAGGCATAGGCACAGTTCTCCTTGATGAATTGGAGGTCATCATCAGAAACTTCAACTTCGTCGTCGGGAATTTCCAGCGGAAGCTCCGGTGGAAGAATGATTTTATCCTTCTTCTTCCTCATCGATCAGAGTTTGGAGGTTGGATGAGAATATGAGAGTGGGGTTTTGTTAGGGTTTAAGTAGTTAGGAAGAAGAAAACAATGTTGCCCCAATTTAACGTGTAAGCCAAAGCGGGGTCATCCGATAACCCGATATGACTTTTCGGGTCGGTTTGGAGATGCTGATTGGTTTGTGCCTCTGTGGGTTGAAAGTGAAAACTGAAGGAGTGACGTGCGAACTGCGAAGATAGAAAATAAAGATGGATCCAATTGTCAGGTTAGTTCGCCAATACAAAATCGGAAAATCCAAATAAATATAATCGGATACCGTTTCAAGTCTGATTCGATTAGATTCCTAAATTTACCCGTTGGATAAATTGTCACTTTTGTTCTTGAATATGTAATTTGTTGATAAATACGTCTTCGAAAGATAAAAATATAACATTTAATTCTTAAAAGTATAAAAAGTGCGATATATTTGACTATTAACTTTCATTCGTCACCGTTAATAAGATAGCTTACGTGACACAGAGGAACGAATTTGTCATTGAAATGATTATCAACTTGGTCATCTCTAATTGCCAACATAAGGATATATTTTTCATATAATATTTTTTTTATTTTTTGTCTTTGTACTCTCTCGGTAATATGAATGGGTAAATAGTCACTTTTGTCCCTAAATGTATAATTTATTGACAAATGCGTCATGAAAATACAAAATTTAGTTCCCAAAAGTGTGACAAATATATCTAACCATTAACTTTTCTTCATCACCGTTAATAAAATAGTCAAGATTTCAAGAAGTAAAATATGGAATATATTTATCTTTTAGGGTAATTTGGAAAAATTTGTAATGATTGACACGTTGTTTCAATGTATTATTTTGGTAAACTGATACAATGCTTATTTTGGATAATTTCTATTGTGATAGAAAAATTATGATTGATAATCAATATTATTGTTATTATTATGTTTGTTTTAAATCATATTTTCCAATATATTTTTTTAAATAATTATTGTAATATTATGCTTGTAACGATAAAAAATGATAAAAATTTATTCTAAAATTATATTTTATCCTTAAATGAAATAAAATTTTGGGTCTAACAAATTAGTACAAGAGGAACATACTGATATTTAGGTCAAATAAAAAATTGTTGACATTTTTATCCAATAATGATAAGTTATTAACATTTTTAGTTCAATGGAACGTACTGACATTTAGGTCCAAAAAAAAAATTACTAACATTTTCTCCACTAAAAATATATTGACATTTTCGTTCAACAAAACGTTACTGACGTTTACATCCCAAAATGGTATCTTACTGACATTTTTATCCAATCTAGTCAGCATGGTGACATTGACAATCATTTCAGTGATAAATTTATCCTTTTGTACCACGTAGGCTATTTTATTAACGGTGACAGATGAAACTTAATAGCCAGATATATTTGTTTTACTTTTTACATTTTCGGGGACTAAATTTTGTATTTTTCATTTTTTAGGAATGTATTTGTCAGCTAATTGCACATTTTGAGACAAAAATGAGTATTTACCCTTAACCATTTTACTTTTTCTCTTTTTTCTAAATTATGAGATGGTTTAATCATATTTGAATCCCTCAAACTTTCCAAAAACTTTTTATAGTCTCTCTTGACTGATTTTTTCTGATTTTAATACACAATTTGCAATAGGATTTAACAACAAAACAAATTAAAAAAAACATTTTGCAAAGTTTGAGGAACTAAAAAATGTAAATTTTTATTTGATGACTAAAAAAGATCGACCCCAAATTTAAAAGCTAAAAATATATTTAAATTTTATGAGATATAAAGGGTTACATTCAAATTGTGGATATTGTTTTCAAGAAAAATTAGTGATGTTTAAAATTTAGGTCAAATGACATTTTTGGTCGCTCATCTTATTTTTTGGGTTCAAAATAGTCTTTTGTCTTTAAAAAGTTTACTTTGATCATTTATCTTAATTTAAAGGTTCGAAGTAGTCATTTCGTTCATCTAATCTTAACGTCGTTGATAGAATAAAAATATTGACTACTAAAAATTGTCACAAAAATGTATGTTTTTTTCCTTCACTGTCTCTATCTTTTGCCTCAACCTTCTATTTGTCACACTTAATTTCTCTATCCTTATCCCTCATCTCCTCCTCAAACTAATACGCTTGAAATTCTCAAGAATTCCTTTCACTACTCCTGTGAGACAACGCCAGAACATGCATGCGTTTGAGATGCTCGGTCTCCCTCCACCAACGCCAACAAGCTCTGCCCCTTGTTGACAATCTCGTTCTCATCATCACCAACATCGACAAGCTCCCCAAGGAGATGCTCGACCTCCATTTGCCACTCTGATCTCTGTCATTGTCGATGCCCGCAAGATTGCCAACGAGTCCCCCTCAACCTCTTCCAATGGAATCTTCCCTTTCCAAAACTATTGTAACATGAGATGAATTTGTGATTTGGGTTGTGATTTGTGATTGGGGGTTCTGGATTTGGGATTCTTGACTTGTGCGGGTTGTGTTCTTCATTTGATTTCTTGGATGATTCTTGTGTTTATAAAATGAACATGTTTAGAGAAAAAACCCACATTTTGTAATAATTTTTAGCCGTTAACAACTTTATATCACATATTAATAACATTAAATCTATCTTGACAAATGACTACTTTGATCCTTTTAATTATGAAAAGAATCAAAGTGAAATTTTTTTAAGATAAAAATACCAAATTGAACCAAAAAAATCATATAAGGAACCAAATAGATCATTTGACCTAAAATTTATTATGAGTTATTATTTTTTCTAATAATAATATGATGATGTATGAAATTTATAAATATAATATTTGAATCACTTTATGTTAAGAGATAAAACAAAAAATACATATAATAATAAAATATATTTATTCTTATCATAAAAGTATATCTTTTTATTAAAAATAATTTTTTTTATTAATTATGTATTTTTTTACAGAAAATTTAATTATGTGTTAAACTTAATAAATAATACAAAAAATTAATTTTATAGAAAAATATATTTTTATTTATATATTTACAAAAATACTGCATAAATAGCATTTGAAATTAAATTATTTTTTAATAAAAAAAAAGAACTTAAGTTCTCTCACTTAAAAATTTAAGTTTAAGATAATTTGTGAATGGATAATATCATAGATTAGTTTAATAAAATTAAACCTCGGCTATTTCATCCAATTTTGGCAACTCATTTTACCGCGTCTACCAAATGCTCGACCAAATTCCCAAACCAATTTTCTTCACTTAAAATTCCCGTATCTATCTTCAATGATGCAGCACCTTAATATCTTATATCTCATAGCCAGATACGTTCATAAATCACAATTAAAGGTGTTGTACAACAAAGCCTTCCACCTAACTGTCCTCTTCTCAGCCTCAATATAAAAAGCCTACTCCTGCATGTCATCAACGCATCAACCCCTCATTGCAATTACAATTCCTATCATTTCCTATATCATCTAAACCTTATTTTAACAAAATCCAAAATGATGAACAAGCAATCTGTCTTGCCCTTCTCACTAGCATTGCTAGTTTCATTTTTAAATTGCACCACCACTTTAGCCCAATTATCACCAGCTTCTGCCCCTCTCAAACCACCCCAACCTGCTCCTACCATACCAGCTGCTGCTCCTCAGCAACCATTGGTTCCTTCATTGCCACAATCACCAAGTGATTCCACCCCTGACAGTACTCCAACTGTTGACATTGTTGGAATCCTGAGAAAGGCAAAGTCATTCAACATCCTAATCCGCCTCATGAAAACCACCCAATTGATCAACCAACTCAATGCACAGCTCCTCACTACTAAATCCGGAGGCATCACCATTCTTGCCCCAGATGACAGTTCCTTCTCTGAACTCAAAGCTGGCTTCCTCAACTCTCTTTCTGATGGCCAAAAGCTCGAGCTCTTACAGTTCCACGTTATTTCAGACTACGTGTCTAGCTCCAACTTTGATACACTGACCAACCCCGTGAGAACACTGGCAGGGGCTAAACCTGGAAAGGTGGAACTTAATGTGATAAGTTATGGAGGGAGTGTGAACATCTCAACGGGTGAGGTTAACACCACCGTCACTGGCATTATATATACCGATAAACATCTTGCTATATATAAGGTGGGTAAGGTGCTTCTTCCTATGGACTTCTTTGTTGTTGCCAAGGCACCTGCAAAGGCACCCTCGTTGGCACCAGAACCTTCAAGTGGCGTGGCAAAGGGGCCTAAAGCTGATAAGGATGAGTCATCATCTTCAGATTCGTCACAGGTTAATTCCACTGATCAGAACTCTGGCACTGCCAAGATGATCAGTGCGTATGGAATGTGGGTGTCACTTGTTCTTGGAGTACTTCTCATGAGTGTGATGACAACGTAAACCAGAACCAGAATAAGATCATATATATCTGAATTTTCCAACGTTGTAGCTAGTTGCTACACCATATGCTATCTATTGATACCAAGAGTGCTACGATGAGTTATGTAATTGTGAGAAAGAAGTGAAAAGTGAAAACTTGTGATGAATTTATTGAATACTGGATCAGGGGATCTATTATTGTTGTATCTATGATTTTATTCTAAAACGTACAAGAGTATTATACCTTGGTCGCTTCTATATATCTCAAGCTTTAGATTGTCTTCTACGAAGAATCAACTAACAGAAACTCTGTACACAGTTCAATATTTTGGGTAATTAAAGGTGGTGAGGGAAGTGATAATTATTGTTTGTTTCTGATTAAAATTTAGATTTAAAGCTAGATCTTCTGTTACTCATCACTTAAAGCAGCTTAATAATAAATATATTTTTCTCAATAAACCTTTTACTTTTAATTGCTTAAATTCAATCTTAAAGATTAATGTTATAAAAAAAACCCTTAATATAACAGACAGTTATAAAAAATAAATAGTATAATAGTATTGGATCATATAATCATTTTTCCTGGACAAGACCTTATTATCTCATTTTCTTAATTGAACAATATTATTATATCCTCTTTTTATAATTTTTATAAATATTTTTAATATTCTGTAAAGTAAATATTAAATGATAGAGTGAATGCATTTAATATGTTAAAAATATAAAATATATTTAACTTTTTTCATTTAATTTGAATATTTATTCAAAGAAACTGTAGAAGGATATAAATAATTCATTCTCATTAATACAAATAAGCCAAACTAGCCTGGTAACACTGATTAGCAATTTGTGAAACGGTCCCCTGCAGTTTCAGAAACAATTTCTGGCTGTGCAGTTAAACATTTCATAATTCAAACAAATCTCTCTCCCCTTCGTACATTAAAATCACTATTAAATTATAAACTAAGGACAGGGGGTCTTAATCAATTTGGCCATATCATCTTTTTCAGATGTTAGTACTCAACCTATATAGAGTCACCTTTTAATTTACATGTTCGATTATATGCATGCATCCAATTGATATATATAGTGAATATCGATAATGACATGAAAGCATAATAGTTCACAGCCAATACTTTTGACTCTCCCTCCCAACTAAATAATCCTCCCTCACCACTATAACAAGCAGTGATACATTACCTGAACCGTACGTCCATGCTAGGCAAAGGGAGTTTTTTTAGGAATTAGGAGCAATGCTTTATCATTCTCACCACAATATGTACACATTATTCTTGCAAATAATAATTAGATAAAAGATACTTGTTCTCCATGACAGATTGGATATACCCTCACACTCCACAGCTAACAAATTTCACAGCCTTGACATTTCAGCAACCTATCATTTCCTTGACATAAACAATATATAAATCCTCTCTCCTTTACTCACCCCACACATCAAACACAAATAGCAAGAAAATTTAATTCCAATAATTCATACTCTTCCAGAATCATCAAAGCCATCAACTGCCTTGACTTGGCAATTGGAAGATGAAGCAAGCAATCCTTTTGTCCTTCTCACTGTTGCTACTCCTTGCCTCCACCACCTTGGCCATTTCACCGGCACCTGCAGCAGCACCAAAAGCCGCAGCAAAAACTCCTCCTACCCCAAAGGCCGCAGCACCATCACCAAAACAATTAGTCCCAACTTTACCTCAGTCTCCAGACTCCCCTGACTCGGTCCCCGACGACATCACCAGAATTCTCAAAAAGGCCAAAATGTTCTCAGTCCTAATCCGCCTCCTGAAAACCACAGAAATCATGAACAACATCAACTCACAGCTCATAACAGCCAAGAGTGGTGGCATAACCATCCTTGCACCAGATGATTCTGCCTTTTCCAACCTCAAAGCTGGCTTCCTCAACTCCTTAAACGAAGGCCAGAAAATCGAACTTGTGCAGTTCCACTTATTGCCCGAGTTTGTGTCGAGCTCAAACTTTGATTCTCTAAGCAACCCTGTGCAGACAGTGGCTGGAAAAGACCCTGCAAGGCTTCCACTAAACGTGAATGCATTAGGTAACAGTGTCAACATTTCAACTGGCGTCGTCAACGCCACCGTTCTCGGGGTAGTATACTCGGATAACAAGCTTGGGATTTACCATGTGGACAAGGTTCTTCTTCCTCTAGATTTCTTTGTAACCAATAAGGCTCCAGCTTTGGCTCCAACAGCTCCTACAAAGGTTCCCAAAGATGCTAAGGATAACTCTTCAGAGGACGATCAAGAAGAAACAAACCGGGATCACAATAAATCCGGGGCAGTGAGTTTGGTTAGCCTTGGTGGAACAAAGTTGATGTCGCTTGGAATAGCTTTGGTCGCAGTAGCAACCATGTGGAGTTGATCCATTTGGCAGCTGCATTTTCAATTTTATTTGTCAAACACGCCGTTAGTTTCTTTCATTTTTCCTTTTTAAAAATTTTGCTATCTGTTTCTGGTTTCTTGTGTGTTGGTGTTATGAGAAGGACGTGAATACTTCAATGATTAATGATTCAGTTGTTAAACCATAATCGTTCTTAAATATTCTTTTATCTTTTAAATTCTTTTTGTTAAGAATTTATATCTTGTAGAGACTTTACGTAAACCATATATTTAGTGCTAATAATTGATAAACATTTATGTGTTCATAACCTGGAGATAGTGATTTTTATTTTTCTGTGTATTAAAAATATCCGGCCGTAGAAAAATTAAGATTGAACTCTTTCCAGACAAAAATTATTGAAGTAAGCATTGTTTATTGAGGGGGTGTAACTGAGATTATTGAATAGTGTGGGTGAGTTGTTGTAAACTCTTATTCCTATGGATCAAAAAACAAAAAAAGAACTAAAGTTATGTTTGGTAAAACTAGTTGAAAAGCGAGCTAGTAGTTAAAAGCTTAAAAACTAGTTTTATGAAAACTGAAAAACTAATTTATTAAATTAAAAGTATTCAATAAAACTAGTTGTTGAAGTAATTGAAAAGTATAAAATGATAGAAAAATAATAAAATAATAATTTATTTAAAAAAGATAACAAGAAAAATGAATAAATATATTAAAGATAAAATTGAAAAAAAATATAAAAAGCTAGAAGTTAGAAGCTAGTGTTTTTAAAAACATTACTTCAAGTAGTGTTTCAAAAAATGCTAGAAGCTATTGAAAAATTACTAAAAAAAAGCTTGTTTACCGAATAGTCTAATGAGTTTTTCAGTTAGTAAAAAAAACTAGAAGCTAACTTAAATGTCTTGTCAAATATAGCTTAAGAGTTGTTTCTTCCAATTGAGCTTTCTGAATATATACTACTAGAAATTGAATCTTAGTTAACATGTTTAAGGGACCACTCATTTATCTACTAAGTATGTCAAGCTTTCTTGATATGAGAAGAAGATGACTTTTGGGTAAAAATAGGGACGCCTTGATCAATAACTTAAAAAAAATTGTTATGCATCGATATTTTACACTCTTACTTTCTCTTCTTTCTATTTCTTTCCTCCCTATTTTTATCAGTGTAGAAAAAAGTGAAGAGCAAAAATACTATTTTTTCAGTGAGTGTAAATGTGTAGCTGTATTTGTTGAAGTATCTCAAAATCAGTTGCATGCTGTTACAAGTAGTTGCTTTCAGTTTTTCTGATATAGTAAGTTTTTATGCTCCTGCAACAGTGCTTCAACCAATGACAATTTTGTTAGACTTTTGCTTCTGCAATCCAATTATCCAATTCTTTATATTACTCTAGTTTGATATACATTAGCTTTTTGTCTCCACTTTTTCCATTAGTGATGTCACGGAAAGATCAAATTAGTTACTTTGAATGAATTAGTTGAATAACTCAAAAAGCAGAAAGTTCATTTTACGCATATGAAAATTGATACCTCTAGTCTGGGGTGATTCATTCAAGACTAAATTGAAGTTCTACAGCTATATGTCTCGCCATCTCGGTTCTTCAGGTTTTTTCTTCTCCTTTTTTCCCTAAAGCTTATTCTGATAGAATCCGTAAAGACAAGTTCATTCAATAGTAGGTTGCCAGAATTAGTACGTAGCTCTATATATTTTATGAAAACAGAAAACAGCACAATCATGCAAACCTTTTACATAGTTCAGAGATACACTTCCTAGGCTAACACATACAAAGCCCAAAACAAGACAACCACATATATAAAGATACATGCGTGTTTTAAAGAACGAAATTGATAGCTGTGAAATCCACCCCTCTCCATCAAGTTGGCATCGCTGTTGCCACCAATGCAAGTCCAAGTGACACCCACATTCCATAAACACTGATCTTCTTGGCGCCAGAGTTCTGTTCAGTGGGATTAACCCGTGACGAATCTGAAGAAGATGATCTGTCCTTATCGGCTTTAGGCGCCTTTGCTGCATCACTTGAAGGTTCTGGAGCCAATGAGGGTGCCTTTGCAGGTGCCTTAGCAACTGCAAAGAAGTCCATAGGAAGAAGCACCTTCCCCACCTTATAAATAGCAAGATGCTTATCGGTATATATAATGCCAGTGATGGTGGTGTTAACTTCACCCGTCGAGATGTTCACACTCCCGCCATAACTTATCACATTCAGTTCCACCTTTCCTGGTTTAGCCCCTGCCAGTGTTCTCACGGGGTTGGTCAGTGTATCAAAGTTGGAGCTAGACACGTAGTCTGAAATAACGTGGAACTGTAAGAGCTCGAGCTTTTGGCCATCAGAAAGAGAGTTGAGGAAGCCTGCTTTGAGTTCTGAGAAGGCACTGTCATCGGGTGCAAGAATGGTAATGCCGCCTGATTTAGTAGTGAGGAGCTGTGCATTGAGTTGGTTGATCAATTGGGTGGTTTTCATGAGGCGGATTAGGATGTTGAATGACTTTGCCTTTCTCAGGATTCCAACAATGTCAACAGTTGGAGTACTATCAGGGGTGGAATCACTTGGTGATTGTGGCAATGAAGGAACCAATGGTTGTTGAGGAGCCGCAGCTGGTGGGGTAGGGGTAGGTTGGGGTGGTTTGAGAGGGGCAGAAGCTGGTGATAATTGGGCTAAGGTGGAGGTGCAATACAGAAATGAAACTAGCAGTACTAGTGAGAAGGGCAAGACAGATTGCCTATTCATCATTTTGGTTTTGTTAATTAAATGAAGGTTTAGATGATATTGGAAAGGATTGCAAATTATAGGAATTGTAATTGCAATGATGACTTGATGTGTTGATGGCATGCAGTAGTAGGCTTTTTATATTAAGGCTGAGAGAATGACAGTTAGGTGTACAACATTCAATTGTGATATATGAACGTATCTGGCTGAGATAGTAAGATATTAAGGTGCTGCATCATTAAAGATAGATATGTACAGGTACATATGAGGTTAGGGTGACAGAGCAATAAGTTCTTGCTTGAAAGGGATATTAAAAATAGGGTGAGAACTGAGATGCAGTGCTGTGAGACATACACTTGTTATCGGACAAGGAGATTATGGTTGCGCATCAATGAAGATTGAAACGTTGGAAAAAGTGATAGCTGAAATGAATGTAGCCAAATAAAGGAGTTGGACGGATGGATCATGAATTTTTACCCAAATAAAGTTGATCCTATCATTTAACTGTGCATGAGTGAAAGGTCTATGTGTATATATCTATCTTTTTAACGATCACTACATACATCTAAATAAAAAAAACAATCAGTACTTATGGTATAAGCAATATCTCATCTTTTAAATTAGAAGTTGTAAACAGATGCCTGTGTGTATATACTTATGTTCTGTGTATGTTAAATTTTATTTGTTGTCTCCCTAGATTGAAAATTTTGAGTGATTGCAACAAGGTAGATCTTTTAAGACTTTCGTTTTCTATTTTAAGTTTAGTCAGTTCTCTTGTACAGTATTTTAACAGTATCCTATACTCTGTCTCTATTTTAACAGTTTAGTAAGTTTAGCGTTAAATCGTGTACTTTTTATATGAATCTGAATGAAGAAAACTTTCAACTCAGGAACATGATTTAATATTCTAATGGTGCCTCTTTGTTGGATGGAAATTATGTCATGTGGAAGATTGTATCAATAAGTTGATAAATATAAACAATTATTTGTTAAATTGACTTTCTAATATACACTTAACCTTTTCTGTTGTAACAGAAACACTAAATGAAACACACTGTGTTGCTGTCAGGTAATCTCCAACTATAAGTATACCTCAATATTGCTCCACGAGAACCCTTTTATAGTTAGCAAACCATAAGAAGAATTCTAGATCTGAATTGCATGCACCACCTTACTGCCTTTTTTCTATTATGTGAAAAATGAAAATGCCAGAGTTTGAAACAAAACATAACTACAACATTTTGGCTGTGTTTTGACGTTTGAAGCCTTCAAACATCCGTTGAACCCAATCCAACTATAGACATACTTCTCCGTAGGGAAGCTTTGAAAGTCATGCAATCTGTATTCCAAACACACATTTAGATGCTAAACTCACCTTAGAAAAACTATATTCTACTTTCTATAAACCCACCTTAGTGTTTTGCAAAATACAAATATGAAAATATAACATAATTTCCACCTTAGAAAAAAAAAGCTTAATTATTGTTTCATGCTTGTATGCAAAATTTAACTCTGCATTTTTACATATAGGTTATATGAGAATAACTGTCATCATCTACTTGCATTAGGATAGCTCTAAAAGAAAATTTAGAAATTAGTATGTTAACAATAGAGTCAGCTAAGCCGATGCTAAGAAAAATAATTAAATATATTAAACCTAGTGTTGGCTAAGTTGGCGCAAAATAAAAAGAATATTAAACTATTAAACATGTTGAACTTGGCTAAGCCGACTCTAAATGGGAAAAAAATATTTTTAAAACTTATCCAAGATAGTGTGGGATTCTAACTGTGACGGTTTATGCGGCCCCATCGCGTCTGATGCAAAACCAATAGGCATGATTTAGAGTCGGCTTTTGTATTTTAGAGTTGGATTTTTCTAATGCTAAACGGCTGTTTTCTTGTAGTTCCACTACCCTTACAAACTAAATTCATATTTGCAATGTCTAATTTTTCTTGTTTGGAACACTGATTTTCTGCAGTAGTCCTGCATCTGACATTCCATGTTTAGGCAATTCTTCCACACATTTATTGATTACACAGCTCTGACATTTCTGCTATAATTAAATTATTCACCTTTCTAATTCTATTTAATTCCATGATAAGATAAATTTATAACGTCTTCATCTAATTAGTCTTTTTTCTCCGTTGCAGATACTAGGTGTCCATGTTTATTTGGGGATGTAGCCCCACCCATTCACCAAAAAGATACTAGGTGTTCAATGTTTTCCAAAGGTGATATTGATTTTCAGGGTATAGACAGGTCCTATTCTTTGCCCATATGCATGCTTTGATTTCTTACAATTTTCAGCAGTAATACTGCACTGCCATTGCATGCATGCATCTACTTGAAAATTACCGCATCATGTAATTAATTTTTTATAATGTTAAAATTGATTGATGTTACCTTAAGAAAAAATCATAGATCTTTGTTAGTTTATTTTATAAAAAAATATCATAAATTTATGGATGGACAATGAGTCCACTTTACTCTTTTATGTTAAATTTTAGTGGAGAGAATCCATTCTTCAAAAGAAATTAGGATCCTCAGCATTGAAATTTCCACTACATAATCTTAACCATTAAAATTATTTAATTTATTTTATAAAAAAATATTATAAAGTTATGTTTAAAATTTAAGGATATGTATTATACATATGAGTTCACTTTATTCTTATTTTGCATGTTAAATTTCATCGGAGAGAAATCATTTCCAAAAGATACGATTATTATAGTTATCTTAATTTAACACTGATTATTAATTACTTGCTTAACTATGAATGTTGGACAGGAACTAAAGGGGGAAATTGGACAAAGTTTGGTGTCTGAAGGTAAAATAGAGATCTTATCATCGCCACCGCAGTGCACCTCCAAGTGTAGCCAATGTATACCCTGCAAACCAGTTATAGTAGTGTTGCACGTGGTGGCCGCTGAGTACTACTGGAGGTTTGGAGATGCAAGTTTGAAAAAAAGTTGTACACGTCATGAACTTTTTCTGTATAAATTCAAATGCTTATCATTCGATAAAAATAAATCTTTAGCAGTTCACAAAATATATGCTCTGCTCTTATTATTAGAACTTTATATTTTTCAGTAGCCAACAGATTTTGAGATGCAAGTGTGGAAACAAGTTGTACATGCCATGAAATTTTTTCTCAAATTATGACGTATTTTGTTGGGTTTAATATATAGTTCAATTTGTTTTGGTGAAGCAATATACACAGTTCTTTTTATTGACTATAAAGACTCCCAAGGATGAGCTACTTTAGCTTGTGGTGGATATTGGATATGAAATGAGAATGCAGAACTTGGATTTACTGTGAAATATATGATTCACACTGATTAGGATTATGTGAAAATTTTGCTTCAAAATAAGATGTTCATTGAAAACAATTCAAACAATTCAGAGCAGTTCGGGCAGTTGGGTAGTTCGAAACAGTTCAATTTGCCCGAACTATTACGCAGTTCAGTTCAGTTCGTCCAAATTATTACACAATTCAGTTCGCCTGAACTGTTTTTATAGTTCAGTTCAATTCTTTAGCAGTTCAGTTCTTTAATTTTGTCCACCTGTAGTTTAAAATATTAGTACTAGTTCTATATATTTTAGGAAAATTATTCTTGAAGAAAAAAGAAAACAGCACAATCTTCCTAGGCTAACATACAGTATATATACTAAGTCCAAAACAAGACAACACATATATAAAGACACATGGGTGTTTAAAGAGTGCATCCGTCTCAATCAAGTTTGCATCGTTGTTGCCACCAATGCAAGTCCAAGTCCAATTGACACCCACTTTCCATACACACTGATCATCTTGGCGGTGCCAGAGTTCTGTTCAGCGGAATTAACCTGTGACGAATCTGAAGATGATGACTCATCCTTATCAGCTTTAGGCGCCTTTGCCGCGTCACTTGAAGGTTCTGGTGCCAACGAGGGTGCCTTTGCAGGTGCCTTGGCAACAACAAAGAAGTCCATAGGAAGAAGCACCTTTCCCACCTTATATAAAGCAAGATGTTTATCGGTATATATAATGCCAGTGATGGTGGTGTTCACCTCACCCGTCGAGATGTTCACACTCCCTCCATAACTTATCACATTCAGTTCCACCTTTCCAGGTTTAGCCCCTGCCAGTGTTCTCACGGGGTTGGTCAGTGTATCAAAGTTGGAGCTAGACACGTAGTCTGAAATAACGTGGAACTGTAAGAGCTCGAGCTTTTGGCCATCAGAAAGAGAGTTGAGGAAGCCTGCTTTGAGTTCAGAGAAGGAACTGTCATCTGGGGCAAGAATGGTGATGCCTCCGGATTTAGTAGTGAGGAGCTGTGCATTGAGTTGGTTGATCAATTGGGTGGTTTTCATGAGGCGGATTAGGATGTTGAATGACTTTGCCTTTCTCAGGATTCCAACAATGTCAACAGTTGGAGTACTGTCAGGGGTGGAATCACTTGGTGATTGTGGCAATGAAGGAACCAATGGTTGTTGAGGAGCAGCAGCTGGTATGGTAGGAGCAGGTTGGGGTGGTTTGAGAGGGGCAGAAGCTGGTGATAATTGGGCTAAGGTGGTGGTGCAATTCAAAAATGAAACTAGCAATGCTAGTGAGAAGGGCAAGACAGATTGCTTGTTCATCATTTTGGTTTTTGTTAAAAGAAGGTTTAGATGATATAGGAAATGATAGGAATTGTAATTGCAATGAGGAGTTGATGCGTTGATGACATGCAGGAGTAGGCTTTTTATATTGAGGCCGAGAGAAGGACATTTAGGTGAATTGTGAAAGGATTTGTTGTACAACCTTTAATTGTGATTTATGAACGTATCTAGCTTTGAGATCATACTAAGGTATTGCATCAATGATGGTAGATGATATATACGGGTATATATATGTGATTGGGGTGACAGAGGAATAAGTTAAATCTTGCTTGAAAGGGACATACTCCCATATCCGACAAGGAGATTATGGTGGCGCATCAATGAAGATCGAAACGTTTGAGAGAAAAAAAGTGATAGCTGAAATGAATGTAACCAAATAAAGGAGTTATTATACGGATGATCATGGATATGTTGCTTTCAATTAGGATATCTGTAAAATTCATCCCTTTCTAGTTCAACAGAACTAGTTTTCATGTGAATTTGGATCCTGATAGTAATGAGTGTGGACGTCTTAATGTAAATTATAAAGTATTAGTTAATTCAATTTTTCTTTATCTATAATAATAAATTTACCAATCCAAATAAGTGGCATTCTTCGTAGTTGGTTGATTTGGATAAAAAAAAACACAGTTATGTCAACATAATTTGAATTCGAAATTTGTTAAAAAAAAATTGAATTCAAATTAGTATCAATTAATAAAAATTATATAAATTTGGGAAAATGAAGTTTTATCATTATACCATATCATTATAAATCAATTTTGACACCATAAAGTCACCTACATTTTATTTTATTATTATTTTAATTAAATCTAACATATAATTATATTAAATGACCTTTAAATTTTTATTATTATATGGGAAAATAAAAGGACCTTATTATAATTTTTTATCCCACTTTTTTGCCCCATTATTTATTAATTTATTTTCTATTGTTCTAAAAAAATCACAAATTCCTCAACCAGTAACACTGATTTGAATCATTATTTTAAATAATTAAGGATTATTTTAGGTTTTAGTGTGTGTGTATATATATATATATATATATGATAACTGTTAAATAATTGTATTTTGATAATAGAAAATAAGGCAAAATTGTCTTTAAAAATAATTATTTAGCAGTTATTTGCGCTTAAATATTAAAGAATTGATGTTTTGTTGAATTTTGGCTGCAGATATAAAAACTGGAGGTGTAACAAGCAAAAAGGCCAGAAAGATTGAAGAAAAGAAGAAAATCTGAAGCAGGCTCAGCCCAATACGCGCTAAGCCCGCGATCTAACAGAAGCGCGCGCTAAGCCTACAACACGCGCGCTAAGCTCGCGATCTAACAGAAGCACACGCTAAGCCTGCAACATGTGCGCTAAGCGCGCGATCTACACGTGCTGAGCGAGGGGGTGTCGGGCTGAGCGAGGGGGTGTCGCGCCGAGCTCGCCTACGAAGGCCCAAAGCCCACTTCAGCAGCTATAAATAGAGAGCCAGTCCGAGGAACAGAACACACCACAAACCTCTCTCCTAGGGGTTTCACTTACTCCCTTTCTTTCACCCCTTCTCATTGTAAAGCCCTCAATGGTCATGAGTGGCTAAACCCTTAGTTAGGGCTTGGCAGGCCTAAAAGCCAATGTGATGTATGATGTACTCTTCACTATTTATCAATGCAATACCAGGTTTTTCTTTCCTATTTTCTTTTCTGTTTTTATCTTGCATACTCATCTTTATATTCTGTCAGGGGTTAGATGCTCGGGAGAGGGTAACTTCTAAATAAGATTTAAAGAAGATATGCATGCATTAGTTTTAGGGGTTAGACGCTCGGGAGAGGATAACTTCTAATAGAACTTCATGCATTTTATCTGTTGAGTCTTTGCAAAGGCATTTGGGGGATAGATAGGTAAAATAGGCTTGTCATCGTGAGGCATCAGGGGCAAGTAAATGAATAGATGTGGGTAGGATAGAATCACCAGAATTGGTAAAGAAAAAATCATAAACTCATACATTCTAGGCAGACAAGGCAAGTCAGTTCCTAACACTATTTTATTTTGAATTTATCTTTTATCTAAATCTTTTATCTTTCTTATCTTTTATCTTTTCCTTTTATCTTCTAATTTTATCTTTTCTTATCTTCTATCTTTTTTTATTTTTTTTATTTTAAATTTATTATCTCTTGCTTGTAAATTGGGTTTGCATTAGTCTAAGTACAAACAAAGTCCCTGTGGATTCAACACTCGGACTTCTGAGAACTTTACTACTTGTGACGATTTGGTACACTTGCCAATGAGTTAACAAGTTTTTGGCGCCGTTGCCGGGGACTTTGTTTTTCGTACTTGATTAATTGCATATTCCAATTTGTAAGCAATTAGTTTTCACTTTCTATTTTTATTTTTATTTTATTCTTTGTTTTTTTTATCTATTATTTATTTTAGCTGCTTTATTTTATTTTTCAATTTTTTTTCTCTTTACTCATTCTTACTTTATTCTTTTTTTTAAAAAAATAAAATAAAAAAATAAAAAAAATTATTTATTCTGTGATAACGTGCACGGTAGTTATTTCTTTTGTTAACAGTGCACACTCCTTCTTCAAAAAACGCATCATGGCAAAAAATCGTCCACAGAGAATGACACTAGAGGATTACTCTAGCCCTATTATACCTCAGTACTTCACCAGCATTGTTAGACCAGAGGTGCAGACGGCCAACTTCTCATATCCATATTCCTTGATCCAGCTGATTCAAGGGAATCTATTTTACAGCCTACCAACTGAAGATCCATACGCACACCTGGCCACATACATCGACATTTGCAACACGGTGAAGATAGTAGGAGTGCCTGAAGATGCCATCCACCTTGACTTATTTTGTTTCTCCTTGGCCGGTGAAGCAAGAACATGGCTTCGCTCGTTTAAGGGGAATAGTCTGCGGACATGGAACGAGGTGGTGGAGAAGTTCCTGAAGAAGTACTTCCCAAAGTCCAAGACCATTGAGGGAAAGGTGGAAATCTCATCCTTCCACCAACATCCTCATGAATCGTTGAGTGAAGCCCTTGATCGCTTTCATGGGTTACTTTGGAAGACTCCTACACATGGGTTTAGCGAGCCAGTCCAGCTCAACATCTTTATTGATGGCTTGCAACCCCATTCCAAGCAGCTCCTCGATGCCTCAGCCGGTGGAAAGATCAAGTTAAAGACTCCAGAAGAAGCTATTGAGCTAATAGAGAATATGGCGGCCAATGATTATGTCATTCTACGTGACCAAGAGCCCAGCCCACAGGAAGAAAGCAGTAGGCTAGAAGAATTGCTGGTACAATTCATGCAGGAAACAAGGTCACATCAGAAGAGCACTGATGCAGCAATCAGAAATCTGGAAGTACAATTAGCTAAGCTAGTTGCTGAAAGGCCCACCGAAACCTTTATGGTAAATACTGAGATGAAGCCCAAAAAGGAGTGCAAGGTAGTTTTAACTGAGGAAGATGTGGAAGAAGAAAAGAAGGAAGAGATAGAAAGAAATGAGGAGAAAGCACAACAATGGGAGAAGTACTCACAAGTAGAAATTCAACAAGAAAGTATTCTCCAAATCAACAACCCTCCTCATCAACTGATCGTCAAGGAAGAAAGACATGAAAAACATAAGAAAGCCTTAAGTATCATTCCTTCCTTGATCACCAACACTTCCCTTGCAACAATATGGAAGGTGTTTCCAGCATACATGAGTTTCATGGCGTCTCTAGCTAAGAGACGGAAATGCAAGGAAGGTGTGTTCTATGTGACCTTCATGCCACCTTGAAGGCATTTGACTCGTCAAGCTAATGACGTTAAAGAAGCGCTTACTGGGAGGCAACCCAGGATTTCTTACCCTATCTTTCTTTAGTTAGTTGCAGTTGTTTTTTTTAGGGTAGTTGTGTTATTTCTTTTCTTTACTTATGATTTTATGCATTTTAATTTCAGTAGTTTAAATTTAGTCATTGAATAAAAATTGCATGATATTTGTGAAGTCACTATTTAGGCTTTTTCTGAAGGATTCAACACTTGAAATGCTACATGACAATTGTGAAAATACTGGTTTCTGGAAGCAAGAGTCAGTCAAACAGTGAGACATGAATCACAAAGAGAGAAAAGGTTAGCTTGATGGAAAGAGATCACGTTCCGGTAAGCCAATAACTTTATCTTGTCTCGGAGAGCTGTGTGAACTTAATCATGAGAGAAAGTCTGTTTTTAAATTCCTAATTTTGCATCATTCTTAGACTGTTAGATTATTTACATAAGGTGGATATGATCAAAGCCATGTTTTTTTTATTTTAGCCACATAGCCAAAAAGCCAACCTGTGATGAAATTTATCCCTTGCACCCTTGTTGAGCCAAAATTAGTAATTATTATTTTTAAATAAAACCCCTGAGCCTAATTGTGATATCTCTAACCTTATTTTAGGGTTCTAAGAGAGCATAAAGGTTTTAGTCATAATAAACCCCTAATTTGGGGGATGGGTAGAATGAAGATGGTCTTGGGAATGTAAAAGTAGCACATAATAAGGCACCCAAAAAAAAAAAAGCTTGTAAGCCCAAAGTCTCTTTCCAAAAAAAAAAAAAAAAATAAGGTCAGAAAAAAAAAAAAGAGGTGCCATAAGTGCTAAGGTTGGAAATAAGAAAAATAGATTGCATATGTGTTAAGGCTGAAAAACAAATAAAGCCTAGGCTAAGTATACGTTTTTCTAGGATGAATGCTCTCTTATAACCTTAAGTTTGAAATCCCAGAAAAACCATGATTTCTTGTCTAGCCAGGCCCCATTACAAGCCAATAAAAGTCCTTAGTGATCCGCCAAAAGTAAGAATAACTTTAATTGAGATGAAGTACAAAATTTGGGAATCTTAATTGCAGGTCGTATAAATTTTAAACACTCATCCCAGACACTTGTGCGTAGAGATAAACACTAACCTTGTGAGGAAAGTGAGGCAAACCAACTTGATTGATTTCCGATACTAACCAATTTCATCTTTATGTGATTTATGCTTCCATTGTGAGATTATGGCAAATGCAGAAGGGACCAGTTGAAAGAATTTGAAAAAAATTGTAGCTATTGAAAGTGTTGGAACATTCAGAGTCTGCTTTTAATTTGATTTGCTTGGGGACAAGCAAAGTTTTAATTTGGGGGATTTTGATAACTGCTAAATAATTGTATTTTGATAATAGAAAATAAGGCAAAATTGTCTTTAAAAATAATTATTTAGCAGTTATTTGCGCTTAAATATTAAAGAATTGATGTTTTGTTGAATTTTGGCTGCAGATATAAAAACTGGAGGTGTAACAAGCAAAAAGGCCAAAAAAATTGAAGAAAAGAAGAAAATCTGAAGCAGGCCCAGCCCAATACGCGCGCTAAGCCCATGATCCAACAGAAGCGCGCGCTAAGCCTGCAACACACGCGCTAAGCCCGCGATCTAACAGAAGCACGCGCTGAGCGAGGGGGTGTCGCGCTGAGCTCGCCTACGAAGGCCCAAAGCTCACTTCAGCAGCTATAAATAGAGAGCCAGTCCGAGGGACAGAACACACCACGAACCCCCTCTCCTAGGGGTTTCACTTACTCCCTTTCTTTCACCCCTTCTCATTGTAAAGCCCCCAATGGCCATGAGTGGCTAAACCCTTAGTTAGGGCCTGGCAGGCCTAAAAGCCAATGTGATGTATGATGTACTCTTCACTATTTATCAAATGCAATACTAGGTTTTTCTTTTCTATTTTCTTTTCTGTTTTTATCTTGCATACTCATCTTTATATTCTGTTAGGGGTTAGATGCTCGGGAGAGGGTACCTTCTAAATAAAATTTAAAGAAGATATGCATGCATTAGTTTTAGGGGTTAGACGCTCGGGAGAGGATAACTTCTAATAGAACAAGAAGAAAAGATATCATAATAAAATCATTGCTAGGCATAGAGTGATTGCATTATGCCCATGCGTCAAAGCAAACATCTAGAATTAGAACTTCATGCATTTTATCTGTTGAGTCTTTGCAAAGGCATTTGGGGGATAGATAGGTAAAATAAGCTTGTCATCGTGAGGCATCAGGGGCAAGTAAATGAATAAATGTGGGTAGGATAGAATCACCTAATTGGTAAAGAAAAAATCATAAACTCATACATTCTAGGCAGACAAGGCAAGTCAGTTCCTAACACTATTTTATTTTGAATTTATCTTTTATCTAAATCTTTTATCTTTCTTATCTTTTATCTTTTCCTTTATCTTCTAATTTTATCTTTTCTTATCTTTTATCTTTTTCTATTTTTTTTTATTTTAAATTTATTATCTCTTGCTTGTAAATTGGGTTTGCATTAGTCTAAGTACAAACAAAGTCCCTGTGGATTCGACACTCGGACTTTCGAGAACTTTATTTAATCTAACATAAAAACTCTAATCTGGCTCTTTAACTAAAAATTATTAGATGTATTTGTTATAATAATATTTCGTAAAATTATGATTCCTAAAATTTTGATGATGATATGATTTTTTGTTATTTAAATTATATATTATAAATTGTAAATGATGATACAAAGTTTTAAGTATATTCATAATTATTTTAAAAGCTTGCTTAGATTAATCATAATAGATGTTATTAAATAATTTCTTAATTTTTTTCATATTTATTTCTAATTAATTACTAAATCTTTTCATATTAATATCCCTAAAAATGATAATTATTGTACATTTTGATTTGTGTATATTATATGTACACTTTAATTTTTGTATATTATATTTTAAATTTTAAAAATCCTTGCATTGGAATCATATGAGATACTCCGTAATTAATAAGGAATAATAATATTAGAAACTTTTTAGTCAATTTAGTATTAGGGTATATGATACTTAATAATCTACCAATTAATTAAATATATTGCTTTTTTAAATCGTTATTTTCGTAAATTACTACAATATCGCTCTAATTAATATTATGGCATTTACAGTATATAACGGGGCCATGCAATGGGGTTTTACCCACATTCTCATACTCACGTTTTTTTATTTTATTTTTTGGGTTTTCAATTTTTTGCATCTTAAAGATATGGATCATCCGTTGCTGACAAGTTTAAATTTTTTTGATTGAGTTTTTTTGGTTTCTAGTTTTTGTATTTCATCCCTCAGTTTCTTTTTTTCTTTTTTCAGCAGTTTAACTACGAAGTCAAGATACATTGAAGGAGCTCAAGAATAAATAGATTGTCTCCATTCTCTCGGAGAATAGACTTTTCCTACTAGCATCCCCCACTTAAGCTCTTCATTCTTAACACTACATCAATTTGAAACTCTATGAGTACTCTAAAGAGTGACATCTTTTTTGGTTAATGTTCACGATTTTTGGTATGGTCAAGTGAAATTATAAGTTTCGAAACAAGACTTTTGTTCAAGTCATCTCCGAAAGGACTAGTGTTTATGTATACAATTTTAATTAAACGGATAAGGTTTTTGAAAGGTATTTTCTCAAAAGGGGTATTTGAAACAATTTCAAGACTAATGAACAGTCAAATAAATAAATAAAAAGTAATTGTAATAATAGTAGTAAATCGAAATGAAATAGTAAATTGTAATAATAATAATAAATGAGAGGTTTGAATAGTCGAGACTGAACTTGGTTTCTCTTATTGCAATGCAATATTCATAATTAATTTAATCATTCATGCAATTTATCCTCAATTCACAAATATATTCTAACCTTAATGCCTTAGGTGAAATAGCCTAAATTATTTAGATTAATTCTCAATGTCTTAGCAAATTAATCTAAATAATTAGTGTTATCGATTAAGGATTAATGGCACCTAATTGTTAATAACTGTCTAGCAACAATCTCAATTAGGTACTATTCTCAATTTCAAGAACCAGAAGAGTGTTTTTCAACTAAACTAATGGTTCCTATGATCGAGCAATAAGTGATCTGTCCAAAACAAGCATTAAGAATAGCAGAAGAAGAAGAAGAATAAATGCATAAAAAATTGTATTAAAAGGGAGAATTACATGAATTTAGGTCAGTCGTTCCATCCCTGATGGATGAGGAGATTAGCTGCTCATAACTTGATTACAATCCTTTAAAGAATTTATACAAAGTGTAATGAATAACAAGCTAAAAGCCTAAGAATGATCTATTCTCTCTCACAAAACAACTGCTCCAATTCGTGTTGAGATCCCTCTTCATTCACGCACCAGGTTTTTATAAACTGTTATTGGCTTGGGCCTGATGCGGCTTTCTCGCTTAAGCGTGAGTAATGTCTCGCTTAAGCGAGGTCCTCACATAGCTACTGTATTTTCTCGCTTAAGAGTGAAGAATGTCTCATTTAAGCAAGGCCTTCTAATTTCTTTCAAGGCATATTGTGACTCTCCTCACTTAAGCATGAATAGTGTCTCACTTAAGCGTGAATAGTGTCTCACCTAAGCGTAAACAATGTCTCACTTAAGCTAGACCTTCAAAAAATTTAGCTTCTGCCTCTCCTTGCTTAAGGGCACAACAAGCCGTGTTCAAGCGAGCAAATCTCCACTTATAATTTCTTACTTAATTTCCCGCAAAAACATCAAAAAATTTCTGAAAACTAAAAAAACAACTATCCTAAATGATAATTTTTAATCTATCCTAATTTTGAGTTAAAACAAGGTTTACTAGATAATTGCGTCAAATCATGCGTGGAATTAAAATATATTTGGTGATTATTAGTTAATGATTTCATTAGGACTTATACCATTAGTTTGCTTTTATTGGTTAGTCATATAAGTAACTGAATGGAAGGTTTGGAAGACTTTCAAGCATCTCATTGGATTGGTAAAAGGCATGTTGCCTTCAAAAGCATTGATTAGTCTATCTTCTGATCTTTATGCATCATTTTGGAGTCTTACATCATATGATTTGTATGTTTGTTGCAGACAGACTTGATAGAGAGAGAATGGAGGACAAAAATGCATATGGTGAATCACATACATAGTACTAATTTACTCTAAACATTTGTACCACACAATGTGTAGCCCAAAAGAAATATGTAGACAGTAGTAGTTTACAACTTTCACGAGGATAGTGTTTTTTCTCCTTAAAGATTGAATATTTATAGACACTAAACGAGACTTTGAGATTTTGGGCGATTAATTATGTAGAATGTTGAATGCAAACTACTCCACTGTTTTGACACTTGAGTTCGTGCGACTACATTTTCTTATCAGCCTTTTAATTGTTTTGTTATTCTTTTTAATTCATGGTCAACATATTTTTTTTACCATTACTCATGGTCCACATTTTTATACGAGGACCATTTCTAAACTCATTATGTAAATAGCACGGGTACAAATTAAGGATAAAATGACAATTTAATATTTATGTAAATAAGCCAATTAAGTACAATTAAACAGTTTAACCAAATAAAACTAGTTCTGAATTAGTAATTAAATACAAATTAGAGAAATAAAAATTAGTTCTTAATTAGTAATTAAATAAAAAAATTAGGACTATTTTGGTTCTGGTCCCTAAACTAAAAATTTATTTTTTTAGTCCTTCAAATTTATGAAATGTTACTTTTAGTCCCTCAACATAATTTTGGAAGACTAAAAATTTGTTCTTTTTAGTCCCTCAAATCTACTTTGAAGGACGAAAACAACATTCTACAAATTTGAGGGATAAAAGAATAATTTTTAAATTAGGAAATCAAAATCAAAAGTTTCTCAAATTTGAGTGGCAAAACATATTTAAGCCTTATATATTTATATTTATGAGTATTTAAAAATACATAAAAATATGAAAAAAAATATAATTAAAAAGTTCTTAAAATTTTATTTTATTGATGATGAAAATATAAATTAATATATAAAATATGTGGTTATTGAAAACTTTTAATTTATAAAGCTCTGAAAAAGATTTTAATTGATGAAAGAATTGATTATTATATAAATTATCTTTATATTTAATATTAATTGTAAATTTTAATTATTAACTAAAATAATTTTAAAAAATATCTTTTACAGTATGTAATTGTCATTCCTATTGATAGTTCAAAACAAGTTAAATTATTTTATAATGATAATCAATTTACAAATCTTCAAAATAAAAGAAAGATGATTTGTAACAAATTATATGGACCCAAATTAAGAATAATGTGGTTATTTAACTTTTAAGCAACTAAGGCAATTAAGTACAATTAATTATTTTTCATTTACTCATATGCCAAAGCTCATCATATCTCTCAATCCACTAGGTCACAGATTAATCCCGATCACAATATGTGTCTATTGCTGTGAAATGGAATAATGCACATAGAGGAAATTGAACAAGATTTTTCACGCTAAATAGATCATTTTCTCATGTATGTATGCAATAGGATTGTATACCACTATGTCAAGCTTATATGTTATTAATTAATTCAATTAACCTAGTTAGTAATTAAGTTGTTGTTAATTACCATGTCATTATACAATAATTTAATTTTTTTAGTATAATATAATGCTTATAATTTATAATTTAAAAAATACATCACACATAATATTACTATTTATTTAACTACTAAACTAAATATCTTATTTTGTCTATTTAATCATGCAATTTAAAATGAAATAAAATCACTAAAAACATAAGTGTGCAAACTCTCATTGGGTCAATGACAACTACATATAACAGGATTAGTCTCTAATCATGCTTGTAACATGATTTAAATTTTAAAATATTGACATCATTACTATTTTTATATAATAAATTTATCACAATTTTACTCTATGTTAATCTTAAATAGAGGGAAAAAAAACTTTCTCATTGAATTCCAAAGTTCATTATAAGACTCTTTACATTAATTTTCATCCCTTAAGAAAAATAGTTAATTTAGTTAATCACATTGAATCTGACAATTATTTATATTATTATTCATTAAATTATCATTTCTTTATCTCTGTATCCACTTAATTATTCCTCATTAATGTTTGGGGATAGAATAATTAAGTAAGAGTATGTAAGAAAAAAATAATTAACGCATCTAAAAATTAGAAAAGAGTTTTATAGACGGAGGGAGTAACATTTTGCACAACAATTCACCTCATTTCAACCTTAAACTTAATAAATTCAATTTTTTATACCAACAAGTCATTAGTCCAAGTATAATTGTGGACTTGGTTCCCCTTAATTAAGGTCTTCAAATGTGAGAAAAGACAACAAAAAAAAACACGATAGAAAGAAGAAATCTTACTAAAAGTGATTGGTCATCGGGTGTCAACCAAACATTTTTCACTGTTTTAAAATTTTCACAATAATTTTACTGTGTTAAGAGAGGGACTGGAATGTGAGAAAAGATAATTCATAGGTATGAGACATAACATTTTTTATGGAAAAGCTAACTGTTGTTAAAAACTTAAAGTTGATGCTTGTTGGTGTGATTTCATCAATATTAGGTTGTTTTATTCTATTAAAATCCATTCGCGTGTGCGCAACACAAAAAAGAAGTCATAATCTCCCTCTCCTCCAGTTTCAAGTTGGTGTTTTGTAAAATCTATGATATTGCATTTATTTTTTCTTGTTTTCTCTGTTAACTCCTCTTTAATTAATCCACCTATTAAGCAACAAATTGATTGGAAGTGACACAAATATTTCGTTCAATGCACACAATTTTCTAAGATTTAAATTACTCGACTCAACTCAACTCAATCCCTTTCGTTTTTAAACAAGAAAACAACAATATCATGGATCATTGAAGGATTCACGTCCTTTTCATAACACCTATACACGAAAAACAAGAAACAGGAAACAGGGAGCAAAATTTAAACAAAAAAAGCAGAAGGAAAGAAATTAACAGTGTTTGGCGAAGAAAATTGAAAATGCAGCTGCCAAATGGATCAACTCCATGTTGGAAATAAGGCCCATGGTTGCCACTGCCACCAAAGCTATCCCAAGCAACATCAACGTTGTTCGGCCAATGCTAACCACACTCACTGCCCCAGATTTGTTCTGATGCTGGTTTGTTCCTTCTTGATCGTCCTCTGAAGAGTTATCCTTTGCAGATTTGGGAGCTTTTGCAAGAGTTGTTGGAGCCAAAGCTGGAGCCTTGTTGGTTACAAAGAAATCTAGAGGAAGAAGCACCTTGTCCACGTGATAAATCCCAAGCTTGTTATCTGAGTATACTACCCCGAGAACGGTGGCGTTGACGACCCCAGTTGAAATGTTGACACTGTTACCTAATGCATTCACGTTCAGTGGAAGCCTTGCTGGGTCTTTTCCAGCCACTGTCTGCACAGGGTTGCTCAGAGAATCGAAGTTTGAGCTCGACACAAACTCTGGCAATATGTGGAACTGCACAAGTTCGATTTTCTGGCCTTCGTTTAGAGAGTTGAGGAAACCTGCTTTGAGGTTGGAAAAAGCAGAATCATCTGGTGCAAGGATGGTTATGCCACCACTCTTGGCTGTTATGAGCTGTGAGTTTATGTTGTTCATGATTTCGGTGGTTTTCAAGAGGCGGATTAGGACTGAGAACATTTTGGCCTTTTTGAGGATTCTGGTGATGTCGTCGGGGACTGAGTCAGGGGAGTTTGGAGACTGAGGTAAAGTGGGGACTAATGGTTTTGGTGATGGTGCTGTGGCCTTGGGGGTAGGGGGTGGTTTTGCTGGGGCTTTTGGGGCTGCTGCAGGTGCAGGTGAAATGGCAAAGGTGGTGGCGGAAAAGAGTAGAAAGAGTGAGAAGGAGAAAAGGGTTGCTTGCTTTATCTTCCAGTTGCAAACTCAAGCCTGTAGATGGCTTTGTTGATTCTGAAAGAATGTGGATGATTGAAATTAATGGTTCTTGCAATTTGTGTTTGATGTGTGAAGGAGGGGTTATATAGAGGCCAAGGAAACGGTGGGTTGGTGAAATGTTATGGCTGTGAAATTTGTTAGTTGTGGAGTGAGGGTATATCGCATCTGTCATGCAGAACAAGGATCTTTTATCTAATTATTATTGGCATATTTGCCAAACCGATTCTTTGTGTCATATATTGGGGTAAATTTTGAGTTTGAATTTGGTGAGTTGTGAATCTACACATGAAATACCTGTTTTAAACATCTTTGTAGACGAGGGGAATGACAATGTGTAGAGGCTAAAGTACAGAGGACCCCTAAAAAATAGCAATGAGAACCTGCAATGCAACTGTTTGTTATGCATATCTATAAGGTGTAATTTAATAAAATTTATCGGGAAACAGAGAAGGAACCATTGACACAGATCCACATAGTGCAAATCAATTCTTGTAGTTCAGCATATTTGGGAGTTAAGTAATTGGATTTAAACTCGTACTAGTGTATTCTTCACTTCAAATGGTGTTAACTGGGAGAAGGGTTCTTTTTTTTTTTTTACCATATTAGCTCCCTAACATCTCCCTTCATAATAACAAAATATATGAATAGTACTCCTTAAAGAGGACTTTGGAATCCATAACCATGTTCCTGATACATGTAAGTGGAAATAATTCAATTTAAGCTTTATTTTGCCTTCGTATTGAAACTTTTTTAAGTTTCAATTTTAACTTTGAAGATTGAATCAAGCATAAAATTTTCAGACTTAAAACTTTGATCTTCTATCTTGTCCATGATTAGTATATATAAAGAATAAAGACATCACAACCTTTTGATTTTAGCACAAATGGAGACAAGACATTTTAACCCATATAAAGTTCTTCCTTTTGGATGTAGATCCACACTTCTTGCTAAATAAGAGATGTTATTGCTAGACAAATAATTTTAATTTAATCATTTTATTTCATACATGCTGGATCTATGTACAACAAAGCTTGCTAGGAATAAAAAGCATTCGCATTTTGAAACAATATAGTAAATAGTTCATGTTGAAATGACTATTTTACATTACTTTTTTTATAAATCTATACTTAATGAGAGAGAGAAAAAAAGAGTAACATGGATCAGGAAATAGAGGGGACATTGATACAGATCCAGAGTACAACTATACAAATAAATTCATGCAATTCAGCAATTTTGGGAGTTAGGACTTCGATAATTGGATTGGAACTCCACCAACTGGCATTCTCCATTTCCTCTTCTAATGGTATTAGTTGGGAAAAGGTTGATTTTTCTTTTTACCATATTTTCTCTCCTGGCATCCCTCGTGATTAAGAACAAAGAAAAATGCTAGATAGTAGGAGACAGAGTTCTACAAAATCACTTCGCCTTTTGTCACTTCAACACCAGCTTTTAAAATTAAACTTTTTATCCTTGCATTGATTATTTGATCAACAATAATAAGTGAAAAACCATCCGACATTTGTTAACATTCGTCTCTAGCTAAAGATCCATATCCACAATGGCCAATGAAGCATATTATAGATAGCTGCTGCATAATTAATGTCTACTTTACTCGGCTGTCATACTCATTCTTAGACATTGTCTTTGAATCCTCCCTCCCACAGAGCAGCTTCAACCGAGCGCAATCCAATAGGTGGAATAAGTTCTGCCAAAAATAGGAAAACTGTTAGCTCAATACCAAGTAACAATTTATGGAATTGATTTTGCTATAATGTCCATTCAATTCCAAAATGCACAGAAACTTATGAACCAACCTTGAATCCTGCAATTCATCCAGCTCATAGTTCAAGGTTTTAAGATAGTCACCATAGGGTCCTTCAATTTGTCTTTCCTTTTTTGCTCATAATGAAACTACTTATGAAAAATTCTTTAGCCCAATTTTTTTCTTGGTCTGCTTTTCAAGTTCTTCATCAAACTTTTGTGTAGTCATTGCCTAGTTTTACCTTACTGTCAAATATTGGAAACTGAGGAAAGTCTATGTAGATATTCTCACGTCATAATATGTATTAACTCCATGTAGTTTGAGATTGAAAATATTTGTTGCCTTGATTGTATCAAAATCACACAAAAACAATCTTAATTGTATCAAAAGGACATGTAAACAACTCAACGCTTCATAATTCACATGTCCCTCAAACAGCACTCTTCCTACGCAGCTCAGAGAAAGAACATAAAGTCAAAATCGTCAAATAGATTGTCTGGTCTGATCTGGTCTGGCCAGCCTTCAACTTGCAATAAACACCAATGCAACTAAAGCAACTCCAAAGGACAGCAATGTCATTCCTCGAGTACTTATCAAACTGCTTGCATCAGCGCTGTCCTTGGATGTTCCAAGGCGAGCATCAGCAGATGAGTTATCATTATCAGCTTTTGGCGCCATTGCGGGAGAGGGTGCAGGAGCTGGTGGCTTAGGCCTGAAGAAATCCAAAGGGAGAAGCACCTTGTCCACATGATAGACTGCAAGCACCTTATCTGAGTACACAACTCCCGTGACCGTGGCATTAACCACTCCTGTTGAGATATTCACATTGCTGCCATATGCTGTCACATTAAATTGCAACCTGGTGGGATTATCCCCGGCCAGAGTTCTCACGGGGTTGCTCAGTGAATCGAAGTTTGAGCTTGAAACATAAGTGGGAAGAACATGGAACTGAAGAAGTTCGATCTTTTGATTGTCGGCCAGAGAGTTGAGGAACCCTGCTTTGAGTTGTGAAAAGCTTCCATCATCTGGTGCAAAGATGGTTAAGCCACCTGATCTTATGGTTATTAGCTGAGCATTGATTTGGTTGATCAATTGGGTGGTTTTCAGAAGGCGAATTAGGACGTTGAACGATTTGGCCTTCCTTAATATTCTGATGATGTCATCAGGGGAAGAATCAGAGGTATCTGTAGAGGGTGACTGGACCATTGGTTTTGATGGGGATGCATCAGGTGCTTGGGCTAATGTTGTGGTTGAATATAAGGAGCAAAAAGGCATCAGGAGTAAGAGGTAGAATAAAACTTGCTTCATTTTTCTGTAGGCAATTGCAAGTTTCTTTTGAAGGCTTGGTGCTATTAGGAAGAGTGTTTGATGTGTGGAAGATGTGGAGTGGAGTGGTTTTTATAGGAACTTGGTGAATGACAGGTAGGATAAAGGCATGAAGCTTCGGTAATGAAATTTGCCTATATACTAACTTGTGTTCAGTGTGAGGTTTTGTGGTGGTCCTGGTGGAGATTAAGGTGATCCATCAAGGTAGATGAGATAAAGGTGATTGAGAAAGAGATTTGCATCTTTTGCTTGGCAATGCAAGAAAAAGAGGAGTTAAAAGTTAGAACTCAATTGGTTGTGAGATGCACATTAATGGAATTGTGATGCTTCTTCCACTGATGCAGTAAGCTGAAACAAAAACCTGAGTCTTATCAAGTGCCAAGTACAAGTCTCACATGTATGTAGATTCTGAGCTTTTTTCACAATTGCTATCAATTATGATTATAATTAAATTTTACACTTACTTTTTATAAGAAATGAAAAAGAGATGAAAATAATGTTGGGAATTTTCTCCCTCTTTCTCTTCATAGAAAAATAAATAAATAAATAAATGTTTGCCGTAGAAAATAAATAAAATAATAAGAAATCCATGTTTTCTTAACTACAATGTTGTTTCACAAATTGAGTCTTAGATAAGCTAGGGTTAAGGAAATCCTCATCTTAGATCGTTATAGTTATGTTTGGACAAAAGTTAGAAACATATTATTTTTAGAATTGTAATGCACATTTATGAATTGTAAGGTAAATAAAAGGGAAAATTTGTTACTTTAAAAGTAAAAGTAATTTTGAATCTTCCCAAGTCCAATATAAGCATACACTACATTAGACTGTTATATTTGTACAACGTTGATCATCATCATCATCATCATGCCCTCGTGGATGAGCCGTGTGAATTTGGCGATAAAGTATTATCTTATACTAAATATAATTAAGATTGTCTGAAGTCCCCGAATCTCCAAAGCAAGCGAGTTATCTCTAGGCTGTACAACTATGGAGGTGCTTTTGCTAGAAAAAGAATTAGAGACACCTTAATGACTAATGATACTAGAAAATTGATCGTAAAACTACCTAAAAACTTATGAGTGGTTTCATATATGTTACCTAATTTAAATTACTACTATATTGTGTGGGCCCAGATCTTCGGGAGGCTTAAAAATCTTATTGTTAAGTTGTTATCATTAGATAGGATGCAATAAATTAAGATTTTGCCACCTTTTTATACAGTGATGAAAAGAAAAGAAGTATACCTTTCCCCTACTTTTAAATCATTTCATGAATAAAGCACTTGTTATTTCTTTTTCCTCATTGAATTCCAATATAAATAGAACCTAAACCTTATGGATTTTAATCCTCCAGTTAATCCAAGCACACCACTAATTAATTTGAAGTTGTCTTGGGATGCAATCATTTTCAGTCTTATTCCTTAGATGCAATTTGGGTGGTTTAGATGCGCAACTTTTGTGTACCTTTATTTGGTGCCTTTGTTGAGGATATTACAGCTCTTTTTTGTACACTTTGCCAGAAGCAAATAATTGTGCGGATTTTCTTAGTTAAATAAAGGTCATATGAGGATGATGCTTTGGGCATTTGAGTTTGGTTCCAACTTCCTTTCAGGTTTCATAAGTTTTTATTACTTTTTTATTTTTCAGATGATTCTTTGGGCATTGATTTTATTAGGGGTTAATTCTTTTTCTTGTTTTTGTTTCCACCAAAAAGCACTTGATAATTCATCGTAAGCTCAATTTTTTCCTTAACTATTGACAGATGGATGTGAGAGAATCAGTGAATTGCCTGCTAAGTTTCTCTTCAACAACGTGTTAAATACCCTCGATCTAACAGACTAACACCAACCCTCTAATTAAATTTAGATAACTTTGCTTTTCTTTTTTCTGCTGAGTATTTGCTAACTGATATTTAAGAATTAAGTTCTTTCAAGACAAAAATATCACCAAAATTGATTTTTTTTCTTAAGAATTATTTTTCGCGTACATTTATAATGAGAAATCCAAGCTTATTAGTATGTTTAATAGATCAAATTATCTACTACTCAAGCATTCCATTAATATATAGTATTTTATTAATAGAGTAATTAAAATATTTCATTTCATAAAGATATTAAATAATTTTATTATTTAATTTTTATTTTAATGATAGCATAATATATATATATATATATATATATATATATATATATATATATATATATATATATATATAATAGATAAAATATAAATAACTTTTGTAGAGGTATCATTCTCATTTTTTTCTTGACTTGGCTTGATTATATTTTTTATCATGTAACGATATAATAATAATAATATATCAAATTATTACATGCATCATAAAAAATGAATCATTTGATACAAGATTATTCTAATTTAATTAGTATCGTCTCAAATTTAAATCTTGAATATATAATTATATTAAATATTTAGAGGGAAAAAAATTGTCACTAATAATATTCTTACCTATCATAAAAGATAGGTATGACCTCCATGCAATTAAGTTAAATACTAAAAAAGAAAATTTTATTATCAATATAATAATCTTATCAAACTCTAAAATAATTATTTTTTCATAGAGAATTAATAATTGTGGCCACTTATACACGCATTTTTCGAAGAGTCACATTGAGAGGAATGCATCACTTTGTTTATTTGAACTCATAATTGAGCTTTTTTATAATTAAGAATTATAATAAATAAATATTTTGAATATATTTATATATTTATATGAATTATACTTTATATTTATAATGAATAATTTAAATTATGATATAAAATCATTTTTAATTTTCTATACTTTTTGAAAAAAAAATAATTCTCAGATAGAAATAAAAGAAAGTAGAGTGAAATGGATAGACAATTGTGAGAGTGAAATTTTCATTCTTCATGTTGAATTTTTTAATTTTTAATTTAGGAGTAAATATATAATATTATAATAAAATAAGTATATTTAATATCTTAAAAATAAGTAAACATTTTATTTAGTATTATTTCTTTTTTCTTTTGTGATTGGGAGAATCGTTAGGATGGACTATAAAATTGTGGAAAATGTTTTTTGATTATAATTAAATTGGGATAATGTATTATTTAGATGCATGTATACAAAAAAATTAAAAATTAAAAAAATATCTGAACTCTAGAATCATTGCTTACAATATAAAATAATAGCTAGACCTCTAAAATTATTGGCTGTGTACAATAATAAAGGTAAACAAAACTTCTGTATCATTTTCTATTAGAATATCTTCGTTTGCAAGTTATACACAAATTTCTCATAAGTAATACACGAGATATGAAGTTTTTCTTATAGGGGGGTTGAAGAGAACTAGTAGAACGAAGAAAGCCTTCATAAAATCAAATACAATTTCCACCAAAACCTGAAACTTGAATCATTAGAGAGTAAAGAGAAATTAAGAAAAAAAACAATTATTTAAAATCATATCTGCAAAATGTTGATCATTCACCTTTCAATCCACCCAATATGATAAGCCTTCAATATGCTTCATATTACATTCTCAAACCCCTCATTGTCACCACGTAAATGCTGCCACTAAAAGTACAACACTTGCAACCCACATAACATGCCACTGTTTCACGCTGACAGCATCTGATTCAGCATCATCTGCAGGAGTAGCAGTGCTGTCCACAGATTTCTTCTTAGATCCTTTAGCCTTTTCTGGCGCCGGAGCCGGAGCGGGAGGCTTAGCTTCGAAGAAGTCCCGAGGAAGAAGCACCTTGTCCACCTGATACACCGCGAGCTGGTGATCAGTGTAAACCGTACCACCCAAAGTAACATTAACGACGCCCGTTGTCATGTTCACTTGGTTCCCTCCGGAGCTTGTTATGTTCAGCGCCAACCTATCAGGGTTTTCACCGGCCTGTGTTCTCACAGGGTTGCTTAAAGTGTCGAAATTAGAGACGGAAACGTACGTGGGAAGCAAGTGGAACTGGATGAGCTCGTTCTTCTGTTGGTCGTTGAGGGAGTTGAGGAAACCCGGTTTGAGGCTGGAGAAGGCATTGTCGTTTGGTGCAAATAGGGTTAGGCCGCCGCTTGTGGTGAGGAGTTGGGAGTTGATTTGGTTGGAGACTTGTGTGGCCTGGAGGAGGCGGATTAGGGTTGTGAACCCTCCTGCCTTTTTGAGGATTCTTATGATGTCTGTCGGGGGTGCGGAGGGTGCTGGGGCCGGGGCGGCTGCGGTGGAGGGCGTGGCCGGGGCGGTCGGTGCCGCGGCCGGGGACTGGGCTAAGGTGGTGGTAGAGTGGGAAAAGAGTACTATTAGAAGAAGTGGGAGAGATTTCATCATCACCATCTTTTGTTGACTGAAGTGGTGATGAGAAATTAAAGGCAGGATGGTCCTTCAATTCAAGTGAGGGCTTGTTGATGTGGGGAATGGGGATGATGGAGGGAGGGGAATATATGGAAACCTAAAAGAGTGAAAAGGGTTTGTTTTCTTTGAGTTAGGTGGAATGTTTCTTTAGAAAGTTCAGTTGTTGGCATATCTGCATGCTTATACATCAATAAAAGGTGGTGTGTCATAGAGATGCATTACTGTGATAGCCAGTGGGATTTTGCTTGGGAAGGCAGGAAATACAGTGAGATCTAAGTGGGTGTGGAAAAAATAATTATTTATTTGTTTCTGTACAATTTTTATGTTTTAATTTTTAAATCTAAAAATTACTTTTTTTAGTGTATGCTTCATACACTTTTTAATCCATTTTAGTCATGTTATCAAAATTCTAAGAATGAAATGAATTTTTTTATTTATAAAAATCAAACTTAGATATTAGACATTAGAGTGTTATAACTCATATGCATAGGACTTATTTAAATTTAGACTCTCTTATATGATTTAAAAAAAAATCTAAAACTAATATAAAAGGGCATGTGTAAGAAATAGAATTAGGTAAAAAGAAAAAAGTATATGTGTAAGAATCAAAATGAATAGTTTTTATCTCTAGGGTTTAAAAGGTAAAGATTTTGGAATTGTGATATTTGAACATCCAAAATTTATAATCATTACAGTAATATTTCTGATTTTTCTGTATTCTTCTCATTGTGTCGCATCCAATCTTATCAATTTTTTATTTTTTATTTTTTTCAATATTTCTCAAAGTACACCCACATGTTTCTAAAAATATTTTCAGAGATTTTGTTGGTACAAGAAACTAAAAGAGTAATTAAAAAAAGTATGATATATAGCGTAGCATTCACTTGTAATTCTTGTGAAGTAGCAAAACAATCAAGTGCTAGCGGCAAACTTAAGGAACGAGTCCCTAATTAACTTTCGCAAGACAATTTGATGATGCATTGGGCTTTTAGGTGCGTACTGAGTAACGTGAGTTTAATTTGGATGTTAGCCTCTGACCTACGATGCATTGTTATATTAGTGCTACTTAGCCGGCGTTGAATGCCAGCAGGATTACTCCTTAATTTTCTGATTATACCAATTTTGTTTTAATGTTTGATGGGGAAGAACGAGATTTTAACATACGATCATATGCACTTAGCCTAAGCCGATAGAAAATTATCTCGTTGTCTGGTTTCTAAAATGTAGGGTGTTACTATAAATTATTAGATGTTTTATTTATCCATTACATTTAGAAAGTTGAATGTAATTGCGTGCAAAACGAACGATGGCCATTTTAAGCCACGCTTGAAAGTTTTTTACCTACGTGTGTAACTTAAGCCATCGAGCAATAAGACCAAGAAGTTTGAAAGTTTGAACTTTGAATATATTTTAAAATTACCAACAGGCAGCAGCTACTAGATTCCGAGATACTTACTCCAACCCGATCTTTAACAGTATATATCGACTATTCTATTGTGTAATTCATTCACAGACAATTATTTGATTATCTCACGTCTTATAATTAAGTTGAGAGGTCCACTATAAGTAAATAGTTTTTTTGCATTCTAGAAATCTGATAGAGATAGCCATCACCATTGACATTTAACAATCTGGTAATCTAGAACATAGTATATGTGATTATGTATTTCCCTTTCAGATTTTGGTTGGACATCAACGTAGCTTTAATTGCTAGGCTAGATTTGAGCCAATATTTTAGAGAACATGTTAACTTACGTGTGCTCACAGGGACTCCAACTGTTTAATCACAGGGTTTTGCGTTTTGTGGTTCTTGATTAATTAAGAATACGAATTACGGGATGATAAAAATAAAAGATAAAGATAAAGAATACATATTATGGTGGTTCATATGAGTGCTGATTTTCAGGTTCCATAGAGAGAATAGGTTTACTTTAGGAGTTTTTTCACCACACTGAATAGAGGAAGCCATATTTTTTTTTCTGATAAGATCAAGAAAGCCACACATATAGAGAGGAAATATCATATAAAAAGGATCATAGAGAGAGGACATATCATATAAAAAGGATCATTTCATGTGAGAATAATCAATTTCAACTATTTGATTAAAATAAAAAATCAAGATTAAAATATTTTAAATTTAAATTAAAGTTTTATTTAACAATAAAATTGTTAAAAAATTTATAAGATAAAAATCAAATATCTTAAAAATTTAATTTATATCATCTTAAAATATCTCAAACTTATCATCGTTATAATCAGTACCATTGTCATCATTGTTTCCGTCATCACCATCATAAGTGTGATCACCGTTACTTATATCATCATTGTGATCGTCACCTTCAACATGATCTTCGTTGTTGTCGCCATCACGATAAAACGAATTAATTTTTAGCACAAAATTAAGAATGCCAAACAAGAAGAATCATATAGTAGAGGATTCTGAAACTCCAATGAGCTCGTAGCCATTACCAAATGCTGTTTAAGAACTATAAATTGAATTCACTTATAACATGGAATATGCGAAAGTGTTTTCGCATGAGTGAAGCATATTCCATATCATATATTGGCATTCTAATCCAAATATTTAGCAAAACATCCATACCCATGCATAGGATTATTAAAATAAATACAATATGGAATCTTAAAGTACAGTGTTACTCTTAATGATCGATGTTTCCATTACAAAATGTGACATGATTAAATAAAATTATAAGTTTAGATTCCCCAATACGAGCTTGCCTTTAATTAGATTTTTCTAACGCCCTCCTTTGCCTGCTGCACTTCTCTCACGTAATGCATCTTCAGCTTTCACTCTCTCAGGAACAAAATCTGAACAAACAAAAGCAATGCAAAAAACCTTGTAGGTGGGTTAAGGTGAATGCAGGAAAAAGTAAACTTAAGAATAGGATATATAGCATTGCAGCAGGGATACGAAATTACCAGGTAGAAACTTGTATCTGCTCTGTTTACTAACAACATTTGCTGAAAGGAAAAGCAGGTGACTAATCAGCAATTGGAAAATATTTAATAGACTCAATGAACAAGTAAGCAGACACATACACAAACAAGCACACAAGTTCAATTCATATGATCATAAAAGATAGAAGTTCTGCAAGTCATTTAGGTCATATCTCCATACTAAATCTTATGAAGTAATATTTGCACTAAATTTAAGGGACAAAGTAATTTTAAAATAGGCGCATTTGGCAAGATGCTTCTCAGTATGGGTATGGGTGTGGTATGTTACTCCTGGGCAACAAAGGTTGGTAAAGAAATGACTTATATCCCACGATTGATTTTCCAGTATTGGAAGTTCCTTTTGCCCTTTTCATATTACCAGACGAAAATACATTTCTTTTAATTTTCTCTTTTATTCTCGAAAATTTCATCTTAGCTTGATAAACCAGAAATATGATGTACGTACAAAACACAAAATATTGTGATTAAACAGTCGGAGTCCAATGTATTGACTCAAATTTAGCTAGCAAACAAAACTACGTTGATGTCCAACTTACATACACTATGTTTTGGATTACGAGATTGTTAAATTTCAATGATGACGGCTATCTCTATCAGATTTCTATAATGCAGAACAATTATTAACTTGAAGTGGAATTCTCAACTTACAAGCCGTGAGATAATCAAATAATTGTCTGTGAATGAGTTACACAATCGGTCTTATATTGAATGGCCTGAAGACTAACTTTGTGATGGATAAGGCGAATTCATTAGCCCGACTTATTTTTCTTATTTACCTTTTAAAATTGGTAAAACTACAATATGTTTAATACTACATACGTTGGTATTGTCCATTTTAAAGTTAATATTTTATGTACATGTGTTTTGTTTTCATTTCTAACACTTATTTATTGTTACAAAATTGATGCACTTATTTTATTTTTATTATTACATTCTATTTTGTTGTTTTATAGTACAATTGACTTGCAGTGATTAAAAATATTTTGTTAACTTGTTATATAAAAATGGGTTTATTTTGATAATTTTTATATTTTAAAAAGTGAGGAATAAATAGATGAAATTGCCCAACCTAAAAATATGATAACTCATAATAGGCAAAATTAAATGAGGTGAGCTAACCTATATTAACAATTATAAATGTTAGGGTGTCTATATAGTGGAATGATCTTCTCCCGTGGGTAAGCTTCTTAATGACTCAATGGTTTTTGTAACATCTCATTTTTTATAAATAAATTAAAAAAGTTTTTTTAGTTAAAAAAATATAATTTTAGAAAATGTTGATATTTTTATAATAAAATAAATGAGGATAAATAATGTTATTAATTAAAATAAAGGTTTGAAGAAAAAAAAAGGATATTTGATTTATTCATTTTATAATTAAGAAATAAAATAGAGTATTTGTTTATAAAATAATAAACAAAGAAAATAAAGTAAATAATAGGTTGTGAGTACCTAGTTATAAATAAAGGAATCTTAGGTCTTTCATACTGATGATACCCATTGCGCCTCCTCTTCCGCTCAATTTTGTTTTTCCTTCTCCCTCTCAAAATTCTCTTTTTTTCACATACCGTCAAACCTATCCAAGAAAAATGATGATCTCGGACTCATTCACTGTTGGATCGTCGTGAAATTTGAGAACCAGAACTCATTTCCGAACATTATCACCTTTGGGAATTACCAAAACATGTCGGAGCTGAGAGAAATACCCTTTGCATCGTAACTTTTTCTTTTCCCGCAGAAACTCAAAACTTTCTCAGTAAAATTACGATTTCGGATTCGTTAACCGTTAGATTGTTGTGAAATTTTGATATGTGGTTCGCGATTATTTATGCACATCTTCACCATTGGGATATGCAAAATAATGTTTGTGAAGGGAGAAATACTCATCACATATAGACAATAGAATGGAGGCTTCAATCCCTTCTTCTTCTCTCTAACGTTTGAAAACCCTATTAGAGCAATTAGAGAAAAAACTTGAGAAATCTCAGGAAATCACTAGAGATGATGTTATCACTGTCACAATACACACGTGAGCCTACTTAAAAGTAAGGGATGAGTTTATTGCATTTGGGGTTAGAATGAACATGTATAGGGATCCTTAGAGGATTAAATTGGGGTTTATTTTGGAATGTTTATTGAATTATAATTTTTTCCTGATTATAAATACAATATTGATGTCCTGATGCGAATTGGTTGATAAAATTGATTGTTCTTGGTGTTTTCGTTTTTTATACCTATGATTTGGATTAATTGATTTTGATATAATTGTGTGAAATTATTTGAGGGGTTTTACTCCCCATGTTGTGATAAACCTTTTGTATAAATTGTTGAGATTATGAAATGGTGATTCAAATTGTGAGTATGTGATAAATTGAATTTGTGATGAATGGTGAAATACATGTGTATTGAGATATATGTATTGAGTTGTGAGCTATGAACTGTGCAATCACACAATTTTAAGATCCTTTAAGGGCGACGAGTTTTTGCACGACGAGTATTGTGATGTGATCCAATGTGCGGACCCGACGAGTTTAATCACAGACGCGACGAGATAAAATTATTTTAAAAACAATTGAAGAGTCGTGTGTATTGCATAATTCATAGGTAAAGTGTATATGATTCATGAGGTGTGATAACATGTTAAATTGGGATTATACCATTGTAATTGAGATCGAGTGTATGTGATAAATTGAGTATGTATTGACTTGTAATATATATGTGCATTGAGATGTTGTGTTCATTGAGACGTTGTGTGCATTGAGTTATGAGTTATGAATTGTACAATCATAGGACTATAAGACCCTTTAAGGGCGACTAGTTAATGATAAGACCCTTTAAGGATGACGAGTTAATGATAAGACCATTTAAGGGTGACGAGTTAATACTAAGACCCTTTAAGGATGACAAGTTAATGCGCAATGAGTATTGTGATGGAAACCACTGTGGGGACCCGACGAGTTTAATCACAAGCGCGATGAGATAAAACTATTTTGAGAACAATTGAGGAATCGTGTGTTTTGTACAGTTCATAGATAGAGTCTATGTGCTAAAATGTTTTTTAGGTTGGACCTGAATCAGGAGGGAGAAGCTCTAACAGACTCTTCGAAATGTGGGCCTTGGGGGTAAATAAATCTGGTTTGAGTGTTCCTTTAAGCCTATGTTAATCCCATATAATTAGAGCATTCTCACAAAACAGCGTGACCCTGACTGGTCTCCCTATGATTTTACCTAGTGAGAGTGACCTGACTTGCTAATGTGTGGTTTGTCTTGTCATATACTCCTAGGCGCCCGACGAGGTTTTTCACTGACATGGTATCACATTGCATATAAGATGGAGTCTTAGTGTATATGTTGCATAATGCTTGTGTGTTGATCGATATTGATTGACTCGGTGATATTGTATTTTGATCCTTTAATATGTGAATGTTGTGAAAATGAATGAGACGTGGGGTGTTGTGATGTGATGTTGGGCGACAAAGTGGTGAAATGATGTGAGCTATGTTTAAGTAAATTTTATTTTATTTATATGATACTTATACCTATATGTTGTCTTGTTTCCCTCCATTAGTTAGGAAAGTGATAACTCTCTCCTCATGTATTGTTTGTGTTTGGATCATGTGATGATCTCGAACTTTGTATTTGTGGGAGTAGATGACTAAGTGAATTGCTTTAAGAAACCTTGTGTTGAAGAACGTCATGACACAATGCTCTGATAGGACATGACATTGAGGTATAGGTTTCTATATTAATTGCATTAAGTCTTGGACGACTTTGTTTTGAGCCGAGATGATTTTAGAATTTATTGGACAATTCATTTTATGATGTTAGAAAAGTGAATGTGAGTTTTTTATCCTTTTGAAAGACTTGTATTTAAATGTGTTTTAAAAACTTTTAATTAATTCTGATTTTTTATTCCTTTTATTATTAATACATATATGTGAGGGGTAAAAGACGTCACAATTTTCATCATGCTTCAAGTTTGTAAAAGGGGCATATTTGTAAGGACTCTAATATAGTCAAGTTAGTTTGAACAAAATAACAATACTAATATGTTAGATTGCATAGCTAGTTTATTTGGTTTAAGGAGTTTTTATCCTGGTTCATGCTAAGGTCTTAACCTTAAGTGATGATCAGTTGGTCCTTTCAGCTAGAGTTGCAGGTCTCAAGACAAAATGCTAGTCATGGCATGCATAAGACTATGCAAGTGCATGTATTGCCTTGATGTGATCACATGGGTGATGATAATGATGATTTTGAGCTCCCGAATTCCAGCTGTACCCACGTTGTGGACGTGGTAGTGATAGATGGAATTCCTAAAATAATATTTATACTTAAGCTTATTGTATTGACAAATGTGAATAAACAACTTTTAATTCTTAAATCGTCTATAACAAATTAAATTAATATAAAGGGAAGACTCTAATAAATTCTTGTAAATTTAATCACTTATCATCTTTAAAATAGTAATAGTAGATTATAAAAGAAAAATACTATTGAAAGAAAAAATAAGTGATATCTGAATATTTTATAATGAAAAAAATAATTTGAATGAACTACAAAATGATGAAAGGACCTAATTTCAATCCTAATTTAGCATTAGAAATTCAAATTTTTGTACTAGTTATTAATAGTCTCTTACATTTATAAGGTGCTTAATAACACAAGAATATTAATCTATTTTATTCAATAAAATTATGATGACACCATAAAAAATAAGAAATAACTATTTGTTTTTTTTTAACAAAAGAAACCAACTTAATGACAGTGCTCCTTTAAATTTAATTTATTTTTAAGATATTTTTTTTTAAAAAAAAAAAGCATCACTCAAATTAATTCTTAGTTTTCGTTGAATAATAAAAAAATTAGAAAAGGGTGACACACGTGCCACGCACCACATAGTAAGAATGATGACCAACCTTCCCGGAAACCACAATTCAATGGGATAGGCATTTTTGAACGACCCAATCTCCATTAATAATTTTTCCCACCAAATATTATTCATATATTAAAGAATAATAATATAATATATATTACACTGTTAATATAGATTTATAATATTTATATTAACAATTTAAATTTAATAAACAAATATTATATCACCAAAATATGCTAATATTATATTTTAATTTTTATTAATAAATGGTATTTTGTTAAGTGCTAGCAGCAAATTAGTGGTGTGCTTTAATATAAGATAAACCTAGCTAATAGGAGAAATGATTAATGGATCCAAAATCTGCAGATAAACCTGACTAATAGTAGTAATCTTTATAGACAAATAAATAAATAAATAAATAAAGTAATGTTTAGATATCCAACTTGATCATCAAGATTAAGATCCTACTTAGTACCATTCAAGATCTTTAATTGGCTGACTGACCTCGATCGTGTTTTTCTGTTTTTATGCCAAACACCTGGCACTCTAACACAATAAATGGAACAATAGTATTCAACACTTTCCATTATTCAAAGTAGGTACATATACATCGATCTATTGATGATCCACTAAGATAGGATTATTTTACTTTAATTAATAATTTTAAATTCAATTTTTGAATTTTTCTAGACAATAGATATTTAATATGCGTATGTGTTAAACATTTAATAATATACAGTGTGTATGTGTTAAGCATTTATCAACAGAGTTTTATTTTTTATAATGGTTGAAATTGGCTCAAGTATAAATAAGATTATATCTCATGTAAGAAAATGAGGTGCATCTGATTATCATGTTCGATTTAATCTACTGTAGAAAAATAATCATCTAACTTTATAAGCTTTATGACAAAATATTTAAAAATAAATAATTACTTCACTAAAAATATAATACCAAGGAAATATATAAGAATTAAATCTAACAAATTACGTGGATAAAAAAATAGCAAATCGCAATTTAGATGCCAAAGAATCGATGTACTACAACTATTGTATAAAAACAAGTGTGAAAATCAAGATATATTAATATTTATATTAAAGGATTCGATAATCACATTAAATAAACTCACGAGTCACGAGTTTTTTTAAATTTATGTGATTTTTTTATAGGTTTTTAATTTATGTGATAGTAAAAGTTAAACACAATTCAATTGTATAATCGTATGTTGCAATAAAAAAATTGTAGTATAATCGTAGGTTTGAATTATTTTACTTTGCTTGATGCAGACAAATTGTTACTTCGACAGACTAAGTAATTAATGCCAATGCCAATTGACTCAATATATCGATTTTTTTTAAAATTTTTACAGTGTAATATGTACCAAATATTTAATTATTTTTTATTAAGAAAAAGAGTAATAACTTATTCGAAATCTAGTCGAATTTTAAAAAAATCTCTATTTAAAAGTACATTTTGTTGGAAGAATTTAGATCATTTTCTCATAAATTCAGTATTTTAATCAAACTACATCCATTAAATTAATTAGAGACTCACTATTTTTAGAGACTTTTTTCTTTTAAATCATTTTTTTATTGGAGATAATATTTAAAGAACCCGAGCTTAATAAATAATTTCACTCAAATGAATCATGAATGCAATGTTAATTAGTTCGAACATTACATGTAAAATACAGAAATATATTGTAATTAATAGACGTTGATTTTAAAAATTAAAGGTAAAAGCTCACGTTCATTTCATTTTTAGTAAAGAAGAAAGAAAATAAATAAATAATATCAAATAAAATAAAAATAATGAGACAAAATAAAAAATTTAGTTGAAATATATTAATAATATTAATTTTTATATTATTATTTAATTATGAATTGATATATAAGTTTACATTATAAACTTGTGAAATAATTATTTAAAAACTTACGATACGATAATTGTTAATCAATTAATACTATTGTATAAGTTTTTAATTGATATTTTATCAAAATTAGTTTATTTGAAAATATACTATTTTATTTTGTGAATACAGTTTTTTGAAAATATACTATTATCTCAATATTAATAAATATATTATTGCTATCTGGATAATTATGGTTGTGTGACCGTGTGCCACGTATCTATCAGGCGATCACTCGCCACAATCACTCTCAACTTTTACAAGACGCCATCATTTCAATGGTTGACGTAACATAAAAACATCCCTATATGCCCAATTCTTCTTTTGTTTTATCTGTGTGGGAGAAGTTTTTACGTATCTTAATTACTATTTACATCTCAAATTAATTATCATCTTAAATAATATTAATATTTTATGATGAAGAAAAAATTATGAATAAATTAAAAATAATAATTTTATAAAATTAATCTTACTTTATTTTTTATACATATTTCTTTCTTTGAAAATAATATTATTTAAAACACAATTGGACATTAAATATCGACGCCTCTTTTTATTTGCTTGATTTATTACCTTATGAAAAATTAGTCTTTTTTCTAGACTCAAGCCCTATTGTGACACCAACATTTTTAAATTTTTTACTTCATTAATATATAAAAAATAAAAATAATAATTAATGATACACTAAAAAATTAAAATAATAGTTATTTTAAGATAATTTTTTATCTTATATGATAATTATAATAGAATGAATGGAGTAATAATTTAAAATTAATTCTATTAAAATTAGTTCTACTGAAAATAACGTGCCTTAAGCCTCATCATTAACAGAAGTTTACATGCTAAAACCAAAAGCAGCGGCTGAGTGAGTCAGAAAATATAACACCATGTGCAAGTGGAAAACACACACACGAAGAAGCTTACTAGAGAAACATTCTGGTGCAACCGTGCAAGCTAGCTTGTTTTGCTTGTCTTAAAAAAAGCAACTTAGCAAACCCCATTTAAGGTTTTTTTTTCCTTTTTAACTCTATCCTAAAGCATTTGCTTCAAGATAAGTAGTAGTAGTGGCTTAAGAAAACTTTTTGCCTTTAAATATAACAAGAAAAAAGCAACAAAAAGAGAATCATTTCCTTGTTGGTCGTGTTCGTTCTTTAGTCTTTACCCAAAAAGGCAATGAAAGCGACACAGATACTGTTGGTTGGTTTGCTTTGGTTCTTCTGCGTTTATGCACCTTCTTCATTTTGCGCAAATGTCACGTATGATCCTGACTGGTATCCCTGTGATTTTACTTAGTGAGAGTAACCTGACATACCCATGTTGTGATGTGTCTTGTTATGTACTCCTAAGCACTCCAGGGTAGTTTTTCACTGATATGGTACCACATTGCATATAGGCTTGAATCTTAGCATAACTGTTGCATACGGCTGCTAATTGTTTATTATGAAATTGATATGTTATTATGTCTTGATCGGAGTGTGTGACTCATGTGTAATGTGATTGATGATTGAAAAGTGAATTTTAAATGACAAAGTGGTGGAATTACGTGAGTTATGTTTAAGTAAGTTGTATCTCATTTATATGATATGTATATCTAATTGTCTTGTTTCTAGTTAGGAATGTGATAACTCACTCCCTGTGTGTTGTTTGTGTTTGGATCCTATGATAGTCTTGAACTTTGTGTTCGGTGGAGCAGATGACTAGGTAAATTGCTTTAAGGAACCTTGTGTTGAAGGACATCGGGACACGATGTTCTGATAGGATGTGACATTGGGGTATAGGTTTCTATATTAATTGTATGAAGTCTTAGGCAACCTTGTTTGAGCCAAGATAACTTTATTATTTATTTGGACAAGTTTGAATATGATGTAAAAGAAAGTTAATGTGAGTCTTTTACCCTATTGAAAGGATTTTATTTAAATGTGTTTTAAAAAATTTTAATTAATTATGATTTATTTTCCTTTTATTAGTACATATATGTATAGGGTAGAGGGTGTCACAACTTTCCTCCCTTGATCCAATCTGCTTCTACAAAAGCCTTATAACTGAAATTATTTGAACAACCAGCTAGAATAGATAGATGTACCTTGAGTCACGAGGAATGAAGGTAAGCTTTTCTCCTAGATTGGTCCAAACGGAATACACAAATAATAACAGCTTCCGTTTGATCTTTTGCAAAGGACTTAAGTGTGGTTGTAGCATAATCAATAACACCAACTCCATCATGTTTAATATCAACAACTATATTATCAAGCAATGCATCTAGTGAGCCAGAATGCACATTTATTTGTCCATTAAGAAGATACTTCTCTCCTATTAGATGGATGGGCTACAAAAAAGAAAAAATATGGAAGAAGATCCTCAAAAGAACCAAATATAATAATACATGAAGAAACTAAAAAATATTATTTTGTGAAGCTGCAATGTACTGACATATTTCGATGGACTATAATTGTTATACCTGAATTTTCAAATTCACATTAGACCCATCAGGCTAAGTCAGGTAACCATCAACATTATGAGTGGAGATAACATTGACCCAGTAGCCTTTTTGAACAAAAAGGATTCCTTCTAAGTCCTCAACACCGACATTTACATTTATGAAGCTCTGTTCCTAGCACCAATTATCTTTCAAGGTCACTGATTCAGGGGAACTATGTTTGACCTAAAACAAAATTATTACAGTGGGGAAAAAACAAGTGAATTAGAACTTTCTAGTAAAAAACTGATACTGAACCAGAAGTAGTGGAAAATTTAAAAGAAATTTGCAGGCAATAAAACTTAAAACTAAAGAAATTATACTTCAAAAACTATTGATAAAATGGGAATACAAAAACAAAATAGGCCAACCTCAAGCCTATATTTTCCAAGAATAACATCTGAAAACAAAAATTCACTACTCTTGGTGGTCAAGCTAATTGTCTTTCTCTCTTCATTATGTTTATCAGTTTGTCTCACCAGAGTAACGGATACAAATGGACCACATTTCTCCTTGCAGGATACGTCACCATGAATATTGACCAAAGCCTACAATCACAAAACACACAATTAGAGTAGAACAATTTAAATGTCAAGTTAAAAGATAAACCACATCAATCTATTTTAGAAGTTTAAGCTGATTGAAAACAGAAGAATCTCCAGCTTCTTGGCCTTGGTGGGGGTGTTGGCATTCAAGTTAGTGGCGACATTCGCTTTTGCAGCCTCTCAAGTCCTCACATCAAGCTGAATGAGACTCCTCGCCGCGAGTATCGCCTGCAACACCAAATCGTGTGAAGCGCACACGTACAAGCACCACATCACGAAGGAAGTGACGTCCTCACATTCTGAGTGAACGTTGCAGAATCTCCCATGGCAAGGGAATCCTCTCCCTTTTCCCTTCCATATCATCACGAATCTCAACCATGTTGGCGAAATTGTTGATTTCGCCATCGCGATTGAGCTCATTGTTGCAGGGGTAGCAAGAGGCGTCACCGACCCAAGCGACGACAAATTGGCAGAAGTGGAGTTTGGACTACACGAGCATGTGGGAGATCTGGGAGAAGGAGTGAAGCTGGGGTTCTAACCAAGGGTGGTGTGGTGAAGGTTAAGGCTAGGCTTTGGGGTTTGCAAAGGGGCTTTGAACCTCGTGAGGGACAATGGCTTCAGGGAGTGGATGCGAGAGAGGATGATGTCAGGGAGAAGGGGGACAAAGGAGAGGACTACCAAGTGGACGTGGGGGTCAGAGGAGAGGAAGGTGTCGTAGAGCCACTGGCGGAGGTGGTACATAGTCGTAATTGAATAAGAGTGAGAGTGAGAGGGAGAAGGAGATGGAGAGTGAGAAGTGAAAGACTAAAGGGCACTTACTTTTAAGACGATTTTTAGAAAATTGCCTTAGAATAACAACCATTCTAAGACAGTTTTCGCAGAACCATCTTCGAATGATAGTTTCGAAGACGATTTTTAAGAAACCCCGTATTTACAAAATTGACACCGCCTAATATACTAAGAAGGTTTTTGGGAAACCGTCATCATTTTGTCGTCATAAAAAATGTAATACCCTCTAGCTCGACATACATATAAATAAGAAAACATATAAAAAAAATGGAATTTAATTAAACCAATTTTATTCAAATCACGTAAACAAATTCATGTTGGTAAAGGGTCATATTCGCTTCACTATTAGCAAATAAAATTTATTAAAAACATATCCAGCTCAGAACAAGGTCATTCAAGTTTACAAAAGAACTCAAATTAAACAACGGAATAAAATAAAGTAAAAAAAAAAACATGTTCAGAACATCATGCAATTGAAATAAAAACTCATGTCTCAAATGTCACATCCTATCAGAGAATTGTGTCTCAGCGTCCTCTAGCACAAAGTTCTTTAAAGTCATCCACCTAATCATCTGTTTTCACCAACATAGGATTCAAGATCATCACAGGATCCAAACATAAATATCACATAGGGAGTGAGTCATTACATTCTTAAACAGGTAGATATAAAAAATTCACATTTATCTAATATAAGTATAATAAGCTAAACTTAACACAATTTGCATCATTTTATCACTCGTTGTGTAACATCACTTGTCCCAAAGATTTAATCACAAAATCACATTTCACACCTTCACATTAATCACATGTTCAGAACAACACATCTCAAGTACAACACAATGTCTCAAACTCACATAATTTATTACCCACCATCATGCAACGAGTCACAATAATCATTACATATGTGTTATGCAACAAATACACTAAGACTCAATCCTATATGCAATGTGATACCATGTCAATGAAAAAACTCGTCGAACGCTTAGGAGTACATGACAAGACAGACCACGCACTGTTAAATTAGGTCACTCTCACTAGATAAAATCATATGGAGACCAATCGAGGTCATGCTATTTTGCAAGAATGCTCCAATCATGTGGGATTGACACAGGCTTAAAGGAGCACTTAAACCGGGTGTATTTACCCCAAGGCCGAGACTCCGAAGAGTCCATTAGGGAATCTCCCTCCTAATTCAGGTTCAACCCAAAACAAAATTTAACACGTAGACTTTATCAATGAATTATACAAAATATACGACTCATCAATTGTTCTCAAAATAATTTTATCTCATCATGCATCAAAGTGATTAAACTTGTCGGGTTCCCATAGTGGTTCTCATCACAATATGTGTCGTGCATTAACTCGTTGTCCTTAAAGGGTCTTACAATCGTGTGATTGTATGGTTCATAGCTCACAACTCAATGCACACAACATCTCAATACAGATATATCTTACAATTCAGCACATACTCAAATTATCACATACACTCAATCTCAATCACAATGTTATGATCCCAAAACAACATGTCATCACACCTCGTGAAACATATACACATCACACAATATTAATATATACATGGCATAAACATGGACTTTACCTATGAACTATGAAATACACACAACTACTCAATAGTTTTCAAAATCATTTTAACTCGTCGCGTCTCAAAGTGATTCAACTCGTCGGATTCCCACAGTGGATCTCATCACAATACTTGTCACGCAAAAACTTATCACCCTTAAAGGTCTTACAATTGTGTGATTGCACACAACTAAATACATATAATATCTCAATACACATGTATCTCACAATTCATCACATATTCAATTTATCACTTAAACACAATTTCAATCACAATTTCATTATCTCAACATAACAATTTATCACACTAATTTAGTAAATCTTGTCCAACACAAATAAATTATACAAAAATTCTTCTCATAACATGGGAGAAAAATCCCTCAAACAATTTCACATAATCATATCAAAATCAAAAGAATCAAAATCATAGGTCAAAAACACGAAAACACCATGAACACTCAATTTTATCAATCAATTCACATTAGGACATCAATTGATATATCAAACACAATAATATTGTAATTATAATCATAAAAGAAGAATTATAATTCAATAAACACCCCTAAAATAGCGTTTAACTCATCTCTGCACATGATCATTTTAACCCCAATTGCGATAAACTCATCCCTTACCTCTAAGTGGGCTCACGTGTGTAGTCTGACAGCGATAGTGATGTCTCTCGTGGTTCCTTAGGATTCCTAAAGCTTTTCTTCTGGTTTCTCTACTAAGGTTTCCAAGTGTTAGAGAGCAGGAGAAGGAATTGAAACCTCAATTTTACTGTCTTCATGCAAGATCCATTTCTCACTCTACAAGCATTATTTCCTAAATCCCAATGGTGTGAATGTTCAAAAATGAGTTCCAAAAGTGTTTCTCAAATTTCACGATGATCCAACGATTAAAGAGTATGATCTCATAGTTTTATTGGACAAGTTTAAGTGTATTCGGGAAAGAGACAGGGTTTTGGGTGAGTGAAAAGGAAAAATGAATTTGAAAGAAAGAAAGGAAGAACCTAGAGACGTATCGTGTAAAAACTAACCTAATATGTCTCTATTTATAGCTAGGGTACTCTCAGCCTATTATTTACTCAATTTTTCTTTATTTTATTATTCTATAAAAAGAAGCTCTATTTTACTCTCTATCAAATGAATAAATAAAACATTCTTTTTATTTTCTACGAACATATATTTATTTTATTTAGCATAAAACCATTATTTTAATTAATAAAAATATTTCTCCTTATTTATTTAATTACAAAAACTTCATTTTTTTTCTAAAATTCTATTTATTTTTAAATAAAACACTTTTTAATTTATTTTACAAAAGTCCAGGTGTTACAACTCCACCCCCCTTAAAAGAAGTTTCGTCCTCGAAATTACACATCTAATTCTCAATTCCAAGTTGTGTGGCCAATTGAAGCGCTTTTCAGCGACTTCGACCACAAGACTCCTTTACACTTAATGACTTCTCTTCAATCTACTTTTTTTTGCGTATATAATTTACAAAATGATAATCTATAAGTTTTATATAATTTATGGACTTCTAATCTGTAAGTAACTTACGGATTGAGAATTTGTATTTTACTTACGGATTGACAATTCGTATGTTGCTTATGGATTGCCAATCCATATGATTCTTACAGATTACCAATCCATACAAACCTGGGATTGTCAATCCGTATGATTCTTATGGATTGTCAATCCGTAAGTAACACACAGATTGTCAATCCGTAAGTTTTATTTTTTAAATTTTTTTAAAAATTTGTTTTATTATTTTTTAAAACTAATTAATATTATTATTTAAAATAGATGTAAATACGTATAGTTTCATAATTCATTCGTATCTTTTAGGGGTTGTTTGTTTGTCATTGAATTTTTTTAATGTTTTGTTAAGATGACGAAGATCAGTGGATGCATGACAGTGTAATGTCTGAAGAAGTTAATATGAATGAAGAAAATGAAGAGGAACCTGGTGTGCATTAACAAGTTGATTGTTTTGATGTCTTCAATATTTCTCATGTATTAATATGTTTTATTGTTATTAAATAAGTAAATGAATGTCCTTTGAAGACTAAACTTCTATGCATTGTATTGTAGGTGTTTGCTACCCGTGATGATGTTTTGCATTAGGCTCGATTTGTTGCTTATGAAATTGATTTTGTGGCGGTGATTATGAGGTCAAACACATATACTGGTATTAAAGGAAGAACTTCATTTGTTTTAATTTGTTGTGAAATGAGTGGTCAGTAAAAGCCTAGGAAGAAAGATTTAGTAAGAACAGTTACTGGCAATAGAAAATGTGGGTGTCCCTTTAACCTGCGTGCGAAACCAATTGTGGGTGGCAAAGGATGGATGGTAAAGTTAATGTGTGGGAGTCACAATCATGAATTGACCAAGTCATTATTTGAACATCCATATGTTGGCCGATTGACTAAGGATTAGAAGATTATTATTGTTGATATGACATCCATATACCAATGCATATCAAGGCTGGTCTACATCAGTAGGTGCAGCTGCACGTGGTTCTGCCATAGTTGTTGTGACCATTAGCTACTAAGGAGGATCTTGTTCAATAAATGTTTCATCGTGCACCATGGGTGGATGTCTAGGAGGATTCCCAGGCTGTGTTGGACTCATGAAGGGACGAGATATCATGTAGAACCACTCCATGTATTATGTTCCACATTGTCCAGGTACAACACATAACTGACCTATCAGTGTAAGGTATTCAGAAAAATTGAATCCATTTATCATCAATATCTTCTATACATAGAGATGGAGCAATAGGGTGTGGAGGAATGGTTTGCACATACCCAAAATTTTGCACAACCCTCTATGGTTGGTGTATTACAATAAATGGGCCTCATCTGATATGTCAGGAAAATAAAGAGATCAGCTCAAATTCTCTGAATGCACAGTGATCACCATAAGAAATCCAACACATAGCATCAGACATCAATTTATCCAACCGATTACGATGTGTTGACACTAGTAATGCCTTCCCAAACTCCCAACGGGAAGCACGTGATTTCCTCTCATGATAATCTTCAGCAGCAATAGAAGAAGCAATGGTAGAAAAATGCTCGTAAATCCAACACTATACATATTTTAAAAACAAAAAAAAATCAAAACAATACTCAATATAAACTACAAAACTAAAAATAAATTATAAATACATGTAAAAGTGTGATATATCCTGCAAGTTGTCTGACGCTTCTCTTTGACGCATCATACAAATTCTCATACATATAGACCAGTGTAGCAGCTCCCCATGCATAGCTTTTAGTTTGGCTGAGGTCACAAAATGCATCCAAGAATACCACATGCACGTGTGTGGCACTCTTGTTAGCAAAGAGTGTCCAACCTACCAGATGCAAAAGATATGCTCGAGCTGCTATAGTCCACTGTGTTGCGTCACATTTGCTACGATAAATGTCTCGCATCCAGGATAGTCGAACATATAAATATGTCATTGTAATGTCTCAGCCCTTGCTTCTTCTAAACTAACTTCAAGCAAGTCAACTAATAGGTCCACGACTTCGTCCACTTGAATAGCCTCAAAACTATGGAAGGCGCTTGTAATTGGCAGATGTAGCAACGATGTCATATCATCCAGGGTGATAGTGACCTCTCCTACCAGAAGATGGAAACTACTAGTTTCCTTATGTCACCTCTTCGCAAAAGCATATATAAGTCCCCAATCACCAATGTCCAAGTAACATGCAGCCACTAAGCCTTCAATCTCTGAAGCAGGCCTACCAAATTTCTTTACCTTTCTTCCATGGAAGGATAACTTCAACTCAGCACGTTCCTGAAAATAAAAATTCAAATCATTTCAACAATAATAAGAAATAGTTATGAACATTATTATTTATTTAAAAATAAAAATATTGATAACTACTAAATTTAGGTTTTATTGATAGTCAAATCAGACAAGAATGATTATATTTTCTATATTTTCCTGTTGTTTTTAATAGAATAATGAAAATTTTAATGTCATTTTAATTCTTGACCAGCAAGATTCAAAAGAAGGGAAATTACAAGTGCTTTGGAGTTAAATTGATGCAGAACTTGAAGAAAAAGCCTTAAAGAAAAAGTTGAAGATTGAAACATCTCGCTTAGCGTGCAAGACAGGCCCAGAGCGAAGCGTCGCTCAACGACTAGCTCAAGCTTAGTGTGAAGAAGGCCCACAAAGAAACCGTTTAGCGCATTGCCCCCGTTAAACGCATGATCATTGCCATACCCACTAAACATAGTTGTTGCATTTGGCACGAGGCCGTGTGAATTTTAAGCTAACTAAGGCCTATAAAAGAAGTAGAAGCAAAGGAAATAGATACATTGAGACTCAGAGTTCTCTACTAAATACACCAAAAGCCTGAGCATCTCAAATAGGGGAAACCCTCTCTATAGCCATTTCTTCCCTCCCTATCCATCCCTATTCTTCTTCCATCCCCATCAACGTCTCAAGTGTAAAGCCTTTCATGACTATGAGAGGCTAAACCCCCCTTTGTTGGGAGCCTAACAGCCAAACTCATGTAATGTAAATCTTCCCTACTATATATTTAATGCAATTCCAGTTTTTATTATTCTTTTTTGTGCTTATTGTTATTGATTATAGTCTGATCACTCATACTCATGCATTTGTTTAGGACGTAGGCATTGGAAAGTGTTTATTTTCTAAAGAACTGGGAAAGAGCATCTAAATGAAATCATGTCTATGAATAGAATGAGTTTGTTTATCCTATTCATGCATCTTCATTCTTAATGCAATTTACTATTTTATCTTTGTAAAGGAATTTAGGAGAGAAAATAGATAAATTAAGCTCTTTCACTTGAGGAATTAGGGTTAGAGTATCAGAGGAGATGTGGGTAAAAACTAGAATAATATTAGATAGAAAAAAATTATTAACATTATATCTCAAGTAGTTTGGTATGCTAGGCTCCAATATATTTGCATTATGAATTCATCTTTCGCATTCAAAAGTTGTTTATTTTTCTTATCTTCTATTTTTCTCTTTATTTCACTTACAATTCCTTATCTCTTTTACTCTATCTATTGCTTAAAATTGGGTTTACACCAATCTAAGTACAAACAAAGTCCATGTGTACTCGACACTCAGACTTCCATTTTAACTTTACTACTTGTGACAATTTGGTACACTTGCTAATGAGTTAACAAATACCTCTCCATTCCAAACTGTTGCTGCCACATGATGAACATAGTCCATCAAAACTAATGTATCGTGGGGTCCGCCTGAAAAACCCTCAGCATCAGCAACTACATCATCAACAACTATCTCTTTAGGCTGTTTATGGATCTCGTCAACTGCATGATCCACATGCTTAACATCATTTGTACAACTTATCATTGCCTACATGCAAATGTTATGGGCCTTCACCGTTAAGGGGCTTCATCTGCATCACTACTAACTTCTCTCCCTAAGGCTCTTCTTATAACCCTCCATAAAGTCTGACCCAAACCTCTGATTCTAAGCATAATATACACATTTAAATAGTCATAACAATTAATGTCATCGTTCAAATAATACTTCAATCAATTACTATTTAATAATTCATAAATAAAAAATTTATTACTTTTATATATTCATAAATGAATATAGAAATTAGTTTTTAAATTTATAAAGTTGACATCACTAATTCTAGTAAACTTAAATTAATGACCAAAATCTAAGTACATTTTTTAACAAATTAGTATCTCAATACCTTTAAATATTTTTAAACAAATGAAAAAAAAATTAATTTTATACTTCCAAAGACTATTTATATAAATATTTAATACTATGAGTGTAATAATATATATACGACTATATCAATAAAAAAAATAAATTACTTAAATAGAAAATATAAATACACTACTTATATTTTATTATATATATATATATATATATAATATTTATATATTCATTTTTAAATAAACAAAATTCTTAAATGATTTATTAAAAACCAACTTAAAAAACAAATATAATTACTTAAATATAAACACATAAAAAATATACAACAATATTTATTTATTAAAAAATATTTTTACAAAAATTATTTTTTTAATTATAAAAAATTAATTCAATTATTATTTTAATAAATATTAATATATAAAAATAAATAAATTATATGGATTGACAATCCGTATATCTTATACGGATTCCCAATCCTTATTCACCATTGCTAAAACCAAAGGAACAAGAGAAAAATGAAGCAATTTATGGCGGCGAAAGACAACCTCAATGACGAGAGCACGAATTGACAAGGAGACATGAACAGAGACACGAACAGTCAAAAATCACATAAATTATGCAAATGGGAGGGGAAAGAAGATTAATGATACACATGAGGGAAAGGAGAGGGTCAGGGAGTACTTTTTAAAATTTTAAGTGAAAAACATTTTTATCACACTTAAAAATGTTCATGCACCAACAAATTCAAAAATGTTCATGCACCAACAAATTTGGTGAATGCACAAGAGAAGATGAAAAAAAAAAAAAACCCATTTTATTGAATTCACCAGGAGAAGATAAATCGGGCCCATGTTCGGCTATAAAATTTCGAATTTCGAACTTCGAACCGGGTATTGCGCACGCTTCTTCTTTGGAGACTGTTTCCGACAGAGGGTGAAACTGAAACTCCCGTGTCGGGGTGTTTACACTGCACTGTCACAATGACTTCCTCCAACTCTCCGAAACCTGAAAAGAAGATAACCAAAAACACAGAAATCTCCAAAACCCAAAAGAAGAAAACCAAAAACGCTGAAACCCCCAAAACCGAAAAGAAGAAAACCAAAAACGCTGAAACCCCCAAAACCGAAAAGAAGAAAACCAAAAACGCTGAAACCCCCAAAACCGAAAAGAAGAAAAACGCTGAAATCCCCAAAATCGAAAAGAAGAAAACCAAAAGCGCTGAAATCCCTCTAACCGATGGCAAAACGAAGAGGGATAGAGAAATCGCCAAAGAGGAGAACAAGAAGAAGACTAAGAAACCCAAGCTCAGCAATGGCACTTCAAAACAGCGAGACGAGGGATCCAAAAAGGGAGTAGCAGAAGGAAAAGGAGAAGAGGGGAAAATGAACGTGTTTCCGATGAATCGCATCAGAACGATGATTAAGGGCGAAGATCCCGATATGCGTGTTTCTCAGGAAGCATTGTTGGCCATCAACAACGCTGTGGTAGGTTTTCAATTCCTTGCGTCTTCTCCTCTTTTTCGATGCCTATATCCTTCTTCATTTTCCTTCATCGTTTGCCTTGTTTTCATTGCAGGAGAAGTTCCTTGAGCAATTCTCGCAGGAAGCTTATGCTTTTTGTGTTCGGGACCGCAAGAAATGCCTCAGCTACGATCACCTAGGTAATGTTTTATCCATAAGTGAGTTCAATGATATTCGAAATTGGGTCAATACTATAGTCTAGTAGTGTTTGCTGTAATGTAGTGTATAATTGTGAACCCTAGAAAGAACATAATTGCTGCCTGGGGAGTCTTTAAGCTCCATACGCAACGCGGGTGTGCGTCCTCTCGCAACACGGTTTCCACCTCATGTGTGTGCAAAGATTGGGTGGTGCAAATTGTGCCTTAGTCATGTGTAAGAAGAATCTAGAATCTCGGTTCCAATTGTGCCTTAGTCACGTGTAAGAAGAATCTAATGTCGATGCCAATTGTGCCTTAGTCACGTAACTGTTAGAAGAATCTAGAATGTCGGTTTCAATTGTGTCTCAGTCACTAGGAAGAATCCAGAATCTCAATGTCAATTGTGCTTTAGTCACTTGTAGGAAGAATCTAGAATCTCGGTGCCAATTGTGCGTTAGTCATGTGTAAGAAGAATATAGATCCCTATGTGCTAGGCTTGTGGCCCACAGGCTCTTTAAGCCCTAAAGCCGCATTGTAATGGACCGAGCCAATTATGATGGGCAGTTGGTCTAAAGACTCGATCGGTCTACAATTGTGGCTCGGCCCATATTAGGTTCTGGACTTGATGGAACCTTTCTTACATGGCCAGCTAGAGGTGGTCTGATTCTTCGCTGGATAGTCCATAATATATCAAGCACCTAGTCTGAAAGGAGCAGGAGGTTGCTACTCTCGGCTGGACAGTTCAATAACATTTTCTAGCTGCATGTTTTTCCAACATTGATGTTAATATCTATGTTTTGGGAACTCAAGGGTGTTTTTTTTTATATTAGTTGAAAATTTTGAAGCCTTGTGAGTTTTAGGCTTATAATTATAATTTGACCTTTTTTTCAATGTACTTTGAAGATGAACTGCTTGAGTAGAATTCATGATCATTTTGTTATTTAAACTCTTGAGGTGAGGGAGGTGAGACTTTGAAGTCTTAAGGTAGGGAATGACATACTGTTTTCGACCTGATACAGTGAGGCTATTAGTCTAGTACCCATGCCAAATCAAATTCATAACAGTAAATATGGAATTCTTTCCATGTAATGTGAATTAAGGAATTTGTTTGTGTCTCCTTACATGCTTGTTGAGTCTATTAAGTATTTTCCACTCATTGATTTGTCACCTTTTCTTGTCAGCACATGTTGTAAGTAAGCAAAGGAGATATGACTTTCTCTCTGGTAATTTTGTATCCCTGTTGCAATGTTATTCTATTCTTAAGTTTCCCTTTCCCTGCATTCACCTTACCCTACCTACAAGGTTTTTTACTTTGCTCTTCCTTGTTCAGATTTTGTTCCTGAGAGAGTGAAAGCTGAGGATGCATTAAGAGAGAGAAGTGCAGCAGGAACAGGAGGACACTAAAAAATCTAAAGTAAGCTAGTGGAGAATATAAACTTATACTTTTATTTAATCATGTAACATTTTTGTAATGGAAACATGCATCATGATGAGTAATGCTGTACTTTATGTTTCCATATTGTATTTATTTTAGTAATCCTATTGCCGTAAGTGTATATGATTTTTCAGTTTTTATGCATATGCTTGAATCTGCTTGGGGTAGAATGCAGCAGGTGTCAAATTCCTTCTTATGTTGAAAATCTGAAGTTAATTTACCCATGGATAGATATAAAACACTCTGAAATCATAACTATTGGATGGAATCAATGCTCAGGCTAATGGCTATGTTTGAATGCTTTTGAGTGGAGGGGAGCAGAGTGGAATGGAAGGGGGGTGGTAGTAGTGGAAGTAATGGGATGGTGGGAGAGTATTTCTCCTTATTTTGAATGTTTTAAGGAAAGAAAAGGAGGAGAACTTTCTTCCCCTTGCTTTAGAGTTGAAGTTAAATTTGGGGAATGAGATTTACTTCCCCTTAATTTAAAAAACCTTTTCCCTTTTCTTTCCCACCAGTTTGAGGGAGAGGATTTTGAGGCTGAGGAAAAAATGAAGTGAGAATTGCTCCACTCAACTCTCACTTGTTTGTTCTTCGTTCTTTTCCCCTCCTTAAAAAACAATTATTTTGGACTTTTGGTTACTTTCCTCTCCCAATTCTGTCTTTCACACATGGTGTTAATATTTTATGGCTTCCACCAATTTAGAAAATGATTTTTCAGTTGTGTTTTGGGATGCGATACATTCCTTTATTCTGCCTAATATTTGGATGGCTATACTATAGCCTAGCCATTTTGAGGGTAACAGCAAGACACTACTTTTGAGGACAGAATGAAATATATGATTTTTCTTTCTCTTTCTCAAATTGGCATATTGGACGACTGTACTACAGCATTTACAGGATTTTGTTTGTCTTCTGGAGGAGGTTGCCTAGCAACATTTTACTAAATGTTTGGATTTGAATGCCAACATCTCCAGTCATGTGGAAACAGTTACGCATATTCTTGCTTTTATGCAACTTAGGAAAGTCCCATTGCAAACTGCTGCCTCTTTCTGATGTTCATTTTTTGAGTTTAAAGCAAATTCTATTTATAGTTCTTAAACAGCAATTCATAATGGCTTCGAGCTCATTGGAGTTTCAAAATCCTCTAGCATAATTCTTCTTGTTTGGAATCCTTGATTTTCCAGTATTGGAAGTTCATTTTGCCCTTTTCATATTACCAGACGAAAATACATTTCTTTTAATTTTCTCTTTTATTCTCGAAAATTTCATCTTAGCTTGATAAATCAGAAATATCATGTACGTACAAAACACAACATTGTGATTAAACAGTCGGAGTCCAATGTATTGACTCAAATTTAGCTAGCAAACAAAGCTACGTTGATGTCCAACATACATGCACTGTGTTTCGGATTACGAGATTGTTAAATGTCAATGATGATGGCTGTCTCTATCAAATTTCTATAATGCAGAACAACTATTAACTTGAAGTGGAACTCTCAACTTACAAGCCGTGAGATAATCAAATAATTGTCTGTGAATGAGTTACACAACCAGCCTTGTATTGAATGGCCTGAAGACTAACTTGTGATGGATTAGGCCAATTCATTAGCCTGGCTTATATATATATATATAAATGGATTTATTTCGATAATTTTTATATTTTAAAAAGTGAGTAAATAGGTCAAATTGAATCAATTCGACCCAACTTAAAAATATGATAACTCATAATAGACAAAACTAAATGAGTTGAGCTAACCTATATTAACAATTATAAATGCTATGGTGTCTAGTGGAATGATCTTCTCTCGTGGGTAAGCTTCTTAATGACTCAATGGTTTTCATCATGATTCAAGTTTGTGATTGCGGAGAGGCATATTTGTAAGGACTCTAACAGTCAAGTTAGATTTGAACAAAATAACAATACTAGTATGTTAGATTGCAGGCAAATTTTCCACTTTAGGGTGCTTTTAAAAAGTATTTCCCAGAATAGGACTGTTCCTAAATAATTTTCCCAGGGGTGCAGTTTTTCTACGTAGCAGCCATGCATGGCGCCATTGGTGATGGCGCCTTCGACAGGGACGAGCCACGTGGCTGTGTCGCCACTGTGACTGGCGACAGCAGCGATGTCGCCACCTGCAATGGCGCTTTGGCCATGCAGGGTGGAGTCGCTGGTCAAACCAGCGCTTCCCTACGCGTTTGCTTTTTGCAGGTGCAGCTTTGCTTTTTGCAGGTGCAGCTTTTGCTGAAAACGCCAGCTCCTTTGGCGATTTAGGGTGAAAACGCCAGCTCCCTTGGCGATTTAGGGTCTTCAAATACCTATGTTTTTGTTCTTGCAACTGCTTCATTTCGTTTTTGTTGCAACTGCTTCATTTTCCTTTTCTTGCAAGTGCTTCAGAGGTTTCATTTTAAAGCTATTGTCCGTGCCTTTGAGCTTGTTTCTGTTTTGTTTTGGTGGACTTAGCTGTGAAAAAAACTGTGGTATGAAATTATTTTTAAGTTATTTTTCGTATATAGTATTTATTTATTTTAAAATTAAATTAACTTTTATATTTGATAGGCTTGTTTAAATGTGTGTTTAAATGTCAAAAATAAAAGAAAAATTGTGTAACAATATTAATTTGAAGACAATATTTTGAGTGAAAATAAAAATATTTTGAATATGAAATTTGTAATAATTTTTTAATTAGATTAGGTTGGTGTTGATAATTTGTACAGAACTCGCGTTTAATTGCTTCTATCTTTTCCTTCCGTGAACAATTTTCGTGAAATAAATTTATTTACATCTTTGTCAATAAATTTATTTGGTTATAACTTTTTTTTCCAAAATAATCATAGATGCTGATTAAATGTGTACATGAATTATTTGACACATTGACACAAAATAAAGTTTATATTGTGTATAAAATAAAGTTATTGGTGGGTAGGATTGGATTCTATAGCGTATCTTGGAGAGAAGAACTTGACATATTGACACAATTTAATCTTTTGGTTCAATGTTCATTCTTGCATCGTCCCATCGGATATGTCATATAAATGTGTTCTAGATTCAAAATTTGTTAGTGTGTTAAAAATTGATGAATGTTTGAACTTTGAATAAAAAAAATTTGTAGATTATATTTATTTGAAGTAAATATTTTGAGTAAGAATTTTTTTTAAGATGAAGTTGTAGTATTTTTTTAATTAGATTAAGTTGGTTTTTGGTGTGTTAAAAATTTATAAGCGTTCAACTTGAAAGTGTTAAATATTTTATTATATTTTTAGTAATTTTGTAATTAGCTGTTTCCATTTTAAAGCTATTAATGTTAAGATTAATTATTTATAATACTAACTTCGTTGATTAATTATTTATAATACTAACTTCGTTGATGAATTATTTAATTTTGTGTTAAAAATGACTATCTTGAAATTGTTCATTTTTTTTAAGTGTGTCTCATGAAATTAATTTGAAGTTAATTAAAAAATTTTAAAAGAGAAATTGAATGTAAAGTTCCAATAAAGAGATCTTTTGGGATTACACTTTAAAAGAGAAATCTGGTGTTTTTTGTGTTAAAAATGACTATCTTGTAATTTATTTGATGTGTTAAAATATTTTTTTTGTAGGTACAGGATGAATTCGGTTATAACGGTGTTGTATTTACGAAAAACTTAATTAAAATAAGAGAAATTTAAATGTATCATACAATCACAGAAATTTAAATGTATTATACAAAATAAATTAAATCACATCCAAAGACAATTTTACATAAATAATAAATTATATTTTTCTAATTTCAATAACAAAATATATTATACAAATAACCTAATTCATATATATTCTATAAATAAATTAAATTACATACAAAAATAAATTTCAATATATAAAATAATATTTATATTTTCGACTAAAAATTAAAATAATATATATACAAAATTAATAATTAAATTTTCGACTATAAACTAACGTAATATAAAAAACTAAAAAATAAAAACTAAAACAAAAGTAATACAAAAAATTAAATTCTAACCTAAAATTAATAATTTACACTACATAAAATTATTCTTAATCTATGAATAATTTACCATATACAAAATTAATGACTTTAAATAATTACGAGTAATATAATTTTATATACAAAATCAATAATTTTAAATACGAAAAACTATTATACTTTAAACATAACATTTTTTGTCTAATAATTACTAAAACTAAGGTAATATAAAATATTTCATTCTAATAAGAAATAAAAATTAATAATTTTCAGTACATACAATTTTTCTTAATCTATGATATTAAATATTTAAATTAAATGTAATCTACCATATACAACATTTAAATTAAAGCTAATCTAAAATTAATAAGTTATGCTACTTCAAATTATTTCTAATCTATTTTACAAAAAATTTCAACTAAACTTAATCTATCATATCAAAATTTAAACTATTCCTAATCTACCATATAAAATTAATAACTTAGAGTATGTAAAACTATTCCTAATTTGTCATATAAACCTAAATCTAATCTACCATATAACATTAACAATTAAAACTAAATTATACAAAATTATTCTCTTATCTTATACTACCTAAAACTATTTATTTATCAAAATATAATCTGGCATATAAACATCTACCTAAATAAAACATATAAAATATATTGAATATATAACTTACAAGCTTTTGGAAAATGGAAGAACACAAACTAAACAGCACCACCAGCTACCTTTCTCAACACAAGCAATCACCTTCAACACACAAATACACAAATTTTACAAGACAAGCAATCACCTTCAACACACAAATACACAAATTTTACAAGATGCGTGAGCTCCCTCTGCAGTTGGGTTTTTAAACCACTGAAGCTGAAAACGCAAGCCTCACTGGCGCCTCCCTCTCACTCAAATCGCTACCTCCAGTGGCGCCTTCCAGCTACGATCTGAGTAGCTGCAGGTGCTGCTGCAGACTATGCCTGCAGCTTGCAGGTGCTGAAGTCGCTGGTCAAACCAGCGCTCCCATGCACCCTTGGACGCGCCAATAGGAGCTGCGATATGCAGTCCTTTGTCGCCAGTCGCAGTGGCGACACAGCCACGTGGCTCGTCCCTGTCGAAGGCGCCATCACCAATGGCGCCATGCATGGCTGCTACGTAGAAAAACTGCACCCCTGGGGAAATTATTTAGGAACAACCCTATTCTGGGAAATACTTTCTAAAAGCACCCTAAAGTGGGAAATTTGCGGAGAGGCATATTTGTAAGGACTCTAACAGTCAAGTTAGATTTGAACAAAATAACAATACTAGTATGTTAGATTGCATAGGTAGTTTATGTGGTTTAAGGAGTTTTTATCCTGGTTCATTCTAAGGTCTTAGCCTTAAGTGATGATTAGTTGGTCCTTTCAGCTAGCGTTGCAGGTCTCAAGGCAAAATGCTATTCATGGCATGCATAAGACTATGCAAGTGCATGTATTGCCTTGATGTGACCACATGGGTGATGATAATGATGGTTTTGAGCTCCCGAATTCCAGTTGTACCCACGTTGAGGACTTGGTAGTGATAGATGGAATTCCTAATTAAGCTTATTCTATTGACAAATGTTAATAAATAACTTTTAATTCTTAAATTGTTTATAACAAAATTAAATTAATGTAAAGGGAAGACTAATAAATTCTTGTAAAAATTTAATTACTTATCATCTTTAAAATATTAATAATAGATTATAAAAGAAAAATACTATTGAAAAGAAAAATAAATAATATTTGAATATTTTATCTAACATGAAAAAAATAATTTGAATGGATTACAAAATGGTGAATGGGCCTAATTTCAATCCAAATTTAGCACTAGAAATTCAATTTTTTTAACTAGTTATCCAAAGTCTCTCACATTTAAAACATACTTGAATAACACACAAAAATCTAACTATTTGTTTTTTTTTTTTTTTATAAAACAAGAAACTTAAGATGACAGTGCTCCTTTAAATTTTATTTATTTTTAAGAGAATATTTTTTCTTAAAAAAAACATCACTCTCAAATTAATGCTTAGTTTTCGTTGAATAAAAAAAATTAGAAAAGCGTGATACACATACCACGCACCACATAGTAAGAATGATGCACCAACGTTCCCGGAAACTACAATTCAATGGAATAGGCATTTTTGAACGACCCAATCTCCATTAATACTTTTTTCCCACCAAATATTATTCATATATATATATATATATATATATATATATATATATATATATATATATCACTGTTAATATAGATTTATAATATTTATATTAACAATTTAAATTGAATAAACAAATATTATACCACCAAAATATGCTAATATTATATTTTAATTTTTATTAATAAATGATATTTTTTTAAGTGCCAGCAAATTATTGGTATGCTTTAATATAAGATAAACCTAGCTAATAGGAGAAATGATGAATGGATTCACAATCTGCAGATAGACCTGACTAATAGTAGTAATCTTTATAGAGAAATAAATAAATAAATAAAGTAATGTTTAGCCATTCAACTTGATATCAAGATTGTGATCCTACTTAGTACCATTCAAGATCTTTAATTGACTGACTGACCTCGATCGTGTTTTTCTGTGTCTTTATGCCAAACACCTGGCACTCTAAGACAATAAATAGCCCAATAGTATTCAACACTTTCCATTTATAAAAAGATTAAAGAAAGGTGAAAGAATTATTATTCAAAGTAGGTACATCAATCTATCGATGATCCACTAAGATAGGATTATTTTAGCTTAATTAATAATTTTAAATTTAATTTTTGGATTGTTCTAGACAATAAATATATAATATGTGGATGTGTTAAGCATTTAATAATATATAATGTGTATGTGTTAAGCATTTAATAACAGAGTTTTATTATTTATAATGGTTGAAATTGGCTCAAGTATAAATAAGATTATCTCTCGTGTAAGAAAATTAGGTGCATCTGATTATCATGTTCGATTTAATTTACTGTAGAAAAATAATCATTTAACTTTATAAGATTTATGAAAAAAGATTTAAAAATAAATAATTACTTCACTAAAAATATAATACCAAGGAAATATATAAGAATTAAATACAACAAATTATGTGGATAAAAAAATAGCAAATCGCAATTTAGATGCCAAAGAATCGATGTACTACAATTATTGTATAAAAATAAATGTGAAAATCAAGATATATTAATATTTATATTAAAGGATTCGATTATCACATTAAATAAACTCACGAGTCACGAGTTTTTTAAATTTGTTATTTTTTTTTATAGATTTTTAATTTATATGGCAGTAAAAGTTAAAACAATTCAATTGTATAATCGTATGTTGCAGTAAAAAAAAATTGTAGTAGTATAATCGTATGTTTGAATTATTTTACTTTGTTTGATGCAGACAAACTGTTACTTCGACAGACTAAGTAATTAATGCCAATGCCAATTGACTCAATCGAAAAATATTTTTATTTTTATTTTTACAGTGTAATATTTCCTAAATATTTAATTACTTTTTTTTAAAAAAAAACAGTAATAATTTATTCGAAATTTAGTTGCATTTAAGGTTTTTTTTATCTCTCTTTAAAAGTACATTTTGTTTTGTTGGGAGAATTCAGATCTTTCTCCCACAAATTCAACATGTGTTAATCAAATTACATCCATTAAATTAATTAGAGACTCGTCATTTTTAAAGACTTCTTCCTTTTAAATCATTTTTATTTATTGGAGATCATATTTAAAAAACCCAAGCTTAATAAATAATTTCACTCGGATCAATCATGAATGTAATGTTAATTAGTTCGAACATTACATGTAAAATACAAAAATATATTGTAATTAATAGACGTTGATTTTAAAAATTAAAGGTAAAAGCTCACGTTCATTTCATTTTTAGTAAAGAAAAAGAAAATAAATAAATAATGTCAAATAATAATAAAAATAATGAGACAAAATAAAATAAATAAAAAATTTAGTTGAAATATATTAATAATATTAATTTTTATAGTATTATTTAATTATGAATTGATATATAAGTTTACATTATAAACTTGCGAAATAATTATTTAAGAACTTACTATACGATAATTGTTAATCAATTAATACTAATGTATACGTTTTTTAATTGCTATTGTATCGAAATTAGTTTTTTTTGAAAAATATACTATTTTCTTTTGTGAATGCAATTTTTTGAAAATATACTATTATCTGAATACTAATAAATATATTATTGCTATCTGGATAATTATGGTCGTGTGCCACGTACCTATCAGGCGATCACTTGCGACAATCACTTCCAACTTTTAGATGACGTCATCATTTCAATGGTTGACGTAAGATAAAAACACCCCTATATGCCCAACTCTTCTCTTGTTTCATCTGTGTGGGAGAAATTTTTACATATCTTAATTACTATTTACGTCTCAAATTAATCATCATCTTAAATAATATTTTATAATGAAGAAAAAATTATAAGTAAATTAAAAATAATAATTTTATAAAAATATTGATAATTTTTTCTATTGGATCATTGGTTTATCACCTTATAAACAATTAGTTTTTTTGCTAGAGTTAACCCCATTGTTACACCAAAAATTTTAAATTTTGTAGTTCATCATTAATATATAAAAAATAATAATTAATGTGAAATTAAAAAAGTAAAATAATAATTATTTTAAGATAATTTTTTTCTTAATGATAATTATAATAGAATGAATGAAGTAATAATTTAAAATTAATTCTATTAAAATTAGTTCTAGTGAAAATAACGTGCCTTAAGCCTCATTATTAACTTCATTTAATCCAAAGTCCAAACAGAAGTTTACATGCTAAAACCAAAAGCAGCGGCTGAGTGAGTTAGGAAATATAACACCATGACCTGAGGAAGATGACCACGACATTGACACGTTTTAAATAATATAGTACACTATTTGCATGCGTGTCGTGCCCTTCGTTTCAATATGTAGAATAAATAGCGCCTCATTAGCACCTTAACTCTTCACTTCACTTGTCTCATAATAATTTGATTCTCTTCCCACTCTTCAAGTTTAACACAACTTCTTTTATTTCCACTCTATGGTTTTCACATAGCGGCCAAGCAACAACGTCTCACACTTACACGCATGTGCAAGTGGAAATTACACACACACACACACGAAGAAGCTTACTAGCCAAACATTCTGGTGCAACCGTGCAAGCTTGTTTTGCTTGTCTTGAAAAAAGCAACTTAGCAAACCCCATTTCAGGTTCTTTTTTCCTTTTTAACTCTATCCTAAAGCCTGGTTTAGCATTTGCTTCAAGATAAGTAGTAGTGGTGGCTTAAGAAAACTTTTTGCCTTTAAATATAACAAGAAAAAAAACAACAAAGAGGGAATCATTTCCTTGTTGGTCGTGTTCGTTCTTTAGTCTTTACCCAAAAAGGCAATGCGAGGGACACAGATACTGTTCGTTGGTTTGCTTTGGTTCTTCTGCGTTTATGCTCCTTCTTCGTTTTGCGCAAATGTCACGTATGACCACAGAGCATTGGTCATCGATGGCAAGCGCCGTGTCTTGGTCTCTGGTTCTATTCATTACCCTCGTAGCACTCCAGAGGTGTTGTTCATCACCCTCTCTCTGTGTCTGTGTAATGCACACTCCCTTTTCTCTTTAACCTTTGTCTTTGGAGTTTGGACTTAAAAGGGATAGCTTTTGTTGTTGCAGATGTGGCCAGACCTCATTCAGAAATCCAAAGATGGAGGACTTGATGTGATTGAGACTTATGTTTTCTGGAACTTACATGAACCAGTTCAAGGCCAGGTTCTGTTCTGTTCTGTTTTGTTTTGTTAATGTTACTATTAGTATTACCACTTTTGTATTGTTTCTGTCCTTCACTGTCTCTTCATTGTATTGTTTGTGTGTGTGTGTGTTCATTTTTCAAACAAGTAAAAAATATATCATCAATACCAAAAAATTAAAGAATGCAAGCTTAGGAAAATAAATTACCATTGTCTCACATCTTTGTCAGAGTTAATATGAACAGTGTAGTTAAATCTTAAAAAAGCAAGAATTTTTTAGAGGAGTATTTCTCAATGTATATCAGAAGGTATAAAATGGAAACAGCTTATAAAGATGGGGTCTTGTTATCAAATCAATGATGGATTATATAATTTGGTTTGGCAGTATAATTTTGAAGGAAGGGCAGATTTGGTTAAATTTGTGAAGGCAGTAGCAGCAGCAGGTCTATATGTGCATCTCCGGATTGGTCCATACGCATGTGCTGAATGGAACTACGGGTAAAATTTGATCCCTTTTTATGTATCTTTACACAAAAACGTTCATATCTGATCATGGCCTTTAACTTTTCTAAACAGTGGTTTCCCTCTTTGGCTACATTTTATTCCGGGTATTCAGTTCCGAACTGACAACAAACCATTCGAGGTAGTTATTCCTTTCCTTTCTCCATGTCTCATCTTGCTCCATCTGCTTCCTTCTATCATGTGAAATTGAATTGTCTTCAGGCAGAAATGAAGCGGTTCACTGTTAAGATTGTGGATATGATGAAGCAAGAGAGCCTCTATGCCTCACAAGGAGGACCCATTATTTTGTCTCAGGTTTTTCTTCATTTTTATTCAATACATGTCAATTTTATTTTTATGAGAATTTATGGTATCTAGATGTGGAAGCATAGTATAGACTGACAGTCTTGATTTCTTAATGGCCTACTCTGCCTACTTTTTAAATATTAAAATATTACTCCCTCCATTCCAAAACAAAACAATGATTTTTTAAGGTTGTGGCACACTAATTAAAAAGTATACCATTGATTCCAATTTAGACTAAAATACCCTCTATTTTTCAAACACTTTTGTCATAATTATCCCACTAACCACCACTAACAATACATTCTATTATCCATCAACTTATTTTTATGACAAATGTCTCTTTTCAATGCAAGTATTAATTGATCTTTTTAATTATGTCTAAGGATATTGTTGGAATAAATAATTTTAAAAAGCTAAAGGGCCTATTGTTTTGGAACAAAAACAAAAAGCTAAAAAGACCATTGTTTTGGAACAGGGAGTATGTAAACATGTAATACTAATATGTACTTTCCATTGCAAGGTTGAAAATGAGTATGGGAACATTGATGCGGCCTATGGTCCTGCTGCTAAATCCTACATCAAATGGGCAGCATCAATGGCAACATCTCTTGACACAGGGGTTCCTTGGGTAATGTGCCAACAGGCAGATGCTCCTGATCCAATTGTAAGTTTTCTCCTTTTAGATGTATTTATCGTGTGTTATGTATTTTATGTTTTGCTATATTGTCCATCTTCTTGATTCCTGAATAAAGAAAACTTACGATGCTGCTGTCTATTCTTATCCTACTTGATTGTCAATTTCATAATTTGTTATGTAACTACTCTCAGATTAACACGTGCAATGGATTTTACTGCGATCAATTCACACCAAATTCTAATGCAAAACCAAAAATGTGGACTGAGAATTGGAGTGGATGGTTAGTGTCCTTTTCTATATAAACCATTTAGTTATTTAAAGGTCACACTCAAAATATGATCTGATTGATTGTGTATCTATTTTCTCATTCAACTCTATTTCTATTTTTGCTGTAACATATTGAATTATATGAAACCGTAGGTTTCTTTCATTTGGTGGTGCTGTGCCTTACAGACCAGTAGAAGATCTTGCTTTTGCTGTGGCACGCTTTTACCAGCGAGGTGGAACTTTTCAAAATTACTATATGGTAACGTAAGCTTACATGTTGTTTAAGGCTTTAAGATATTCAAGATAGGAAACGAGCTGATGCCACAGCATATTTTGGTTTCTTGCTCGGAAACAGTACCACGGAGGCACTAATTTTGGCCGAACTACTGGTGGACCTTTCATTTCTACTAGTTATGATTATGATGCACCAATTGATCAGTATGGTATGCACTCTTTCAACCTTTATATCTCACATTAATTGTCGACTCTGTAGAATTATATAAACTGGTGAAGCTTGATTCCGAATGCGGTCAAGAAGATGAATAAACAGTATTGCAACTCGACATCATATGCTCATTTTATATTCAGAGGAGAAAAATTTCAGTGAAAATATTGTGTTTTTTTTTAATAAATATCTGAACTGCATGATGCAGGAATTATTAGACAGCCTAAATGGGGCCACCTTAAAGATGTGCATAAGGCCATAAAGCTTTGTGAAGAAGCCTTGATAGCAACTGATCCAACAATTACATCTCCTGGACCAAATATAGAGGTATGGATTTTCTTTCAGGGCCTAAATGTCTAATATTTTATCAAATTTTAAGTTTCTCTCTCAATAAATGCATTGAAAAGGGTGGAGATCCACGGGATCATTGTCAATCGGTCATAGGTTTCTCTGGTTATTGCCTCTTCCCAATTTCGTGAGTTAATACTTGTTTTATATGCTACTGTCTGATGGTGCTAGTCTTTTTATTGATTGCAGAAAAGTACCACTGTCTGGGGGTGCTAGTCTTTTCTTTTCTGGGTTAATACTTGTTTTATATGCGTTATAAAGTTTTAGTCTCTTCTCCGTATAAAATGTACACCATTTAGTGAACCATCCCATAAGCTCAATTGTTCGGGAAAGGAACAGGAACGGTTGGCGGCAAGGGTCAAACTCCTTAACACTTAGAGCGAATTATCTCAAAGGCTTAAGCTGTTGAGTGAGATGGATGGTTTAGTTACCTCTTTTAACATTTACTATTCAAATTCAGGCTGCAGTTTACAAGACAGGATCTATATGTGCTGCCTTCCTTGCCAACATTGCCACATCTGATGCAACAGTGACCTTTAATGGAAATTCATATCACTTGCCTGCATGGTCTGTGAGCATCTTACCAGACTGCAAGAATGTAGTGCTAAATACTGCAAAGGTTTGCCTCATCAACTTCCCAATCAAAACAGATAGTTCAATTGAATGAAGTTACTTTCAAAATCCATGTGATTAATCTACCTACAGTTTAGAACATTTCTTTCATTTGAAGAAGTAGCCTAACCTATAGTTCTTTGTGGTATGACAGATTAATTCTGCATCTATGATTTCAAGCTTCACAACTGAATCTTTCAAAGAAGAGGTTGGATCTTTGGATGATTCTGGCTCGGGATGGAGTTGGATTAGTGAGCCTATTGGTATTTCAAAGTCTGATTCATTTTCAAAATTTGGATTACTGGAGCAAATAAATACAACTGCTGATAAAAGTGATTACTTATGGTACTCGATAAGGTATACAGCCTACCTTCAAGGTTGAGAAAGCTTTTTTCTGACTTGCAATTTGCTTCTCCATGTTAATACTTCATTTTTTATCTGCAGCATTGATGTTGAAGGTGATTCTGGTTCTCAAACTGTCCTTCACATTGAATCCCTTGGTCATGCCCTTCATGCTTTCATAAATGGGAAGATTGCAGGTAAATAAATTTAAATCATTGACATATGATGATATGTCTGTTTATAATTTACATATTTTGGATGCCCCTATATGTTCTTGCTTTAATTCCTTGGCATTATTTTAAGGCCAAACAACCAAGGGGTCTAGCTCAGTTGGTTGAACAAGGTGCGTGAGTTGTTACAAACCCGTTGGTACCTCTACCAATAATAAAAAAGGTCTGACAAATAAGAAGTCATATATGCGTTATTAGAAAATGCTGCAAAATGAGGTCAGACTATGTTTGGGTTGGCATTATGCATGGTGGGTCTCCAAGTAGGATTTGCACTGTAAGAAACTTTGAAGGGAAAACACTATGCAGTCATGACAACAGAAAATAACAAAGGTGTTTGGTATATCTGTCTTCATGCTATGTGTAGTCACTGGCCAGTGGTCAGAGATGATGGATCAGTAACCTATGTAATGAACATAGTATTCTTGGCTGCTGATCCAAAAACTTTCATGCAAGTTTGCAGTCTTAAACATCTAAATGTATCTAGATCAAATCACTCAAATTAACCATAAAAGTTGGTATTCACCAGTTTTATCTGGAGCAGTTTAAAATATGTTACCAAATCCTGTGTTCATTAAATGTATAAAAGAGAAATTATTAAAATAATGTTTATTTTGTCCATTCCTTGGCAAGAAAAAATTTAGAGTAATAAAACATATACATCCAATTTCTACAACACTTTTTACAATTTATTTTTTCTTTCTATCTCTCTTCATCACATAACCCATTTTATCCAATACCTCTCTCTCTTCTCTTCCTATCTCTCTCTCTCTTAAGTTGTAAATTTTTTTGTATAAAATTGATGTATGAGTATCATTATCCCCAAAATTAATCCCTTTAAGGATATAGTAAATTAAAATCAAGGTTTATTAGAAATAGAGTAAGATCAACTAATCATGATTTTTCCTTCTTAAAATGTTCAATTGTTTCTTTATTTCAACGGAATATTTTGTGATTTACTAATAGTAATACTTATCATTATGGAGAACTTTTTCAGGGAGTGGAACTGGCAACAGTGGCAAAGCTAAAGTCAATGTGGACATCCCCGTCACACTAGTGGCTGGGAAGAATTCAATTGATCTCCTGAGTTTAACTGTGGGACTTCAGGTTTGTCTTTACATCTTATAAATGCATTGTCTTGTTAATCCCTCTTCATATAATTTCACTTTATCATCAATCATATTCTCATTACTACATCAACTAATGCAAAACTTATGTGCATCAGAACTATGGAGCTTTTTTTGACACATGGGGTGCAGGGATCACTGGTCCAGTGATACTGAAAGGTTTGAAGAATGGAAGCACTGTTGATCTCTCCTCCCAGCAGTGGACATATCAGGTTAGTCTCAGCTTAACTAAAGCCAGATATTTTCTTTCTCGTTTTGAGTTTTATTGATTCCATTAACTGAAGAGATACAACTGAAATATTGTAAAGTGGATTTCATTTTTCCTTTTTGATTGAAGTCATAGATATAATACACTGTATTTTTGTAAATTCAGGTTGGCCTTAAATATGAAGATTTAGGTCCATCTAATGGCAGTTCTGGACAGTGGAATTCACAATCTACCTTACCTACAAATCAATCCTTGATTTGGTACAAGGTAATCTTTAGTAAAATATTGCATCTATAGAAATTCTTGAGTTCTTAATTATATTCTCATTATTATAACTGCATAAGTGGACAATGTCTCTTTGCACTTATTTGGTTCCCTTTGTTGGTTTATGGAGTGTCCAATTTCGTGTTTACTCAACTGTGTATGCATCTGATATACTCACAATCACATACTACAAAGAAAATTAAGGGAATGCTATTATAGGAAAAAATGATTTTGCTGAAAACTAATGGTAAAAACATGTTGTATTAGACAAACTTTGTTGCTCCCTCTGGAAGTAATCCAGTTGCAATTGACTTCACGGGGATGGGAAAAGGTGAGGCTTGGGTGAATGGACAGAGCATTGGAAGGTACTGGCCTACATATGTTTCTCCGAATGGTGGTTGTACCGACTCATGCAATTATAGAGGGGCCTATAGTTCATCCAAATGTCTCAAGAACTGCGGAAAACCATCACAGACATTGTAAGTGTTAGATATTCTGCATGAGAAGTTGAAACTAGAAAGAAAACAATCCTGAATTGTTTGAAGGAAGTGAAGGCAATCTTGTTAGATACTAATTGAAATCCTGCAGATACCACATACCACGATCATGGTTACAACCAGATAGCAACACACTTGTATTGTTTGAGGAGAGTGGAGGCGACCCTACACAAATATCTTTCGCTACAAAACAGATAGGAAGCATGTGTTCACATGTATCTGAATCTCACCCTCCACCTGTTGACTTGTGGAATTCAGATAAAGGAAGAAAAGTAGGGCCTGTATTGTCACTGGAGTGCCCTTATCCTAATCAGTTGATCTCTTCCATTAAATTTGCAAGTTTTGGAACGCCTTATGGGACTTGTGGGAACTTCAAACATGGGCGGTGCAGAAGTAATAAGGCTCTATCCATTGTGCAGAAGGTGTTATCCTGATTCCTCTTAAATAAGAAGTTCATATATATGCCTTTTGTGTAGTTAATTTGACTTTTTTTTTCTTTCGGATTATACTGACTCTTATGAATATTAATTAACAGGCCTGCATTGGATCAAGTAGTTGTAGAATTGGAATATCAATTAATACATTCGGAGATCCATGTAAAGGAGTAACAAAAAGTTTAGCTGTTGAAGCTTCTTGTGCATAGACATGTTGCTTCAAGCCTTCCCACTTCCTAGCTGAAGAGCACTCTGCACTCCAAGTGTCTTAGACTCATTATTGAAGATGATCCCTGGTTAGTAGCCAATGTAAAATTCTATTCTGGTAGTAAACCAGGAAAAAATGTCAAACAAAACAGTGTATATTTAGTTAATAAAAAAGGAAGGTCTCACTAATACATGATGTGTGATAGTAGTTTGTTAAAGTAAGGTTTCTAACTCACTATACAAAAAATTGTTCTCCTACATGGCTACATCAAGTGAGTAAGAGGAGCAATGAACAATAGGGAAATTTCTGATAAGTGAAATTGGATTAATAAATTAATTTGTAACGGAAAGTTTTCCCAAAATAAAATTCATCATGTCGGTATTCCATGTAATCACCATTCATATTTACGAAATCGTGGGGCAACATGTTAGGCCTTTATTTGTCTGGATATATCACTAAGCTAGAATCCAAAATACAGGCATTTCAATAATTCGTTCAGGAAACTTTTATCATGAACTTCGATGATATCAGTAATCACCAAGTTCCTCGTTGGTAGCAAACCACTGTTACCAGAATGAAACCATTATGAGATTCCCTGCTCAAATCCCTTCCAATACATACAGTGATTCCATGCTCAAAATCTGGATGATAAATTCATAATTTTGTGTGAAATATATGCATGTCTTTGATATCAATAAACCTTCCATCTTCATCATCCTTGCCCACTAAGTATTACATCATTATGTATAAATATGTTTGGTTTTAGGAGTGTAGTTTCCATTTGACAAAAAAAAAAAAGTGGAATTTCCATAACCTATCAACAACTCTTTCCTTCACCTATCTTCACGGCAATAAAAGAAAAATAGAATAAAAAATTGTACTGCTTGATTACAAAGCTCTCAGCAAAAACACTACAATTCACAAAATCAATTGATTGCGATTGGACAATGGTGTGGCCTTCAATCATAAAAACACATTGCTCCCTGATTTCATCCGTTTATCATCATTGATGCAACATCTGAATATCCTTACCAGCTAGCAACTGTGTGTATGCTCACAAATCACAATTTAAGGTTTTAAAACAAAGCGTCTCACCTACCTATCATTGTCTCCCACACCCAGATTTTCTCTATAAAAGCCATCTCCACCATATCATCAATGCATCAAGTGCCCATTGCCAATACAAATCCTACCATTTCTACTCCTTTCCAAAAGAACCAGAGCCTTCATTTACCAAAACTAAAATCATGATGAAAAAGCAATGTCTCTTGTCCTTCTCACTAGCACTGCTAGTTTCATTTTTGTATTTCACCACCACTTTAGCCCAATTATCACCAGCTTCTGCCCCTCAAAAACCAGCCCAACCTACCCCTACAGCACCAGCTGCAGCTCCTAAACCATTGGTTCCCTCATTGCCACAGTCACCAAGTGATTCAACCCCTGACAGTACTCCAGCTGTTGACATTGTTGGAATCCTGAGGCAGGCAAAGTCATTCAACATCCTAATCCGCCTCATGAAAACCACCCAATTGATCAACCAACTCAATGCACAGCTCCTCACTACTAAATCAGGCGGCATTACCATTCTTGCACCCGATGACAGTTCCTTCTCAGAACTCAAAGCAGGCTTCCTCAACTCTCTTTCTGATGGACAGAAGCTCGAGCTCTTACAGTTCCATGTTCTTTCAGACTACGTGTCTAGCTCCAATTTTGATACTCTGACGAATCCAGTGAGAACACTTGCAGGGGCTAAGCCAGGAAAGGTGGAACTGAATGTGATAAGTTATGGTGGGAGTGTGAACATCTCAACAGGTGAGGTTAACACCACCATCACTGGCATTGTATATACTGATAAGCATCTTGCTATATATAAGGTGGGGAAGGTGCTTCTTCCTATGGATTTCTTTGCTGTGGCCAAGGCACCAGCAAAGGCACCTTCTCTGGCACCAGAACCTTCAGCAAAGGCTCCTAAAGCTGATAAGGATCCATTATCCCCAGATACCTCAGAATCTTCTCAAACTAATCCCACAACCGAGAACTCTGGCACAGTGAAAATCAATGTGCATGGAAAGTGGGTATCCCTTGTTTTTGGAATCATTCTCATGACTGTATTCTCATCATAAACCATTGCATACCATGTAGTTAATATTCAAGAGTGTTATGATTGTGAGAAAGGAGTGAGTACTGAGTGCTTTAGTGGTGAGTTTATCAGAGTGGATTAGGGATATGAGATTGTTGTATCCCTCTATGAATTTATTCTGAGGTATGCTATATATGATTGCTTCATATATTTTTTATGCACACTTCCACGGTGGTTGGTTCAATATTTTGCAATTTTATGATGTAATCTGAAGAAAAAAATCATCAAAACTCTGTCCCAAATTTAATAATAAAAATCAATAGTTTGTTAGCGTATTGCGGGTCATACTTCAATATTTATTTGCAAGTTTAGGCACTCGCTAGTTATAAAATGTTTTGGGTAATTAAAGGAGGTGGGAAAAAAGTATTCGGCCTATTTAAGCAAATAGTAGGTTGCATTTGTTTGAAATAGCTTAATAATTAAAGACATGTTTTTAGCGAGCTAATTACAGCAAGTTACGAGTTGACATCAATAAAGTTTGAAGGGAGTTTTTGGTTCCTAAAGTATAGTAATGCAAACATTAACGGATGCATAATTTGTTAGTGAACTCTAAGATATCTCCTCTAAATGGTTCAATTAAAATAACACATTAAAGCAAAACAAAATAACTTTTTTTTTAACCCAAAGGGTTGGTGCAATAATATCTGACCCAGGACAAAATAAAACTTTTTTCATACATTTCTCCAAATGCTTCTTTTTTATTTGATGTGAATACTCGACCCGTATACAGTGTCACCGCGCACCTCTCAAGTAACATTTGCATAAATACATGCATCCAGTTGTTGTATGATAAAACCTACGAATTACGATTAGAAAGAAAAATAGTTCCACACTTTCACATCTAGAACAACCTTAAAGATTTAAGAAAAAAAAATTAACAGATAGGCTGTGTCTTAATCTAGAACAACCTTATCGCTGAAGACCTAAGGCTGTCTAGGACCATGGAAGCATTCTACCTTACCTAAGAATCAACCCTTGTCTTGGTACAAGGTAGTCTTAATTGTTAAATTCTTAGTAATATATTGAAATTTAAGAAAATGATCTGCATGTCTCTTGTATTATGACTCTAAACTCCTCAAAATAGCCGGGCTAAAAATGCTTGTTTATTGTATTTCTTCCTCTACAAAAGGTATATTAGATAATTATCTCAATTAAAAAATCTCAAGTAATTTCTCAATGATCCTTCTATTGTTATGATCGTGTTAGACAAATCTTCTTGCACCTCTTTGGTTCACTTGGTGTAAGGTTAGAGCACGTATTGTCCAGCAATGTGCAGAATCTAATTTGAACCTAGTAGTATGTGTCTTGTACTATGTTACGTGTTTTTTTTTTTTCTTTGTACTGTACTATTGTACATGTATTTACTTGGTACAGAAACATTTTGGACATGTTGGCACTTAATAACTGCATATGGCTTCAGTTATTATTTATACCATTATCATGGAAAGACGAGGCTTGGATGAATGGAAAGCATTGGGCGATACTAGGCAGTAAGCAACATTTCTCTTCAATTGGTGGTATTTGTACCAACTCGTGCGTTTTAGGAGGGTGTTATATGATTCATCCAAATGTCTCAAGAACTTTCAATCTTTAATACTTTCTTGCTGTTATCAAGAAATTGAGAGCCTATTTGGACAAATTAAAAACCCCACCGAATAGCAGAGCAAGTAAAGTATTATTAGCATAACAAAAATGCATTCCGTCATTAATATGTTTGCTAGTGATAATTGCGGCTACTAGGGAGAATTGATGAATTGATCAAAGATGGATTGGAAGACTTAAAAAAATAATTCTACATATCTTTAATACACACCAATCAGTATAACTTTTTACGAAAAATGAAGATCATGGGCAACATTTTAGGCCCTTATTTCTCTGAATACATTAATAAAAAAACAGAATGCAAGATGTCAAATATTTGATCACTATAAAGTCTTATTTTTCAAGAGGCAGGATATCAGTACTGAGCAACTAGTCCTTCGGTGCTTGCTATTTCGGATGGCCTTTGGAACCTGCATAGGTTGCATGATGTAGAAAAGAGAGAAAGAGTCTGGTACTTGTTCTCCCCACCCATCATTGGCATAGGAACCCCTCTCTTAACAGGGCTAACATACCCTGGCCTATAAGTCTGACCTAAAACTCCTTCAAAGTTATCAGTACTTTTCTTAAACCTGAACTGTGTCTCCAAATGAGCAAAAGCATCATCTGATGGCAACTGGTAATTGTGAATCTTGTTTTCTTGCTCTCCAATTGGCTTCACACTAATATCCAACTCAACCAAGCCTGAAATTGTGACTCTCACGCTGTTGGTATCATCAGTTCTCTCCACAACCACTTCTCTTTCATCACCATTGGCCCTCCATTCAGCCTCTCCATCAGTGGGAATGTTGACTGGTTCATCATCCCATTTCACTATGAGAGAGTCAACCTTGTCATCCCAGTGAGACACTCTATTGGCTGCAATGACAAGAGTGTGTGTGTCAAACATGACAGCAAGTGCTTGCACCCATGTGTAGTCACGAGTCCTTCCTTGTGGTCGAGTACCAATGAAGTGAGCATTGATTTGGAACTCGTTATCAGAAACAATGGCAAAGTTTCCTCCTTTGGCACCGTGGAAGTAGAACATCACACCGTCGCCACCAACAAAGCGAGGATCATAACACAGAGATCCATACCCATCACAATTGGCTTTCCTAACTGCAAAACAAACTAACTAAACATGAGTACCAGTCTCACTTCTCAACCAATCAGAAATCATCTTAAAATGTGTTTTATAAAAGGCAACAAATTTAGAGTGTAAAGACACTTTACACTATCAATACATTTAAATTAAAACTTTACACTCTCATCAGAAATCATGAGGGCGAGCCCTGGTGCAGCGGTAAAGTTGTGCCTTGGTGACTTGTTGGTCATGGATTTGAATCCGGAAACAGCCTCTTTGCAAATGCAAGGGTAAGGCTGTGTACAACATCCATCCCCCATACCTTCGCATAGCGCGAAGTTTTTTTACTCTCATCAGAAATCATAAATTATAGCAGATATGACTTTTAAAATAGCTATTGTAAAAGTTAACAAACTTACCATACATACAATTTGGTTGTGACCAGATTACATTACACTCTCATTGCATAAACTATTTAAGCTTTTATATATTGAAAAATAGTATAGAAAAATTGAGGGTCCTTGGAACTTACCCTTGCAAGTGGCTTCACATGTGCTGCTGCTGCAGTCAATGAAACATGCCTTCTGCTTCTTGTTTTTCTTAGGCTTCCTGAATGCGCACTCGGATGGACACACAATGGTCTTAAACTCACAGGCAGTGTTTTTTCTGCAGAAGCCTCGTTCTTGACCTGTTGGCAGAGGTGACAGCTTGTCATAATTTGTGGCTTCACCTTGCTGCTTTTTTGCCTGTTTCTCTTTTTCCTTCTTCTCCTTTTCCTTTTCCTTTTTCTCCTTCTTCTCCCTCTTCTCCTTCTCCTTCTCCCTCTTCTCCCTCTCCTTTTCTTCCTTATCCTTACCCTTTCCATTACCATTACCATTACCATTGCCATTGCTATTGTTGCCATTACCATTTCCTTGACCTTGAGCAATGACAGCTTCCATAGCAAGAAGTAAGATGAGGATGGCCACCAAGATGCTCCACTTTCTTCCACCCATCTTCGCCATCTACAAATATTGTGCCTTTGTTTTGACTTTTTGTTTCTTTCCTCTGCTTTGATGATTTTCAAGTATTGCTTTAATGATGCAGAGGATAGTTGGAGAGAACATGAAGTGAAAGAGAATATTTATAATGAATCTGGCATGCAAATTGGCCCAAAAGTTCGGCTTAAGCTTTGCTGAAAGTTCGTCGTTGCTTAGTGGTGTGGTACGTGGACTACTCAATGCTGAATTGTTAAAGTACCAAAGAGATTTATTGATCAAGTAAACACAACACTGACTTGCTGTTAAAACATGTTAAATTCCTTCCTTCTATATGAATGTCCTAGCACGTTCTTTATTCCCTAAACATTGAAAGAAAAAAAAATCTCTAGGATCTACTGAAGACCTGGATTGTTCAAAAGGAAGACTTGCAATGGAAGATTATAGGCCTATTATTTTCATAGTGATTAGCTTCAATTCTAAGCTACACGTTATGACGTTAATTAATGTTATTATGGCTACGTTTATGCCATGTAACTGAAGGTAGTTTGTGACTTTTGCGCTTATTCGACGTTGAGAGAGAGAGCATTAGCTAGCAATCAATTTAGCTGTAGCAACGTGGGTGTCGAGTTGAGAAGAAGCATCTTTGATTGATGGCATTGGGGCTGGAACAGCACCACCTCTGACTTCTTTATATGCAAATCAACCCTTGCGTCTTACTCGTTCGTATATACTATATATTAGATGTTGGTCGAGTCGGCAAGGATAAAAGATTTCTTAAGCTTATAAAAAAAAAAATGACCAATTTCGTCCTGATTTTATACTCATGGTCAATTTAGTCTCTATATTATAGAAATGATTAACTTAGTCCACAATTGTGTAAATGAACTAACAATTTAATCCTACCGTCAAGTAATTTTTATTTCTGTTGATGTTTTTGGCAATGTGGTATGTGAAGGACAACATAACAAATCCAAATGGCCAAAGTGATCTCCACTTGTTAGGTCAGGTATCTGTGGACCAAATTATCAGTTTTATTTTAGGCACATAATAGTATCATGTGTCCTCCACACCAAATTCCTTCCTCAATTCCCTCTAGGGTTCTCTTTGTCGACATGTCGCCATATGTTGACGCTAAAGACAATTTTCGACGGTGACAACTCTTTTTCTTTTTTTCTCGTTTCTTCTCTCTCTTCTTTTGAAAGCATTTCATGATCTTTATTATTCATTTTTCACAAATAATGTTGTTGCCTATGCCTACAATTGTGCCATGTATGTGTTTAAATTTTCCCAATCTCAAGGACCCACAGAGATATAGTTTGGGAGCCAAAGGGTGGTGGCTTGCAATGGTAGGAGAACGAGAAGGAAGGGTAAAACAAGAAACATGTTGTTTGTAGGGGTGGCAAACCGGGTTTGCCCACCCCGCTCGGTTTGTCCCGTCTCCAACCCACCAAAAACAAGCCAACCCATCCCGCCCTGCATTTCATATATGGATTCAAAGTGTCAGTCCATCTCATTTTTGTCGGGTTGGCCCATTGATCCGTCAAAACTAAAATATTAAGAAAAGGCAAATTATAAATATATGTTAATTAATTTCTTTTATAAACATTAAATAATAAATACTTACTTAAAAAACTGAAAGTATTACCTTAAATTTGGAATAATAATATATTTAGACAAAAATGAACTAATTAAAAATTAATAAATATATGTATAAATACTAAATTATTTTTTAATGAAAAAGCGGGTTAGTAGGTTGGCTCGCTCTGCTTTTCTCCCAACCCATTTTTTAGTGGGTCAAAATGGGACGGGTTGACAGGTTGAAAACCCCAACCCAGCCTGCCAAAAATATAGGCCAAAATGGGTTGACTCGACGAGTCCAACCCATTTTGTCACCCCTAGTTGTTTGGTTCTGCACGTCAACGTTTATCGTTGAGGTGATGATGACGATGTCAATGGTGGTGATTCACAACAAGATGATCTACCGGAGCGTTGCTTGATGTGACATCCTCTAACCCGACATACATATTTATATAATATCATATATGAAAATGCGGAATTAATTAAAATGATTTTATTCAATAAACATAAAGGAACTCACGTGGATAAAAAATTCACATTCGCATTAATCACCAAATTAAAAACTTATCAAATAGGGGTATGAAAACATCTTTGGCCCAAAACAAGGTCATCCAATTTTTACAAAAGGAAACAAGTTAAGTAGCGAAATAACATAAAGTAACAAGTTCAAAACATTATGCAAATAATACAAAAACTCATGTCTCAATGTCACATTATATTAGAGCATTGTATTCCAGTGTCCTCTAGCATAAGGTTCTCCATAGTCATTCACCTAATCACCTGTTCCCATGAACACAAAGTTTGAAATCATCACATGATCCAAATACAAACAACACACAGAAAGTGAGTTATCACATTCCTAACTAATAGAGAGAAATAAAACAACATAGATATACATATCATATAAATGAAATACAGCTTACTTAAACACAACTCACGTCCTTCCACCACTTATCGTGTGACATCACATCTCAACACTACATGTCTCACACATTTTCACATCATTCACGTACTCAAGGATCAAAACACAATATCACTCGACCAATCAATATCGATCAATACACAAACTTTATGCAATAAATATACTAAGACTCAATCATATATACAATGTGGTACTATGTCAGTGAAAAACCTCGTTGGACGCCCAGGAGTGCATGACAAGACAGACCACACGCTAGTAAGTTGGGTCACCCTCACTAGGTAAAATCATAGGAAGACTAATCAGGGTCACATTGTTTTGCAAGAATGCTCCAACCATGTGGGATTGACACATGCTTAAAGGAGCACTCAAACCGAAGAGTCTGTTAGGGCCTCTCCCTCGTGATTCAAGTTCAACCCAAAAAATATTTTGCCACACAAACTCTATCTATGAACTGTACAAAACAAACGACTCATTAATTGTACTCAAAATAATTTTAACTCATCACGCTTCAAAGTGATTAAACTTGTCGGGTTCCCACAGTGGATCCCATAACAATACTTGACGCACATTAACTCATCACCCTTAAAGTGTCTTACAGTCGTGTAATTGTATGGTTCATAACTCACAACTCAATGCACACAACATCTCAATACACATGTATCTTACAATTCAACACATACTCAATTTATCACTTACACACAATCTCAATCATAATTTCATGATCCCAATATAATAATTTATCATGCTAATCTAGTATATCTTGTCCAAAACATAAATGATTTATACAAAATTGCTTCTCAGAACATCGGGAGTAAAATCCCTCAAACAATTTCACATAATCATATCAAAATCAAAGGAATCAAAATCATAGGTTCAAAAACACAAAAAAACACCAAGAACACTCAATTTTATCAACCAATTCGCATCAGGGCATCAATTGGTCCGTCAAACACATCAATCATGTAATTATAATCGTAAAGGAAGAATTATAATACAATAAACATTCTAAAATAAACTCCAATTTGATTATCTAAGAATCCCTATTTATGTTCATTCTAACCCCAATTGCAATAAACGCATCCTTTACATCTAAGTGGGCTCATATGTGTAGTCCGGAAGTGATAGCGTCATCTCTAGCGGTTCCCTAAGATTCCTCAAATTTTTCCTCTGGTTGTTCTGCTAGGGTTTCCAAGCGTTAAAGAGAATGAGAAGGGATTGGAGCCTCCATCCCACTGTCTGTGTGCAAGGAGTATTTCTCCCTCCAGATACATTCTTTCACATGCAAATTCCAACGGTGGAGATGTGCAAAAATGAGTTACAAACCTGGTGCTCAAATTTCACAATGATCCAACAATTATTGAGTTCGAGATCATAGTATTAGTGGGATAGGTTTGGATGTATGCGGGAAAAATAAAGGATTTTGAGAGAAGAAGAAGGAAAAATGAAGTTGAGAGAAAGAGAGAGCGTAGAGAAACATATCGTAAATGTAAAAATTGACCTAATATGTCTCTATTTATAGTTAGGGTATTCTCAACTTATTATTTACTCTATTTTTATTTATTTTATTATTTTATAAAAAGAAATTATATTTTACTCCCTATCAAGTGAATAAATAAAACATATTTTTTATTTTCTAAGAACATATATTTATTTTATCTACCTTAAAATTATTATTTTAATTAATAAAATGATTTCTCCTCATTTATTTAATTACAAAAATCTCATTATTTCCTAAAACTCTATTTATTTTTAAATAAAATCCTTTTTAATTTATTTTATGAAAAATGGGATATTACACTTGAAGTTTTGCTCATATCCTCCAATGGTGGAGAGAAGAAGGAGAGGGGAAACATTTGGTAAAGAGAAGTTTCACTAACATTTTAGTTCAGAACATTGTGCGCCAACATGGAACATCCCCTACATGCATGGATTTGACATGTCAGTAAAAACGTGCCATGTATGCACTCAATGTTAAAGGAAATGGAGATCACTTAATAGTATGACTAATTTGTCAGTACATTTACATAATCATAGACTAAACTGATCATTTCCATAGTACAAGGACTAAATTGACAACGAGTGTAAAATATAGGGACAAAATTAGTCATTTGTCCAAAAAAAATCTTAACAAACAAACCACATTGAATTACTTTTCTCTTTGGAACAATTTTGAAAACTTTGGCATTTTTTCTTAATATATCCCCCTTTTTATATTTATTGGGTTCAATTATTCCATGAGTCTCTCTATTTTTACTGAATTTTCAATTAAGTCCTTCAATTTTTTTAATTAGATCTCAAAATTTTATTTTTTTAAATAGGCCTTCTTGTCTAATTTTTCCACAAACACCTAATTAGAGATATAGAAAGTGGATTGTTGCTTTTGGAGTGTCGTATAAGCACAGCTGAGTCAATTGTGATAAATTTCTACTTAGTTTAAACCTTTATATGTTAATTCAACCCAAGTATTCTTTTATAAGTCTCTCACAATTGTTTGCCTAAAATTACTAAAGTACATTGTTGAGGATGTCAACAAACAAAGGTTCATAATACTTAATTACTACAATTAAGAGATGACAAAAGTCAAAGGCATGCATCAAAATTCAAATTAATTAGCATCACAAACAACTTAAAGATATGAATGCAAAAAATGTTTTCCTTCTGGATGAGTTCCTATAAGAGATGTTGATCGAGCAATTTCGAGAATCATGGACAAACTACAAGCAACAATTGATATACAAGCACAAGTAGGTGTCACTATCAAACCTGATCATACACATCATTATTAAAGACACCAAGTGAAAGAAGTGTTAAGTTGCAAGGGCAAAAGCTTTATTTTCTTGAACAAATATCGTCTAGGGCAAGTCAACTCACAAAAGGTACTATCAAAGATCTTAATCACAATAGGATAAATAAAAAGGAAAATAAAAGTAATAACTTCTCTTCTATTTCTAACCCCACCTACAAGAAAAATGGACTTTATTATGTTTAAGGAAACCTAAGTCATCACACACCTTTATGCAGGCATTGTGTGGCCAGAAAAAAAGGACAATTATCCTAAGCCTAACGCTAACCTAGAAAAAGGAAATGATGTTAATATGACCAATGTGAGCAAATGGGTGGTAGATTTTAGGGGTTATCTAAAACATCAATGTGAATAGAAATTGGTTTACCTCCTACATTCTTGTTGGGAAAGGAGAAAAATATGTTTACCTTGGTCATTCTTGGACTACTCTAGTTTTGTAAAATAGGAAAATTTCTTTTGAAGCTTACATATGGAAAGACCTTCTTTCTAGGTGACATGTTGTGTGTGTCCATGCCACCATTAAAGTTGATTTCGGTAGCACTGTTGAGAAATAGTAAGGTTAAAGTATCATTTGAATCTAATTAGGTTGTAATGAAAAAGAATATTTTTTTTATTAAATCAAGTACTTTTTACTAGAGATAATCATGTTCCAGTTGTGTAGAGTCATTAATTGAACAATTTATTTGTAGGAAAAGGTATCGTGATTAAGGACTTTTTGTATCTAAAGTTATTAATGAACCTACATCTTCTTCTCCGCTTTTGATTGATTCATATAATATATATATATGGCCTCCCTAATTGGACAAATTAAAATAACTCCATCACGCTGGGCCGGGATAACTAAGAGCATGTTTATGTAGGCGTTGGATCCGGTTGGCACACATTCCAAAGCAGCATTTTATGAGAAGCAATTACCCTCGTGCTTTTGCTTGAAGATGGTTTGAAGGCTGGGAACGGAGAAACAAACATGTTGTAAGTAGGAGATGGACTGGAAGACTAAAAAATGATTCTTTCATATCTTTAATACACGTTAATCACTATTACATTTTACAAAAGGTTGATCATGGGCAACATTTTAGGCCCTTATTTGTGTGGATACAATAAAAAGAAACCAAAATGCAAGATGTCAACAATGAGAACACTAAGAATGTCTTATTTTTCATGATGCATAATATCAGTACTGAGCAACTAGTCCTTCGGTGCTTGCTATCTCAGATGGCCTCTGGAACTTGCATAGGTTACATGATGTTGAAAACATAGAGAGAGTTTGGTACTTGTCCTCACCACCCATCATTGGCATAGGAACTCCTCTTTTGACAGGACTAACATACCCTGGCCTATAAGTCTGACCCAAAACTCCTTCAAAGTTATCAGTACTTTTCTTAAACCTGAACTGTGTCTCCAAATGAGCAAAAGCATCATCTGATGGCAACTGGTAATTGTGAACCTTGTTTTCTTGCTCTCTGATTGGCTTCACGCTAATGTCCATCTCAATCAAACCAGAAACTGTCACTCTCACACTGTTGGTATCGTCAGTTCTCTCCACAACCACTTCTCTTTCATCACCATTGGCCCTCCATTCAGCCTCTCCATCAGTGGGAATGTTGACTAGTTCATCATCCCACTTTACTATGAGAGAATCTACATTGTCATCCCAGTGAGACACTCTATTGGCTGCAATGGCAAGAGTGTGTGTGTCAAACATGACAGAGAGTGCTTGCACCCATGTGTAGTCTCGAGTCCTTCCTTTTGGTCGAGTACCAATGAAGTGAGCATTGATTTGGAACTCATCATCTGAAACAATGGCAAAGTTTCCTCCTTTGGCACCGTGGAAGTAGAACATCACTCCATCACCACCAACAAAGCGAGGATCATAACACAAAGCACCATATCCATCACAGTTGGCTTTTCTAACTGCCAAACAAACAAACAAACTCAACATCAGCTAGTTCATCTCTCACTCCTCAACCAATCAAAAATCAGAAGATGTATTTTTAAAAAAGTCAACCGATCATATAGTATAAAAATAGTTTTCTCTTATATTAATAAATTATATTGCATGTCTTTTGTAGAATTTAATTTATTATGTATTATTAGTGTAAAAAGTTTTAAATGTCAACTAATTAATAAGAAATCATAATAAATCTCACTTTATTATTAAAGTTAATAAATGTATTTATGATAATAACTTATGATTTGATAACATGAATTAATACAATAAATTTTTATCTGAGAAATAAAATTCTAACTAATCTGATCTAGAGATAAATAATGTCTGGATGAAAATTGAGGTTAAATAATATTTGAATGATTTAATGTTAACTTTAACACATTAACCAGTGAGTTAATTCTATTTACTCATCTTTAAATCAGAAGAAAGAGTATATTTGAAAAGAAAAATTGAGGGTCCTTGGAACTTACCCTTGCAAGTGGCTTCACATGTACTGCTGCTGCAGTCAATGAAACATGCCTTCTGCTTCTTGTTCTTCTTGGGTTTCCTGTATGCGCACTCGGATGGACACACAATGGTCTTAAACTCACAGGCAGTGTTTTTTCTGCAGAAGCCTCGTTCTTGACCTGTTGGCAAAGGTGACAGCTTGTCATAATTTGTGGCTTCACCCTGCTGCTTTTTTGCCTGTTTCTCTTTTTCCTTCTTCTCCTTTTCCTTTTCCTTTTTCTCCTTCTTCTCCCTCTTCTCCTTCTCCTTCTCCCTCTTCTCCCTCTCCTTCTCTTCCTTATCATTACCCTTGCCATTACCGTTACCATTACCATTGCCATTTCCATTGTTGCCATTACCATTTCCTTGACCTTGAGCAATGACAGCTTCCATAGCAAGAAGTAAGATGAAGATGGCCACCAAGATGCTCCACTTTCTTCCACCCATCTTCGCCATCTACAAATATTGTGCCTTTGTTTTGACTTTTTGTTTCTTTCCTCTGCTTTGATGATTTTCAAGTATTGCTTTAATGATGCAGAGGATAGTTGGAGAGGACATGAAGTGAAAGAGAATATTTATATAGAATCTGGCATGCAAATTGGCCCAGAAGTTCGCCTTAAGCTTTACTGCAATCCTTTTTCTAAACTCTTCAAAAGTTTGTGGTTGCTTAGTAGTACTGCAATGCATGGACTATTCAATGCTAAATTTTTAAAGTACCAAAGAGATTTATTGATCAAGTAAACACGTACAATACTAACTTACTATATTTGGAGTAGCACGTTCTTTTTGGCTAACGATAGAAAGAGAACTTCTGGGATCTACAGAAGACCTGGATTATTTAAATGGAAGACTTGCAATGGAAGTTTATAGGCTTGTTATTTTAGACACAAAAATTAAGCACCTATAGCTAGGCGCCAAAGGAAGCATGCATATAATGCCATATATCAACGTAACCTTTTAATTTTTTTACAAAATGGTCAGCTTCAATTCTAAGCTACACGTTAACGTTATGGTTACGTACGTTTATGTAATGTTGTTAAATTAAAGGTAGTTTGTGACTTAAGACTCGCGCTTAATTATTCGACGTTGAGAGAACAATATAAGCAATCAATTTTAATTAGCTGTAGCAACGAGGGTGTTGAGTTGATAAGAAGAATAAGAAGCTTTGGTCACCTTTGCTTTATAGAATTAGATGTTGGCTCAGTCGGTAAGGATAAATGGTTAGTGAAATTGATTCCTAAAATTATAAATAATAAAAAATTAATCCTTGAAATTATAAATATCATTTAATTTAGCCCATGTGTTATTAATTGATTTCATCTAACATCATTAAAAAGGTTGAATTTACAAATTAACTGCGTGGTGACAATCAACTAAGCACACAATCCAAATGCGGTTGCCATGTGTCACAAGGAAGAAAATGATAAAAACATTGAGTAAATATTGTTGTCCTTCGTCCATTAATTTTGCATTAGTTTAATCTAATCTATCCATTGAAGAAAAATAGCTAGGGTCACGTATTCCCTACATATTTATACAATCTCGCACAGCTTGATTTTACTAGTTTCTTTTTGGCATTTTTTAAATAAGTATATTAGAAAATAATGCAACGTAAATGAGCGGAGGAAGAATAAAAATATAAAGAGAAAATCGATTATTGCTTTATCAATATTTTTTTCATTTTCATTTCGATGTAACAACCATATGTCCATATGTGTATGTTTCAATAATTAAGCGTTTTTAACGATGTTCGATGACATCAACTAATAATGAAGGGGCTCTATTAATCAATTAATTAGTGATTTATAAATGATAATCACATTTGAGCCAATAAAATCATTACCGAGGACCCGAATATCATTAATACTTTTGATTTAATCGGAACAATTTTATATTAATTCAGGTGTTTAGTGATTTTCAAACCTAATATAACCCAAGTTTACTCCTAAAAATTATAATTATTTATGGTAGTTAAAATAGGAGATATTTTGAAGAAAAAAACTTCAAAAATATTTAATTAAAGTATTTTAATTAATTTTGTAAAAAAATATTTAATTCTTAAATTAAAATATTTCAAATGTACTATGAAACACTTTTTTTTCATCAATTATGGACTATGAAATTAAATACTTAAATCAGCTACTTAGAACATTTAGAATGAAATATTTATATGAGTTATTTAATTTTAAATAATGTTTTTTAATTTTTTTTTTCACTAAAACATATGATACGATGTGGAGTTGTTTATATAAATATTATTTTTATATAAATAATTATTTTTTATTAATATTATATCATAAATAATATATTTTTAAATATTATAATACTTGCAAAATTAATTTAAATATTTATTTAACAATCTTAATAAATAATATATTTTTAAATATTATAATACTTACAAAATTAATTTAAATATTTAGTTAACAATCTTAATATTACAGTGATTTTTTATTTAAAATACTTAAATTTATATAAAATTATGAGATGTACAACAATTATGATAAACAGCATGATCTTACGAGATTGTTTCAGTTTATTGATAAAGAAAATAGGCAATTTCTTCTTCTTCCTGTGTGGCGGTTCTAAAATATTCCTTTTTTGTGTTTTTTTTTTTTTCTCTCTCTCTTCACTGAACACTCGTTACACTTGTCTCCTCGTCAATTCCACTTCATCGTCCCTATTCAATATTCATCACTCACCTTTCAATTTTTTCCCTTTTTTAATTGAATTAATAATTAATTAATTTCTTCCATCTAGGGTTTTCAATTAGGATCCCGAATTACGATTCGGTTCTCATTTTCGTTTTTGCCTATTGAATTTACGACTTAGGGTTTATTGGTCTCTGAAAAACCTTCGTTTCGCGCTAGAAATCTAGGTTTTTTGGAGCTGGGGTGACAGGGCTATCCCACTTTGTCGTTCCCGCCCACAAAAAGGAGGTAACTTTACGAACATCCGAATGCTTATGTTGTTTTCGTCATTATCAAAGGTTCTATGTAAAAAAAAAAGTATCAATTTTATTTTCTCCCATCGTCACCCTTTTATCTTTTTTAATTAATTTCTATGTTTTTGTTTTTTGTTTTTCTATTGTTAAAATTTTACCCTGTTCGCTTTTCATGCCAAAAAGGTCAACGTAAGCTGCTAGATTGTTATAAACTGGAGTTGCTATCATCACGATGTTGGATGTGAATTGTAGTAGCGGGTTTTATATCTCTAGTTGTCTTCTCCACTTGGCTGAATGGCACCCATTGGAATAGCAACGTTGAGTAGGGCTTGAATTGGAGCCCTTTTTTCTTCCTCTTAAATCAAGTAAGAACCTTAGCTTAAGTGTTTCTATCTGTTTGATAGGATGGTTGATTTTGAAGATTTGATATTTTATTGTTGTTGGCATAGTAAATTTATTTTTTTCTTTCTTTTTTGTAGATTTTTTAATTTTTAGGTTGAGAGATACTATACATCAATCAAATTTAGGATTCAAGCTTCAGATGCTCAATAAGACTCTCTCTTTTGCCATGGGGTGCTGTAGTTGCTTCGGGTTCATCAGGACACCTAACCGTCAAAGTCAAAGGTCTAAGCCTGCCACTAACAATAATAATCTCTGCCAGGAGCCTCTTCTAGATGATGACATTGAAGATGAAGAGGGTGAGCATTTGTACAATGATGAGGTTACTAACACTAGTGGAGATGAAGGCGAGGAGGAAACTCGTCCCAAGCGATCGGAAGAAATTTTGAACTTGAGAGTAGAAAATGACATGATTTGTACACGGTTTCCTGTTAAGGAGACTCACAAACTTGTGCGCACCGAGGTAATTGTTTTGTGGGATTACTTTATAGTTTTTGCTGTAAGGGTGATGTTGAATTTTTTTTTATGTAAAGGCAAACATTGAGACTAGGTGGGCTAGTGGTATTTGATATGTTGAATGACCTTGATGATTCTTGTAGTATATTATGAGTGAAAATTGCTCTCATTGTGTTTTAAGTACTTTATGGTTTCCAGATATTCCCTCTCTTAATGATATGATGTGTTTATTATGAGCTGCAATATAAATTTATGATATTTATTTACTTTAAATACAAAAGGAACTAATATAATTTTTCAACGAAATGCTACATGTCAAAGTAAGTTTGGGTTAAATGTTTATATCTGACATACATCATTTTTAGTGATAGAATGAAGTTGTGGCTGAACATTTAAAATGCCTTGGGTCATTGCTGTCTACTCAGTTTGTGTTCCCTTCTTCTTTACTTGTAACCATAAATTATCAGTTTATATCAACCATATAAGTCTTGGAATGATTTGTATATATCTCTCTCACACACAGAAATAAGTTACTTGCCTATTCCTATCTGAATGTTATTTTGTATTCAAGAAACACTTCTCTTTGTGATGAATATCTTTTCTCTCAGAACTTAGAAGTCTTGTTGAACTTTTAGTTTCCTTTCAGGATGAAAATGGGAACAAGATGATAAATGAGTATATTCGTGAGTGTAAAATTGGTTCTGGTAGCTATGGGAAAGTGGTGAGTGTAGTATTCATGGTACTTAACTGGTTAACTACTTTTTCTGTCTCAGTGAAAACAATTTTCCTGAGCCTCTTTCCTTACATGCATGACAGGCTCTTTATCAAAGCTCTGTCGATGGAAAGAATTATGCAATTAAGGTAAGGAAACATTTTGGTGTCGGTAGGCAGATTACTGTAGGAAACATGGCCTTATTTGATACTGGGTTTTTTATGTTCTAATAGTTATCAAGATAATAGTGCATTTCATCATTTATTGAGCTGAAAATCTTTTGACTTGAAGGCCTTTCATAAATCTCATTTACTGAAGCTTCGAGTTTCACCCTCAGAAACTGCCATGACTGACGTACTACGCGAGGTATATTTCTTCTTCATATCCTTGATTTTCACAGTCTGAACTCTGAACTGGAAATATGATTAAAACATATGTTAAATTTTATCAAATACATTGTATATTTCCTCATATCTGCCACTTTATGTTTTTACTCTTCATGTGACATCTATTTTTATTCTGACTCTGTTTGCAATGTAGCATCCATTTAGTCATTTTTAGAAAGTACACAATTTTTTATTTTACAAAATGTGTACCTCCCATTTTCTGAAAGGAAATTCTTTTGCATAGGTTTTTCAGCTTATTTTGCTTCCTGGTTTGGTATGTATGATAAACGATGTTTTCTGACATTATTTGTTTTAGCTATTGTGCTAATGTCCCTATAATATGTTAAAATGCCAATACCAATTTCTTTTTCAGGTTCTCATTATGAAAATGCTGGAACATCCTAATATAGTCGATCTCATTGAGGTGATTGATGACCCACAGTCAGATAACTTCTACATGGGTACTGATTCTTTAGTGATTGACTACTACTCCTGTCATTTATATCTGTATTTGAGTTTAAGTGAAGAAGAATACCTTTGAAGTTCCATGCTTGACTGCTGATTTTTCTTGTACAGTACTTGAATATGTGGAAGGAAAATGGATATGCGAGGGTTCAGGTACCACTTGTGGCTTAGGTGAAGAGACTGCTAGGAGATACTTGCGTGATATAGTTTCTGGATTAACATATCTCCATGCTCATGTAATATTTCTCTACCTATCAATTTGTGCTTAATATTAACTAAGATTCTCTCTCTCTCACACAAACACAGTTTTTGCATATAAATGGCTATATATGATGATCTTCTTGCTAAACAAAAAGCAAAAAATTGTTAGATGTCATATCATTTATATTAGATGCTCAAACTCTTATTTATGAATGTGCTATTGTGCTTTATAATAGTTTAATCAATTTTGTGATTTTTTTCTCTCTGGAAAAGCAGAATATTGTTCATCTGGATATTAAGCCAGATAATCTGTTGATTACTCGTCATGGTACAGTAAAGATAGGGGATTTCAGTGTCAGCCAGGCTTTTGAGGTAATGTAATTACTGAGCCCAAATGAAAATTTGATTACTTAAAATGAATATCAAAGCTCATAGTCTACATAGGCATTAGTGTTTCTTCAACTGCAACATGGGAAACTTTTCTCTCTGGGAAAACCGAAATTAGCTAGTGTCAAGGCATAGGAACTCATGGTTTTTCCTAAAAGTGATTAGTCGATCATCAATCATATAATACATTTTGACCTAATTAGTTGACATATCGATATAGAATTTAAGTGGGAAAGAGAAAGAGGGGACGAGAGAAGAATAACTGGAGAGGGAGTATGTTTGGTTGAGTGTAGAAGGTGTGGGACCCACCCTATTTCCTCTCCATTTCTCTCCTCCCTCCCTCTACCAAACACACTCAGAGAGAGAGAAAGAGAGATCAATGAGTTGTGCACTGCACTATTGTTTCAGTCTGTCTAAAATGTACAACAGCTATGCTCATTTATAGGCAGAACCCAACAGCTCACAGTTATAAAATCTTAACTAACAATAGTGATATGGCCACAAATTAGGATTATCATATCTAAATCTTGAACTATTTAATTCATCATATGTCTTTGTCTTTTCTTATTTTATTAATTAGGGTAATTTTTAGATAAGATTCTCACTCTAACTAAAACGTGTGTTAGTTTAGGAGGGGCTCTGTCAAGGACAGTCTGTTTTTTGCTTTCACTATAGGTTGAAAGAAGTCTTCCGTGTCTAGGCCTGTGACTAAATCCTACGCTAAGGTTCATAACTAATAGCTGCCTAACTAACCAACTAACATTATTTTCTTATTTATATTTACAAATTACATATGTCAGGCAAGCATCTAGATAGGGATGTTGGTAGCATTGGATGGGTGTTAGGGATGATTTACCTGTTCTATCTTTTGATCCTTCAACAACTGTTTTGTGTCATCCAATTCATTCGTAGTTTCCAATAGCTTCAACCACCAACTTGAAGCTTCTTTAACTGCACATTGAACGAAATTCCACTCCTAAAGGACATTGTTCTATCCACTAAATGGTTCTTGCCATTGCTTCTTTTACCACAAGCATAATTTAAGCTTGTTTTTCTCTTGGCCTTTTTCTAATTTTTAGGCTATTTATGGACTTTTAAAAAAGTAGTAAATCCGTGTGGTCCTAGACACTTTTGGCCTTCTTGGGAGTAACCAAAAGTGAGTTTTTTTGCACCTATTCATCCTCCTCTTCCTCATCATCATTTTCCCCAAACCTCAGCCAATTATGAGTTTTTTTTCTTCTCACGGCCTTCCTTGATCTAGTTCCCTACTCTGGGAGGATTTTTCTTACAAGAATTTACATATCCCCTTTCACATTTGGCGTCTACTAGCTCTAGTAAGGATAGAAGATTAGAACCCTACATCTGATCTGAATTGGGTCATTCGGATCTTGTCCTAATTCATTCTTTCTTCCTAACTTTTACAACAAACTTTAACAGTTTCATTTTGCAGGATGATAAAGATGAGCTTCGTCGATCACCTGGCACTCCTGTTTTCACTGCACCAGAGTGTATTTTAGGTGGTTATTTTCTTTTCAAGCTTGTAAGATACTATTGCTGTGGAGTTGACGTACAGGTTCTCACTGCTGTTTTGTGTCTGGATATGTTTTTAGGTGTGAAATATGGTGGTAAAGCTGCAGACACGTGGGCAGTAGGAGTTACTTTATACTGTATGATATTGGGTGAATACCCTTTTCTTGGAGACACACTTCAAGATACATATGACAAAGTAAGAAATACACACTCAGACATATATGACAAAGTAAGAAAAACATGCATGTTTTTATTATAATTACAACAAAAATGTCATTCTGTTTTCAAAAGTTCTCACTTTACTAAGTTTCGTAACTTTTTCACCCGGATATTATACTTGATTTGGCATTCATATTTTCTGGTGCCTATATCACAATCTTAGCTTGCTATTTTCTTCCTGATCCAGATAGTCAATAATCCTTTAGTACTCCCCAACGATATGAATCCCCCATTGAAGAACTTAATAGAAGGCCTACTTTCCAAAGGTATTCATGACATTCCGCATTTTTGTCATATCACATGACTACATTTTCCATGTTAATGTAGTTAAATTTCAAAATTTGCAGACCCAAGATTAAGGATGTCTTTAAGTGATGTTGCGGAAGATAGCTGGGTTATTGGAGATGATGGGCCAATTCCTGATTACCTTTGTTGGTGCAAAATGAAGAGCTTGGGAATTGAGGACAATGATGAGAGCAATACTGACTAAATTTTTTTAGTTTGCATTTATGTACAGTGGAAAAGCTGTGATTTTTTTTCTTTGTTAGACTCTTTGCTGGTATTTTATGATTAGAGGCAGTCTTAAAGGAATCTCAAAATTTAAGAAAATATAGTTCATGTAGGCATGATAAGTAGCAGAGGCAGAAGAATGTTTTTTTATTTGTTTTGTGAAAGAATTTGGTGTCTAGAAGTAGAAACTGAGAGAAAGGCCTTGTATAAGGATCCTTACACGCATGAAATGAATTTTGAGCTCTAGCTTCTAGGCATAGATATTCTTAATTCTTAGTTTAAACTTTGTATGTATCATCTCAATTAAGAAATGGCAACCCCAAATGTTTTCACTGTCATGAAACAATATTGTGCTTCAAAGATGCTGTTAGTTCTGATTACATTATTGTTTATCATTAATAATTAATCAAGGGTAGCAATGAGCACTAGCAGCTTTATAAATTCTGATTCTGTGTCACGTGGGATAAAGCAACTAGCATGTTCTTATTCTATATGCTTTTAATGATAAAGAGTGAAAAGCACCAACCAAAAGATGTATCTGTCGCCATCGCTGTTATTATTATTATCTAGACTTTTTTCCCTCATGTGCATGTGCCTCATCCTTATTCCACAGAAACTGACAAAAGAGGGATACATTTTGGTTTCATAATATCATCGTCGGCTATCAGGAGCGATGTTTTTTATACTTGTATTTTGCTTCAAACTCTCTAATTGGAGATACTTTATAAATGTTGGCGCACTCAAACCAATTTCATACAATGACTGGTAAATATGTTCTAAAAGATACCTTTCATAAACTCATCAAAATTTTCATTTCAAGTAATTAATCAAATTCTCCATGTCTGTCTAGCCAGCCTGTGCATGCAAGAAAAATCGTACTATAAGGAAAAGGCAGAGAGAATTGCATTTGAAGTAAAGTTTGGTACTAATTGGAAAAGGCGAAAAACTCTATTTGGTATTATGATGAAAGTTCCCTCAGAAAATAAACTGTAAACTTTCAAGAATAAACTTTGTGAAGTGTAAACCTACAAGAACAAAATGTACTTCCTACAAATAAAAACATTTTTATAAATAATTTATTTTTAAAAAATATATTTCTTTCGGGACAAATATTTTAAAAAATAATTGTATAAATAAAATCTATTAAACAAACCTATATTGTATTTAGATAATACAAAAGAATCAATGACTCTGCAGAATAATAATAATAATAATAATGGTAATGGTATGAAAAAGTAGAAATAATTATGTTATTTTACCTTCACCATAAAATAATAATTGAAAAATCTCATTATAAAAATAATCTAAACACATTATTAGAGTATTTTCTAAATATTAAAAAAGGACTTATTTTTAGTACTATGAGAATACATGTGTTCAGTCAATTTTATTTTTTTAATATTAACTATAATGTAATATTATTCTAAATTTGTGTCGCATACCCTTACCTGGTGAGTGGTGAATTTGTGTACTAGGTGGCATGGTTGTGGAAGGGCAAAAAGTACAGCGAAGAAGGGACCACGTGGCGCAGTGAGTGACTGACTAACTAACAGGAGATTACTGTGGGGGATGGGATATGCCATAAACAACAAACACTCTGAAATCTGAATCTGAATAAAACCATCATCAATTTTTCTGACACAGCATGAGAGGCACTACTACAAAAGAAAGAACCACCCGTCCCAAATATCATCTTGATAAATAATTCTTCAATTCAATCACGTACTACCCAATAAAGCTTTCCTTTCATTGAGTGCAATGCTTGTAGTATTAATTACTTGCATGTGGATGGATCCATTGAGCCAATAACAACCCATTAATTCTAAATTAGAGCAACTCCACTTCACTAGCTAGCAAAAGAATACATATATTTCGTCATTATCTTTTGAAAATATAATATTTAAAATTGGTACTACGCGTTTAAAAAATAAGCATTTGCATACAAGTGGTGCAAAAAGAAAATTGTTTATCAGTGCATACAGTGTCAAATACCACATCCACATGTGACCAAAGCAAGTAAACATAATCCCCAAAGCCTAATTAGTTGTTCTATGTGACCTCGATCTCTTCAAAACAAAGCATATAAAAACTACTTAAAAATTTGAGAGCAACAAATATATCTAAGCTTTATTTACTTCGGTAAATTTCGTCTTCAAAATAACTTTTTATTATTTTATGAAATAGGCTTTTTTAATTTTACTATCTAAATTATTATTTTATCAATTTTAACACTCCCATATTTTTTATATTTGATTTTAATATTTGATGTTGTCAATGAAAATATGTTAAGTAATGATATGATATTGTCACAAACTAATGAAATAGTACGTCATCAGTCTTATATCATTTAACGAATCTTTAATAATGATTGGTATTTAAATTAAATATAAAAAAATGTGAGATGCTAAAAAAAAAATAATTTAGATAATAAAATCAAAATAATCTTATAGGTAGTAAAAGGTTATTTAACCCATTTGTAAAACTCCATTCTATTTGGCATGGATTGGAATGGAGAGTACAGAAATAAGAAAAATATAGAAAGAAAAAAATGACAAATGATGTGAAGAGAAAATTAAAAATAGATTTATAGTAGTAATTATAATAATTATTTTTATTATTATTTCAATGAACTTTTTCCAAATAAAATGGTTGCAGGCAATAATAATAACTGTCGCAGGAAAAGCATTTGATATCGACGAGAGGAAAGCTGAGGAGACAATGAACCTAATGCACATTATTAATTTTATTCATATAGCTAAGAGTGTTGGATTCAGATTTTTTTTTTAATAGGGACAATAAATAGTTTAATATTTTTTCAAATAAAAAATATTTTATAAGCCTTATTAAAAGTAATAATAATAAATTAAAAATAATAAAATTTAAAAGAATAAAGTGAGTAAAATTAATGTTAATTTTTTTTATCTTTCACAATTATTCATATTTATTTTATTAAAAAATTATTTTGTGGGAGTAATATTTATTTTTTATGGGAAAAAATATATATTCAATATTCAACTAAAAATATTTACTTTGTAGGAGTAATTGTTCCATCACCCTCCATGTAAATCCGCCACTACTAGCAGCTTTATTATTTCAACGTCATACTATATAATGAGGGGAACGTGTCTCTCTAAATTTTTTTAAATAATAAAAAGATAGAAGTTAATTACAGTTAAAAAAAGCGATAGAACAAAAAAAACTAATTGATATGCATAATTAAAAAGGATTAATTATTATTACTATTTTAATATTATTAAAAATAAGGATAAAATTGTCTAAAAAATATGAAGACAAAAAACAGTTACACAAATTTGTATTTTCTTTATATATTGGTATAGATGTAATATAGAGTTTTATCTTATGAATGGAGTTGAATTTATTGAAGGAGTTAGTATTATATAAGAAAATGATATTTCAACACCTAAAATGTTAATGTAATGAACATAAAGTGAGAGAGAAAAAAAATAAAGAAAGACATAAATATTAGTATAAATGGTATAATATAATAGAAAGAGAAAAATGCATTAAAAAAAATCCCACCACTTCAAGGGTCTTTTTGAAAATATTTTTATTTCAAAATGTTAGAAAATTAATTTAACATTGCATTTCAATTTACATGTGTCTGGATTTGACAATATATGTTTATGTTTAGCGTTGACCCTCAGCATGGTTAAGGTGGGTCACTGTCTAGGGGTCCTATTTAGAGGGGCATCAAATTTGTTTATTTAGTCTATATATGTATTAAATATTTATATAATATTATAATTTAATAATGTCAATGTGAATCTAAAGAATTATTTATGTTAAAGTTGGATGGTAAAGAGGGATAAGTTATGAGCATAAAAGAACAATAAAATAAACAAAAAAAATTATTCATTCATAATTATTGAAATATTGTCTATCTTAATTTTTTTATAAAATTTATTAATAATTTATCTATAATCAAAATTATTTAAAGTAACGATAACACGAATAGTTGATATTATTTAAAAGTTGTTATCAGTAATAATGAATAATTAATAATTCGCATAAAATTATTTAAAGCAAAATATAATCAATGTATCTATCTTATGACATAATAGATCACAAAGAAAATTTTAACATTTTCAATTTTGATAAATTGATTTTAAAATAAGTAAAAATGTCAAATTTCTATTTATAATCTACTATGTCACAAGATAGATAAATTGATTTTACTTTATTATAAATGATTTTATACGAATTATTAACTATTCATGTTATTGTTGATAACAATTATTAGAATAATATCAATTATTTATGTTATTGTTACTTTAAATAACATTGATTATAAATAGTTTATTAATGAATTTTGCAACAAAAATAATTTAAAATAGACAATATTTTAATAATTATGAGGTCATAATTTTTTTAGTTTTCCCATGTCATAAAAAATCTCAAGATTGACCTAACTCTCATATTCTCATCCATGATATCTTGAGAGGGTCGCACCATATTAGCTTTCACTTACTGGTCATTGTCTATTCTCCACAAACACCTTTCATTCACTATTTTAGGGTTTGGAGATTGATTTTAGTCTAATAATTACGAGTTATACAATAATTTTAATGATTTTATTGAATACTAATTGTGAGTTGTAAAACATTGAAGCAATAAAGACTACTTAGTGATGTATAAAACTTAAAAACAAAGAAACAAGATTAAATTACTATTTTTGATGTATTTTTATGTTGCAAGTTGAAAAGGTGGTAATATATTTTTTTAATTACTCAATCAAATAATCTAACTCAACTGTTGGATTAGGTTACATTGCTAAAAGAAAAAAGATAAATCTAATCCAATCCAATTAAGTTTAATTGGGTCACGTTGAATATTAGATAAAATTTAATCCAATTCAAGTCTACTTACACCATAGTGTTTACCCATAAGAATCTTCCATAAGTATTTCATTTATTCTTTTCCAAAAAAAAAAAAAATACTCACTATAAGTTTAACTCTTTAACAAAATAGTATATAATAACTATCAAGTTAAAATATATTTTTTGCTCTCACAAATATAGATATATTGAGAATTTATCTATGCAAGTATTTTTTGTTATCATAAACTTAAAATGTGTTGCTTTTTGGTCGCCCGAAGCAAGGTTTGGGTATTCGAGCTTAAGTCATTGTTTTTTTTTTTTCTGCATTGATTATATGTGTAATTGATATAAAAAAATATTATATTTACATTAATTATATACATAATCAATATAAAAATTCATCATCCTAAGTTTAAATTTATGCAAACCTATTATTAGGCTAAAAGAATCTCACATTTTGTAAGGATGAATTTTAAATGTTTTTATATTTATAATAACGAAAAACACATTTTTATCTAACTACGGTATAAACCATTTTTTTTTCTGTACATAATACCAAAGCAAATTTTTAATCCACCCATAAATCAAAATTAATCTAAGAAAGAAAAACCCTGCAACATCACAAGACAGTTCAAAATACAAAATATAGTCAAATATTAAATAATTTGAGTTCAACTAATTTTCATATAACATGTGTTTTTTTGTTTTTTTATTTATTATTATCATTATTATTGTTATATAGAATTTGTCCAAAACCAGTTAATTTCAAACAATATTAGTATAATTTATCCGTAAATGCAGCAATCCCAGCACCAATTGAGGAAATTTTATTGGTAACACATAGGGCATAGGGGTGTTGAAATTCAAACCAATTAAAGATAAAATTTGAAAATCGAATCAAATCAATTTTTTTTATTTGTTTGGATAATTTTTTTCTCAAATCAATTATTTGGTTCTGATTGAGATTTGTTTTTAAGATCGAACTAAACTGCACTACTTTAGTGTTATCATCCATTTCGTGTATATCACTTAGATTCCCAGTGTTTTATCATTTTCTTTTTTAGATGACTATTTAAAGGTATATTTAATTTAAAATAGATGAAAATTTAACAAATTTTTATTATAGAAAATTTAATATATTAATAAATTTTATAGAATGTTATCAACAATTTTTTAATATAATTTAATTTAAAAGGTAAAAAATATATAAATTTTAAAAAATAGTATTATAGTAAATCAAACTAAATCAAAATATAAATTTAATTTGATTCAAATTTTATTTTTAAATAAAAACCCAACATATAATTTATAAGTCTGATACGAGTAAATTTTTTTCGAAGAATAATGCATCCAAACCGAGCCGGCACAACCTTAGTTTCACGCTCGCATATTATATGGTTAGTGTTAGTACTTCGTAGCACCCCTTTTCTGTGTCCCAACTTGTAAGTTACTCCATCTAACGCACCGCTTTGACCCTTTCTTCCCGTCGCCGGTTGCCGGCATAACATGTTTTGACGGCGCATGAATTCCATCGAATCATGCGGCGCTTCCGTACCAGAGATCCGGTCGTTCTCCGCACTTTCAGGTATTCCCCCTTTTTTTTCCTCGTCGATTTTTTTCTTCTTCTTTTGATTTGGATCCGGAACCGGTTCTTGCTTCTTCGATTGGATCACAGCATACCCTTTATCTCAAAATTTGATTTTTCTTTCTGGGGTTCGGGGATTTCCGTTGCATGCAAGTTAGTTCCATTTTTCATTTGTTCGTTATGAATTTGCAGATGATTCTGTCTCTGAAGCCGGAAATCAGATAACGAGAAATTCCTTATTTTCTGGTATTGCCGGAATTTCAAATCTTTGTTCCTGATTCTTTTGCAATTGGTGCCATAACTCTATTTGTTGTATCTCTCTTTTTTATGAGGTTATGGTTTTCCAGTTGATGTACCAAATGGGTGTATGTCCAGTGAAGGGATGATTATTTAGTATAAGGTGATTACAGATTTTAATTGGAAGTCATAGATTTGATGGAAAGCATACAGATATAGAGATTAGTGGCATGCACTTGTTGGGATGTACTTTGTGGGTGTGGGTTGCTTATGAAGGGATTGTGAAGGTTTTTGTTGGGATTCACTGAAGGTTTATTGACATGACAAAGAAAATACGTTTGGATTGTTCCTTGCAGGAGGATGAAGAGAAAGTGAATAATAGCTTTGTTGAATTGGATACAAGGGAAGGAGTGAATGATGGTTTTCCTAGAGTTGGACCAAATGATTCGCTTCTTCCTGGTCTTTTTGATGATGTTGCGCTGAATTGTCTTGCTTGGGTTAATAGATCGGATTATGCTTCACTAGCATGTATAAATAAAAGGTACAACTTGCTGATTAGGAGCGGGTATCTATTTGAGTTGAGGAAGAAGTTGGGGATTGTGGAGCTAGAGCATTTGGTTTATTTGGTTTGTGATCCAAGAGGGTGGGAGGTGTTTGACCCCAAGAGGAATAGATGGATAACATTACCTAAGATACCTTGTGATGAGTGCTTTAATCATGCAGACAAGGAGTCCTTGGCTGTGGGGAGTGAATTGTTGGTTTTTGGTCGGGAAATGATGGATTTTGCCATTTGGAAGTACAGCTTGATTTCTCGTGGTTGGGTTAAGTGTAAGGAGATGAACCATCCTCGCTGCTTGTTCGGATCTGGCAGTCTTGGTTCAATTGCTATTGTTGCTGGTGGAAGTGATAAATATGGAAATGTTCTTGAATCAGCAGAGTTGTATGACTCAAATTCAGGTACATGGAAACTATTGCCAAACATGCATACACCACGAAGATTGTGCTCTGGCTTTTTTATGGATGGAAAATTCTATGTGATTGGTGGCATGTCAAGTCCTACGGTTTCATTGACTTGTGGGGAGGAGTATGACCTTAAGACGAGAAACTGGCGGAAAATAGAGCGTATGTATCCATATGTTAATGGGGCTGCTCAGGCACCTCCACTTGTGGCAGTTGTGGATAACCAGTTGTATGCGGTTGAGCATCTAACCAACATGGTGAGGAAATATGACAAGGAAAGGAACACCTGGAGTGAATTGGGAAGGCTTCCAGTACGTGCCGATTCTTCTAATGGATGGGGCCTGGCTTTCAAGGCTTGTGGAGAGAAACTTCTGGTTGTGAGTGGACAAAGGAGTCCAGAAGGTGAAGCTGTTGTACTGAATTCATGGTGTCCTAGGACAGGAGTCAGGAATGGAACCATAGATTGGCAAGTACTTGGTGTGAAGGAGCATGTTGGGGTGTTTGTGTACAATTGTGCTGTTATGGGATGGTTTGGTGAAGTGCTTTTAGATTGACTCAGTAGAAGATTTGCTGGTATCTACAATCTGACATAGCTTTGAGGGGTGCTTCCGTGTTGATTCATCTCATTTACCAAGTTAATTGTCCCTGGGATAGCCTTCCCTTGATGAGAATTGGGGTTTCTACCTTTGGCATCTGTATTTGGATGTGTTTCTCATTTTCATGTTCCATAATTTTTATTTGCTTTTGAGATTACTTAGTAGGCTTACACAGATATGTTCTGTTATCTTTTTCCTTATCCAACTATGTAAACCAATAAATCATAAAGTTTTATTTTTTTTAATACTTCAATCCTTATTCTTTGCTTTAGTGTATGGTATATTAGTATATCTGTCTAAACTTATAATCTGTGCGTATGCCTAGTGGAATAGTGTTTGAGGGGGTGGGGTTACTCTAGAGTTTGAAACCAAGTTTCTAAGTTTCGGGATATGGGTTGTGGACTATAAATAATGCACTAAGTTGAATGATAGATTGCTTCTCATATTAGGCCAATAATATTAGATAGCTGCCAAAAGTAAATGAGGTCCCCTCAGTTCTATGATGTCTTTTTATGAATTGTCCAGAGTTCCAGCTGTACTTCCTTGATTGAGATACTGTTTTCATCTTCCTGTATTTGTTTAGTTATACAACTTGAGCTAGAAATGAATCTCCTCATTTAACGAGCTAGTTTAACTGAGAGACTGGGACCATCCTTTATTACCTTGATTAACTAATTTAAAATTCATAAGAGAAGGCTCATTGCAATGGCCACTCTATTGAGTAATAATACTTTACACTTTACTCATACTCTACATAATTAGTTACTGGTTGATACTTGGGCCATAATGTATGAACACATACTCCCCCTTTTCTCTCATAAGAGGAAAAAAGATTTTACAAATACCTCCTAGTTATATATTATATTCGCTATTTGTGATCGCAGAATGTGATTACTTTGGTTCAATCTACATCTGCTTTGTGGTCAATCCTTTTTCTTTTTTACTTCATTTTTCTTTTCACCTTGACCTAAGCGTATTATATTAGCCATATTGTTGGGAATACATGGATGTCTGTTTCTGATAAGTGATTTGGAATCTTTTTGTATTGCATGTCTGTGCATTTATTCCCTAGAACCTAAATGATATTTCTACCAATTAAGATGTTTGGTTTTTAGGTGAAAAAGTACTTTTGAGGCAAAAGTAATTTTGCCAAAAGATTAGGATCTCTGTATTTGTTTTATTTTACTTTTATTCATTGAATTTGCATTGAAATGCACGCACAATATTTATAATTTCAATCCCAACATGCACTAAGCTAAAGAGGATTCGACAACAACCTATCAATTTTCTTGGACTTCAAATGCACAAAAAGAAAAATGTGAAGGAAAATAAATCATTGTTACAAGTTCAATTTAATTGATTCAGAAAAAAAAAAAGTTTAATTTAACTTTTAAATGGCCAATTCTTGTATTTACATGGCTCTTTAACCTGCTGTATGTCTCTAAAACGGCTTGCAATTCTGACTCATTTCGTTTTGCTTTTACACTGATAAAACTGTGACAACAAAATGTAGAACGTCTCGTATTTTCAAAGAAAAGGCCAATGCTTGACGAAGATTGTACCGGTAGATATATACATCAAGTTGGCTAACACCTAACGTGAAGAAAATTCATATTAGCATGTTAGAAATAAAATCCTTTTTTGCTTGATGATGGAGTAGGACCACTGCCACTTTGCACCGACCATTCCTTTTGCTGTATGTTTCTTTTCCAGGTGGAGATTCCCCCAAAAAAAGTCACATGAGTATCATAGAGTCAACCAACATTTTTCCATCCGATAAAATCACTACTCCTTCAGTTAAAAAAATGTTGTTAGTTAAAAACTATGTTTCATTCACTGTTTAACTTTTCCTAAAAAATAAACTTACTATCTGGTAGGTACAACTTTGTGGAAGAGCAGAGGAGGGGATTTCAATAAAAAAAAAATTGTCAAACCGTATAACATATATATGATGCATGTAGCCAAAACTAATTTTAGTCCCAACCTTGCCCACAAAACAGGAAATATCAGTAAGAGGAATGAAATGGAGGCAAATTATTCAATCAAATTAAGCTTGAAGAGTCTCAAAGGGTCTCTCTGAGATTCCCAGCAGAAACAAACAGAAGCATAAAAGTACCAACCACTCTTGATCACAAAATGTTTTGACCAGAGCAAGCAACTAAAAAGTCTGAAGGAAGTTTTTTAGAAAACTAGCATAGCATCATAAAATCTCAAAAGAAGCCTCCAATCCATTGGTCACTGCCTCTGCCATCAGAGTACAATCAACTGAGTTAAAGGAGACAGATGTGGTTTGAGAGAATCAGCAAGCCATTTGGTGGTCTCACGCCTCATTTCTCTATACTCAGCCCTGACATCAGGTGACCTATCCACATGCATTGAAGACAAGGGATCCACAACAACCCTGTTGAGATTAGGAGCCTTCTCAAATATGTTGATAAGCAACTCCATTTGACTAGGGTCTCTTCTGTATCCTGACACTTCCAGCTCCCTCAGGTTTAGATACTCATGTTCCATATTGGCCTTCCACTTCTCCTTCACTTCCCTCAGATCGTTCCTTTGGAACTGCCAAATCACAGATACATTCACAATTCTAACTTTGATTGAGATCAACAACATATATGCACATACATGCTAGGAATGCATATGTCAAATTCATACATGATGATCCGGGTCGGCCAAGGGCAAAACAACTGAAACTCTCTTAGTCTCTAATTATAAGATTATTTCAATTAATTCACGTTTTTTAAGAAAAATAATTATTTAATTAATTACATTAAATTTTTTAATTATTTGTACTATCATTTTAAAATTATCTTTTTTTTTCTCTCTATCCACTTAATTATTTTCTCATTAATGTTTGAAAAATGAATAATTAAATAAAGACACATAGGAAAAAATAATTAATAGATGTAAAGATTAAAAAATGATGGACAAACAAATTCTAAAAATGATATTATAATAGGGACAAGATGAGTATTTGTTATTAAGTTGTATAGATTAAAAAAATCTGACTAAAAAAATCACATATATTAATAAAAAAAATCCAACATAGCTTCTTGATTAAAAAAAAATCTCTTATAATTTGTTTTAAGTGTCACTCACTATTGTTGGACTGACCTAATTCAACATATATACATTCAGGGAATGCATGCATGATCAACATACACAATTCTTTGCGTACGTACCTTAATCTTAAGCACGCGTACTGAAGGGAATGAACTTAGTAAATAAACATGATGATCAAGCGACGCTCCACTCCTGTGAGGAATTCGAATTTCCAGCTGCTTCACATTATCAAACACAGGCATGCCTTCAATAAAACCCTGAGAGTGGATCATGACATGAAACATATTATTCAGTACTAAAACAAAATTTGACACATGAATGGAAACAAAGCATAAAAATGCAATCTACTTAATCACTGACCGGATACGGCATGGACAATTCCAATTTCAGAACATTGATCTGCACCAATTAATACTTCATAAAAATCAACACGGCCAATGTCAGATTGCAGGAAACTACAAAAGATTCCTCCAAAGGAAGCTTCCACGAGGCTTGGAATGTTTTGAAACTTGAACTTTCCGAATTCTCCTAGGTACCTTAATGTTTGGAGATTTTGAGCAGAGATGTAAAGATCCATAATGTGGCAATCAACCAACTCCAAATGCTTCAGTCTCAGTGCCTCACCCTGAACTTTCTAGCGCACGAGGTGTTTTGATTTTATCACACGTATTGTTTCAAGCAATGGACAAGATGCTAGAAAACCCTCAATGACTTCACCACTCACGTCCACAGAAGACAAACGCAGGTTACATAGTGACTTCATTTCATAACCCCTGGATGGAAAAACATTGTGAATAGTGAGCTCACTCATTTTATAGATTGGTACTGAGAAGTGATATGAGAAATCCAAGTCCAACGTTTGAACATCCTTCTCAGCAGCATACTTAACCCATTCAGCTGCCCTCCAAGGGTCACCCAAATCCATGCAGATTCTCAGTCCTTGCATGGATGAGCTTTTCAGTGATTTCATCACTTTTGACATATGGGTCATGAACCTTTCCCACTCACTTACAAAAACATTGCATTTAGTCAAGATTCCAACATGTTCTCGGCGCAAGTGAAAATTCCTACGTGACTGCTCAAATTCCAAGACCCCAGAGAAAAAGGTCCAGTTATGTCTCCATTTAGTTCCAAGCACGCTAGACCTAACAGCTTCTTTCATTGTCAACCGAGAAAGAATGTTCCCTAAGATATCATCTGGCATAGTGCTTATGATGTCCCTGTTCTCAAATCTGTTTCTTGCATTCATGTTTCTTGATCCTTGTACTGCGATTATCATCCCCTGCGTCATTTTCTCCCTGTGTATATTCAGTTTTTTAAAATATATATATATATTGTCAACCTTAACCAATTCAATTAATTCGTCCAAAACATTTTTCCATGTAACTCGACCTCTATGTAGCCTCATCAAGTGAAGCTCACTATAGGCCCCAAGATTTTGTGATCACTTGTAAGAAACTTACCAATAAACAACCAATATGAGATTTCTGAATCAAACTGTAGAATGTGTTTTTTAAAATTAAAAATTAAATTTATAAAACGTTTTTCTTGCTTTTGATAATAAATATAAAACTGCTTTAAAATTGAATTAAAAATAAGTTTATGTTTATTTTGTAGAACATATTTTATTTTATAAATTATATTTGAAAACAAAAAATAGAAACTCGCAAAGGAAATTGATTTGGTAAGTTGACATGTCAGCTTACTAAATAATAAAAATAATAAATAAATTTTAATAATATTATTAAAATAAACAAATTAAGTCATTAAAACATTTTAAATAAAATTCAAACTAAAAAAACCATAAAACGCTAAAGTGGATAGTTCCCAACTGAATAGTAGTTTGTTGTCCACGCAAATCAAAGTAAATAAATACTAAAACAAACAATATTTTTTTATTATTATATTATAAGTGTCAACTATTTATCAACTTTATGGGTAAATAGTTTGTATAATAAAATCTAATTAGCCACCTTTTAATGTAGATTTTTCTCTCAAGTATATTTTTTATTCATATAGCTTGAATTCAAAATATTTCTTAAAAAAACCTAAATTTAATTTCACTCAAACTTTTACATTTTGAATAGTACTATATGAATTTCAATTCAAATCTTTTAAATTTCATGTATGAATTAGTAGTAATATTATCTTTTCTCCCTTTCTCTCAACTAATTAGTTGAAGAAAAATCTACGATAGTTTTTATAAAACAAAGAAAAAACTAAGGAACACACGAAAGAGTATAAAACATACCTGTGAAGAGTTCTTGACTCGAAAGAGAAATTGATTGATATTGAAATTCTTTGTCTCTCAATAAAAAATGGCCTATAAGAAAAAAAAAATAATAGAGAAAACTCAAATATATATAACAATGAAAAACCGATTTCTTTATATGACAGATTAGAATGATTAAGAAGACAAAACATCAAATAATATATTTGACCTGTAATATTAATTATTTTTTTAATAAATGTTAAACGTTAAAAATTAAGATTATAGACTAAATACAACTATTTCACTTTGAACATAAAGACTGCAATGAATTAAAAATGACATTTAAATGTAACTTTGATTATAATAGCATTATTTTGCATATGTTATACTCCACAACAAAGCAGAGTATCCGAAGGAATGACGTTGTTGGAAAGAATCAGATGCATGTTATCCAATTCATGCTTGAATATGAGTTTTTGGGTTGAGACAGGTCTATTCAAGTATCTTAAGAGTACAATTGATACTAGACTCATCTACCATAGAGACGTTGTCTTGGTATGCCTTCATCTCTACAAATTTATTGAATTCAATAGAACTGAACTCCAAGCAATTGTTAGACCTAAGACAATTAATTGTTTCTTGTGTCTGAATCTTAATAAGAATCTCCGATGTTTGAAAATTTTAAAAGCTTCAAATTTTTGTTTCATCATGAATACTCATGTCATCCTGGAGTAGTCATCAATGATGGACATGAAATACTTTACCCCTCCCAATGATGAAACTCTCAAAGGCCCCTAGTAGTCAGAATGGACGTAGTCCAAAATGGCCTTTGTAGTGTGCACTACCTTTGGAAACTTTGTTCGATGCTACTTCCCATAGACACAATGATCACAAAATTGAAGAGGTTGCACCTTGTGATTTTCAAGTAAGCCTCACTTGCTCAAAATATCCAAACCTTTCTTCACTGATGTGGCCCATGCCCTAGAGAGTTATCAAGCGAGCCACTAGACGCATGACTTCTAGATTGTTAAACAATAGAGACAGTGCCTGTCATGGTGGACTCCAGAAGGATATACAGATTTCCTTGCTTAGTCCTCTACATTAATGTAAACTTCCTTTTTCCCCTTATCTGCATAACCCCACGTTCAACCCAGTAAGAAAAACCTTTTGAATCCATAACACCGACAAATACTAGATTTTTCTTAAGCTCTGGAATATGACAAACTTTAGTTAAGGTTCTAACAACACCATCATGCATTCTGGTTTGTACATAACCTATACCGACTGACTTACAAGAAGCATTGTTACTCACGAGGACGTTACCACTAGACTTCTTCTCATACGACACAACCAAGAGTCTGTGTGGACACATATGATAAGAACAACCTGAGTCCAATACCCATTATTCAAAGTGATGTTGTAGTTATTCACCAATAGCCAAAACCAAATCATTTTCTGATGAGGATTCATTTTGACTAAGAGCAACAACAAAATCTTTCTTTTCTTTTTTGGATAATCTCACTTCCAATGATCTGGTTCTTTGGAGTAATTGTAGATGTCCTTAGGATCAACTTTGCTCTTCTTGCCACCATTTCTTTTCTTCTTCTTCTTCTTTTTCTTTTTCTTTTTAGCATAATCAGTCACCATAGTTCGGACACAAAGCTTTCATCACCATTTCCAAACACTTTTAGTCGAAGCTCTCTAGGATAAAGATTGGACTTGACTTCTTCAAGTGTAACGGAGTCCTTACATATGCTAAGAGAACTCACAAAACTCTCATAGGAGGGAGGAAGAGAGGCTCACAAAATCATTACTAGATTTTCATCATCCATCTTGACATCATTGTCATGTAGCTTCATCAGAACAAAGTTTAGTTCATTAAGATGTTCCTTCAGTGACATCATTTCCCTTATTCAGAGGCTAAACAAACGTTGTTTTAGAAGCAACTTATTGCAAATTGATTTCGTCATGAAGAGTTTATCCAATTTGAGCCAAAGTCCAACAGCGATAAGTTCTTCATAAACTTCATAAAAAAACCTTATCAGACAGAGATAAGAGAATTAGCGAATGCGCCTTTTCCTCTTGTAACTCAAACACTGACTTATCAATCTTCAACGGTTGATTGGAGAGAAGAGACCAGATGCCATCTTCTTTCAACAAGCCTTAAATCTTGATGCACCATAGGTTGAAGCTATTCTTCCCTATGAATTTCTTGATCTTAATTGTGTTGACCATCAACTTCTTGATAGGATCTTGAAGGCGTTGCACAAATATATAGAAAAAATAATGGTTGATCACTAATGACTTGATCTACCACGAACCAAATGTGGAATTGATATTGAGTTGAAACTCTAGATACCAAATTGTTGGGAAGATTTCAGAGATTCTATTCAGATAGGAAAGTTCAAATGATAGAAAAAGAAGAGAGAACTCGCACTAAGGGTCAGTTTATTTTGATTATCAAAATTATAATGAATGGGTTCAATAACGCTCTCAAGTTCTCGAAATCCATAATACAAAGTTTTCTTCTAAAGGAAGAAACAACTAACTGTCTGACTAAAAATAGTTACAACAAAAAAATAGAAAATAATTATAGTTACAACACAACCTATGTTAATGAACCACCAAATTGGATGTTCCCTTCTAGGAGATTTGACGCTTAACCAGATTGTTGAAAAAACAGAAGACAAGAGTATTCGGTTGGCGACCAATGTTGTCGCCCATAGAGTTGTTAAAACGGGTCAGCTCGGTTCACGTGGGTTGGCCTGCAACGGGTTGAGCTAAAAGTGGGCTAGCCCAGCTCGACCCACTTTTTTGTAGGCTAATAAAATGTTAGTCCAGCCCGGCCCATCACGGATTGGTGGGTTATGCGGGCTGATCCACTTTTCTGCCTTTTTTTGTAAAAAAAAAATAAAATTATTTTAAACAACTTAAAATAAAATCCAATATAAAAATCAGACTAAATCAAATTCAAACATTCTATATTAAGGTGATTGAAGTCTTCGAAATAAACATTCAACATTAAGATAATTGAAATTTAAATATCATCAAAAATAAACTTCTAAACTATTGAAATTAAACATTAGAGTCATGGACTGTGAAATCCAGAACAACTCCCTCTTCTTTTTCAACATGACCATTAATTTCATCTACAAAGACAAAAAAAAATAAACAATATCATTAATAAGTCAAATAAATAAAATAACACACATTATTGTTATGATTATTTTAAGAACAATTATTGTTATGCTTTTACCCATTACTTCATATTGATTATATGAGTGAGAAATTATATAAATGTGAAATTTACTCACATTATTGTTATGATTATTTTAAGAATAATTATTATGATTATATGCTATAAAACTATACTCATATCTTTCATGATTTCAAAGGTAAGTTAATTATTTTATATTTTACTCTTTTTACTTATTTAAATATTAATAAATATGAAATTTACAGGTTATAAGAAAATATATGATAAGTTAATTTAATAAATCATAATATTTGATATATTGTATTTTATGATGATAATCTCATGAAAATATTGATCATCAATATGTTTAATTTTAAAAAATATTCATAATACTTACCAATTTCATTTATAATGAATTATTTATAATAAATTATAAAATATTAAAAAATTTATTTTATAAATATTTTATAATGCAAAAGTTTAATGAATTTAAATCTAAATAATTATAAATTTATATTTACTATTTTCTTTTTAATTGATCCATATAAGGAGCAAATTGTAACATCGCAATTTTTGTAATCTAGATTAAAAATGATTGTTATTTATAAATAAATAGAGTTTTAGAAAAATGATGAGATTTTATAAATAAATAAATAAATAAGGAGATATAATTATTAATTAAAATAATGATTTGAGAGAAAATAAAAAGAGTATTTCATTTATTTGTTTGATAGAAAATAAAATAGAGTTTGTTTTTATAAAATAAATAAATAAATAAATAAATATAGAGCAAATAATAGGCTGAGTACCTAGGTATAAATAGTTATGTTAAGTCAGAGTCTCTTTTTTGCCTCATTTTCGTTTTCCCATTCTCCTCTCAAAACCCTCTCTCTTTTTCCCACAGCTCACCAAACCTGTCTCATAAAAACGACGATCTCAGACTCGTTTACCGTTGGATCATCGTGAAATTTGAGTACCACGTTCACAACCCAATTTCTAACATTCTCACCGTTGGGAATTTCAAAATTATATCGGAGCTTAGAGGAAAACCCTTCGCATTGTAGCCTTTTAATTTTCCACAGAAACCCAGAATTGTCTCGGTAAAACTACCGGTTTCGTTAACCGTTAGATTTTCATGAAATTTGGATATGTTGTTTGAAATTCAATTGTGCATACTTCCACCGTTGGGATTTTTGAGATAACATTCATGGAGGGAGAAAAAGGAATCGCATGAAGACAGTACAAGTGGAGGTTTCAATCTCTTATCCGTCTCTCTGACGTTTGGGAATTCTATCGGAGCAGTCGAAGGAATAATTAAAGGAATCTCAGGGAACCGCTAGAGATGTTATTATCGCTGGCTGAAGAAACGTGAGTTTATCACAATTTGGGGTTAGAATGAACATATGTAGGGATCCTTAGAGTACTAAATTTGGATTTATTTTGGGATGTTTATTGAATTATAATTTTTCTTTATGATTATGAATACAATATTTTTGTGTTCTATGTACCAATTGATGTCCTGATGAGAATTGATTGATAAACTTGAGTGCTCTTGATGTCTTGGTGTTAACCCATGATTTTGATTAATTGATTTTGATACAATCGTGAGGAACTATTTCAGAGGTTTTACATTTCATGTTGTGATAAAATATCTTTTGTATAAATGGTTATGTTGAGGTTATGAAATGATGATTCAAACTGTGAGTATGTGATAAATTGAACATGTGATGGATGATGAAATACATGTGTATTGAGATGAGATGTGTGTATTGAGTTGTGAACTATGAAATGTGCAATCACACAATTGTAAGACCCTTTAAGAGCGATGAGTATTGTGATGGGATCCACTGTGGGAACCCGACGAGTTAAAATGATTTTGAAAACAATTGAGTAGATGTGTGTATTGCATAGTTCATAGGTAAAGTGTATATGATTCATGAGGTGTGATAACATGTTAAATTGAGATTATACCATTGTGATTGGGATTAAGTGTGTGTGATAGATTGAGTATGCATATGATTGAGATATATATGTGCATTGAGCTGTGAACTATGAATTGTACAATCACACGATCATAAGTCCCTTCGAGGGCGACGAGTTAATGCTAAGTCCCTTTTAGGGCGACGAGTTGATGTTAAGTCCCTTTTTGGGCGACGAGTTGATGTTAAGTCCCTTTAAGGGCGACGAGTTAATGATAAGACCCTTAAAGGGCGACGAGTTAAAATTATTTTGAGAACAATTGAGGAGTCGTGTGGTTTGTACAGTTCATAGATAGAGTCTGTGTGCTAAAATGTTTTCTGGGTTGGACCTGAATCAGGAGGGAGAGGCCTTGACGGACTCTTCGAAGTATAGGCCTTGGGGGTCTCACGGTTTGAGTGCTCCTTTAAGCCTATGTTGATCCCATATGGTTGGAGCATTCTCGCAAAACACTGTGACCCTGACTGGTCTCCCTATGATATTACCTAGTGAGAGTGGCTTGACTTACTATTGTGTGGTTTGTCTTGTCATGTACTCCTAGGCGCCCGACGAGGTTTTTCACTGACATGATACCACATTGCATATAGGCTTGAGTCTTAGCATAATTGTTGCATACGCTTGCTAATTGTTTATTATGAAATTGATGTGTTATTATGTCTTGATCGGAGTGTGTGATTCCTGTGTATTGTAATTGATGATTGAAAAGTGTGATTGATGAATGACAAAGTGATGAAATAGTGTGAGATATGCTAAGTAAATTGTATTTGGCTACTATATGTTGTGTTGTTTCTCTCTAGTAGTTAGAAATGTGATAACTCACTCCCGGTTTGCTGTTTGTGTTTGGATCCTGTGATGATCTTGAACTTTGTGTTCGGGGGAGCAGATGAATAGGTGGATGACTATGAAGAACCTCATGCTAGATGACACACGGGAACACCACGCTCTGATAGGATGTGACATTAGGATATAGGTTCTATATTAATTGTATGAAACTTAGATGACCTTCTTTGAGCCGAGATGACTTTATTATTTTGTGGACAAGTTTGAATATAATGTAGAAGAAAGTGAATGTGAGCCTTTTACCCATTTGAAAGGCTTGTATTTAAAAATGTTTTAAAATATTTTTAATTAATATTTGAATTTTTATTCCTTTATTAATATATATGTGAGGGGTAGAGGGTGTCACACAAATCATGGAAATTTTCAATAGGCTTAAACATGTTTGAAGATAATATCTGCTTAATTAAAAATATAATTAATTTTTTTACTCAATTTTAATGTAATTATATTTAATATGATACTAAATATTTAGAAAAGGATAAATTTATTAATATATATATATATATATATATATATATATATTAAATAATATTAAATACCAATAAAATATTAAGAAATTATAATTTTAAGTAATTAAGAAAGGTGCTGCCACTTGGGTTGCTAACTACAAAATAAAAATTTAATTTCTTAACAATTATAAATTTATAATAATAATAAAATAAAATAATATATTATTTAAATTTGGTGGGTTGACGGGTTGAGCCTACCTAACCCACGGGTTAAGTGGGACGAACTGAAAAATTGCCGGTACCTATTTTTTTTTTTTTAAATTGAGCTCGACCCACCTCTAACCCGCAGTGTACCGGGCTAACCCATGGGCCGGAACCCATTTTGACGGCTCTAGTCGCCCACCCGATCTCTATTGTCCATCAATCAACAAAATCTTATTTTTGTGTGCAATAGTAAAACAAAACCAATTTTAAATCATATATGAGATATTGATTACATGAAATCAATAACTAAATTTAAAAGAATGAAGAGATATTCAAATGACTCAAAATCAAATATTTAAAAACAATAAAATAAAATAGTATTAACAACTAATAGGCACATATCACCATTTAAAAAACTACAATCTAATATCCTAATAATACACCATGATCATTCATCACCAATTTATCAAACAATTCACCACTGAACAAATCTAAAGGATTATTCTAGTTTGTTTGCAATTTCATCTCAATTCACCACCTTGATGGAAACCAACTTAAGGAGCTTTACTTAGAAGAGCTTAAAAAGAATTAATAGACTAAACATATTTTGTATCTGGGCTTAAGCCTCTTTGGTTAGTTTGTTTGTTGAACCTTATTGGGCTTATTAGTGGTAAGCACATCATTGGTAGTCTTCGGGTGTTTCTTTCTGCACTTTTAGACTTGCTTCCTGCATTTTTTCGTATCGCTTCTCAAATAGTCATTCTGGAAGCAATATGGGAAGTACAGGAAACAATTGTCTCAATCTTGCTTGTGTGACTTTTATTATTTATAGCTTATGTTTGGGTGTTTAGTAATGAGCCTTGGTAGCCATTAGGTCTATAGTATAATTGGAAAATTTTAACTTTTAATTAGTTTTGACTCATTTTGTAAATGAAGCTTAAAAGCTTTGTGAGAGAAAACTCTTTTTAAGTTCTTAGAAACTATCCTTGGTTCTATCTTTGAATCTCTTAATTCAAAGTGGTGAGTCATCCTGAACTTATCATTTCTAGGATAACATATCACCCATTTCTCAAAAAAAAAAAAGCTACCCAGAGAAAACCCATTTCCAGATCCAATTTAGAATTATAATTTGAATTAAGCATTCAACTTATAATCTAGAAAGATCAAATAGTGGAAACCCATTTAGGACACGAACACTTTTGGGGAATCAATGAACCCACCCTCCCCACAAAGGGAAAAAAGTAAAAGAAAAATGATTATCACCTTTGGGAGCCGACATGAATATTTTGACATCAAATCTATCATATATGTTCATTCAATATAGAAATGAAGAAGAAAATATCACATATCAAACTACCATTATTACCTGAGATCGAGAGAGGCTAGATCTCAGGTAATAAAAATATCAAACCTGCATATAAAGTTAGAGACACTAGATCAGAGAAAAGAAAATAAAAATAAAGTAAAAGAGAATATCAACATTAGGGTTCATCGAATTCACTGATAGCGAAGTGAAATGTAGAACAATTGAGAACAATGATGATTCATTGAATCATATTCAATTCAACAAAGTGTTGTTATGGTTTGAAATTCAATAAAATAAAGAAGCGAAGGGAAAGTCATCAACCATGGAAATGCGAGCGCAGAGTGTGAACTGAGAGTTTGAGACTTTGAGCAAAGGCTGTGGAGCTTAATAATGGACTTATGGATCCTTAAGGGCTTTTCCATTCGAGTTTCGGGTTTTAGGTTTTCACTTTATGATGCGTTTGTTTAGAATTAGTTTCGGATCCTTAAACAACTTTTACAATGTGAATCAGATTAAAAATCTAGTCCATTAAAATGGACTAAAATTAGATTGGGCCATGGTAGTGTTGGACAAGATTTGGCAAATTTAGACTTTTTGCCCAAACTTAATAACATTTATTAAGGATATTAGAGAAAAAAGGTATTACATTGAAAAACTAACATGACATTTATTTTTTCAAATACTACACTTATTTTGGGATGATTGCAACACTCTCTAATACACTCTATCTTTAATTGAAATTTATTAAAAACTAAAAAATCACCGGTCAAACTGATTAAATAAAGAGTAAAATTCACACAAAGTTTTGATTTTTCATAAATTCAACAAATGAATAATTATTTGAAAATATGTAAAAATAGTTGTATTACTAGAATTTCTCAAAGGTACTAGTATTATGCACAAACCTTATTGGTGAGGGTATTCCTTAACATATCTCATTATTTTCTTTAGTGCACCCCAAGTGTATTATGGATTGGACAATCCATAATATAACTTATATTATAGATTGTCCAATCCGTAATGTACTTGGGATGTATCAAAATAAATAATGAGGGGGTGTTAAGTAATTATCTATTGGTGGCTTGGTAATTGATGGGCCAATGTACCACCGGCCCAATAGACATGTGTTACGAAAAACGCAGGTAGTTGCGAATCGAGAACTAGCAGTTATCGCACGCAGCAGAAACAGAGTGCATTGTGTAGCAGTAGCGGGCAATGACGGAACCTCTCTCAAACACCGAACTCTCTTCTTCTAAAACCCTAGACCCAACCAACCGCCACGATTCCACTTCGGAACCGCATCAAACGGCTCCGGAAGAGGTTGAACTCAATCGAGAAGACGATGTCGTTCCGACCGCGAAACGGAAGAGGAACGACGGCGTCGTCGAAGACCGTTTGCTGCATCCACTGTGGAAGACCAGCCTCTGCTCCTACTTCCGGAGCCACAACGGATCGTGCAGCCACGGCGGTGCGTGTCGCTACGCGCACGGCGAGGAGGAGCTCCGCCTCCGCCCCGACAACACGTGGGACCCGACCTCCGAGCGCGCGAAGAAGGCGCTGAAGACCGAATCGGACGACAAGCGTGCTGTGTCGGAGGAAGTAATGATGACGGAGGCAGTAGTCGACGACGGCGATGCCGACGGCGACGACGGTTGTGGTGCCAATCACGCGCTTAGCAAATGCTTGGTGCATTTGCCGCGGAAATGGAGCTCTGAGAATTTTAGGACTTTTCTCAGCGAACAGGTAAGCCTGTTTGGTTATTTTATTTTACTTTCGAGTTTCTGATTTTCAATTCACTTAAGCTAGCATTGTCAATTTGATTCTTATTTTGGTTCCTTTTTCCAGGGTATAGCTTTTAAGCATGCTAAGAAAAAGAAAGGTATGATGATTGGTTTTGTTACTTTTGAAGATGAAGAACAGTTGAAGAGTTCAACAAAGGTAGTTTTCTTATGACTTATGATCCATCTACTTTTTAGTTTCATTGAGAATTGGCGATTGATGATTTAAATTAATCAATTTAATAGGAATTAGAAGGAAAATCAATTGGCAACAAAACGGTAAAGGTGGCTGATGTTCTTCCTCGGTCATTTGAAAAGAAAAGTAATGCCAGTGTTGCATCCCATCAAGAATTAGATGAGGGGGTTGATGTTGCTTCAAGTGGGACTTTGGATGGTGAAACAAATAATGATAACTTGGCAAAGACAAGAAATGTGCGTGATGCAGTGACTCCTCTAGCTCATATGGCCTATGCTGATCAGTTGGAGCAGAAAAAAAGCGCTCTCATGCTGATTCTCAAAAAACTTGTTAGTCCCGATTGTTCCTATTTTATCATTGTACTTTTGTCTATTAACATGCTTCTTACTTTTATAAAGAAACGGCAAATTTAAGTATGAAATTTTATTCTGACAGACTCGAAATGCTCGTAAAGCTTGTCCAAATGGTGTTTCTCTTCCTGAATGGATTCTCAAGTCTAGGGAAATAGGTAGTGTGTTATTATTTTATATCTTAAAGTTCTTTCAAATCTTCAAGAACAGTTTTAATGTATAGTTCTGGATTTTAAGACTGGATAAAGGAGTTATATATATCAGATACAGATGTCATCTTCATAAGTGCACCTCCTATATTCTCTACTTGTGATCTTTTTGACTTGAAAATGTGTAGTAAGAATTTTAATGGCTCAAGTAGTTGTTTTGCCATTTCTTTCTCACCCTTCTGCAGGTGGTCTTCCGTGCAAACTAGAGGGTATTATTGCATCTCCAATTGTAAATGGATACCGTAACAAGTGTGAATTTTCTGTTGGATATTCTCTGGGAGGCAAAGTGACAGTAGGCTTCATGCTTGGAAACTTCAGGTAATCTGCATCTTCTCGGTTTCTAGAAGGCAATTCTTTTAAGTTGTTAGTTGTATACTAAAATATTTTAGCAGGGAAGGTGTAACAGCAGTTGAGGAAGCAGTGGACTGCCCAAACGTTTCAACAATTGCTTGCAAATATGCTACAATCTTTCAGGAATTTCTGCAGGACAGTGATTTACCAGTTTGGAACAGATTTAAAAATACTGGATTTTGGCGTCAATTGACGGTATAATTTTGCTGGATTTGGTGTTAAAAATTTAGTGGTACATTTGAATATGTTGATCAGTTTATATATTCTTACCCTTTTTGAAGCAATTTTTTTTCACATTTCTCTTGTAAGGTTCGAGAAGGAAGAACAAATGGGAATGCTGTTGATGCTGAGACTTTTGGTGGTATTGCAGAGGTCATGCTTATTGTGCAGGCAAATTTCTTCTATTTTTTTTAAAAAAATTCTTGACAGATGTGCAGGTTAAAAAAAATGTTGGTAGCACTCTATGGGATGGGCAGGTGATGAGTGGTAGTTTCTTGTTTGTAAGCTTTAATGCTTGATGTGATTGTGAACATTTAGATGGAATATTGACTGACAAGCCAAATTAATCTGTAGTGGTATTGTTATTTAAACGTTGTAAACTTGTGCTATGATTTATGTAGGGAGACAAGACCCCTGATTACTTGAAGCTTATGATTTGTATACCTCCTTTCTTTTTAAATGTCATTCAGAACTCTTTGCCTTTGGTGTTGATTAGGTTTCTACTGCAAGCTTTGATGATGCAAAAGTAGCTGCTGAATTCAAGAGGCTTGCTCAGGCATTTGTTGTCGGAGCTACTTCGCATTGTTCGACATTACCCCTTACTGCTCTGGTTGTTCAGGTAGCTGCCCTTCTACTCCCAAGTTTCTTTTGGAAGACATTGTATTGTATGTCAAGTTCTAGTTTTTATACACGTGCATATCTATGTAATATAAATTGGAATGATAATGATGTTTCTGTTCCAGTGTTTGCTAGGTAGTAACTATTTTATTATCCCTCTCTCTCTCTCCCAGCATCAGTAGGTTAGGTTCATTAAAAAAAATCCATACCATTACCACTTATCTCAAATGTCCTCATTTTTCATAACATATCAAACTATCAATTCTAATGGTGTGTGATGTTGTAACTTAATTTTCTAAATGACTTCTGATATGGTAGTTGGTTTTACTTTAGGATCACCAAGGAATATCCAATGTGGCGCCAGCTGATGCACCGCTGCATTTGCTTCCCATTCCTAAAGCAGCTGGTGATTCTGAGGTGGATGAAAATAATAATGCCAAGGATGTACGAATCCATGATTATGTCAACAATCTCCAGTTTTCTATATCTCCAACAGCATTTTTTCAGGTCAGAATAGCTATAATTTTTTTGCACTGTTTTTAAGGGCATTTTTTCCCCTTGTATATGGAGTTTTGAATTTACTTCTACTGCAGGTTAACACTCTTGCTGCTGAGAAGTTGTACTCACTTGCTGGAGATTGGGCATGCTTAGGTCCTGACACACTGCTATTTGATATATGCTGTGGGACAGGGACAATTGGCTTGACGTTAGCACATCGAGTTGGTATGGTAATAATCATCATTTAAGTTCCTTTCCTTTTTCTGGCTTGCAGTTCTTGTATCTGGGGCATTGACTGCTCAATGGGCCCCTTTGGAAAGCGATAATATATGATGTAATGGTTACTTTTGCAGAGGTTAAATGAAATTTTCAGACTGGACTTCTTTTCCTTTGTGATTAAGAGTTTATTTTTCAAAATTCCTAATTTTAACATTTGGTTGAGCCATATTTGTTTTGATTTTTTCAGGTGATTGGAATTGAAATGAATGCTTCTGCTGTATCTGATGCCCATAGGAATGCTGAGATTAATGGCATAAAAAACATTAAATTTATATGTTCGAAGGTGAGATAAGCAGTCTTGATTTAAATTCCTGGTTGAATTATTTAATGGCTGCTGCCCAGAAAAATGACTGGAATTATATCTCATGGAAATATTTTCTCTTCGATTTAATCGTTGACTTGTAACATTGCACTTTTGCTGGATAATATGAGGCAACAGGCAGAGGACGTAATGGGATCTCTGTTAAGGGAACACCTGAATGTGACTAAGGAACAAGTTGATGATCCTAATATCTCTGGAAAGGGCAATGACAGTCCCGAGGATAGTGCATGCCCAGAACCTGAAAATGGTGAACTAGCATCTCATTGTCCAGAAAATAACAATGCAGAAGTTGGAAGTGAGGTTCAGAAGGGTAGCACTTGTGAACAAGCTGATGGTATCTCTGAACAGGCAGAGGACGTGATGGGATCTCTGTTAAGGGATGATGCAAATATGCCCAAGGAGCAAAGTGATTATCCAAATATCTCTGGAAGTGGGAATGACATTCCTGAGGATAGTACCTTCCCAGTGCCTGAAAATGGTGAAACTACATCTCATTCAGAAAGTAACAATGCAGAAGTTGGAGGTGAGGTTCAGAAGGGTAGCACTTCTAGAAATGGGAAGACTTCACTGCAACAGTTCAAAAATGTTGTTGCTATTGTTGATCCTCCACGTGCTGGACTTCATCCAACTGTAAGAACCATATACTCTATATGCAAGCGATTGCAACTGTGACTAATATAGCATATGGTCCAAAACAGGGCATTATTCCCATGAAATTTTCCTTTTATTCTCTTGCCTAGCTGTCTACCCCATTTTGAAAGACTACTTAGAGTAATGTTATTGTCTTTTTGTAAAGTACTTAATAAGGCTTTGGAATGCCAGAAGATTACAACATAAGTCAGGTTTAATGATTGTAGCTGAAATTTCACATGTTCTTTATTAGGAGCTAGGGTTATGTGGTGGTCACTGGTCCCCTACATCCACATTTCCCATTCCCCCATTTTGGTGCAACTAGACCTTCCTTCTCTAGAAACAAAAAGAAAAATAAATAAATCAGGTCCACTTTTGCTGAACATTTGACTATGTAATATTGTGATTCCATGCGAAATTCATTATTTGGTGTTGTGTGATCCTGTTCAGCATCTCTGTAGAGATGATCATTATATAAGAACTTTCTTTACATGCCATTGGTCCAACATTTCTTTTTGTTGGAATATTTTTCTTATTCCATTTGATTGCAGAATACAGTACAATATGTGGTGGTCTTCTTGCTGTTGAATTTTTAGGAGATAAATTTTTGAATGTTATATTTTCTCTTAAATTTAAATTTCTGACTTTTGAATTGTCACATCACAGGTGATCAAAGCTTTGAGAACTCATCCTGGCCTGCGGAGGCTTGTGTAAGTTGTTCTTAACTATTCTATTCTCTTAAAAAGTAATTTCTATTTTTCTATGCAATCTATCTAATTGTGCACCATCAAATGCAGTTACATATCCTGCAATCCTGAAACTTTGGTGGCAAATGCTATTGAGCTTTGTACGCCATCCCCCTTAAAAATTGAGAAAGGAAATAAAGACAACAGAGGATGGAGAAACATGAGCAGTGCTGGTTTAGCACGGCACAGGGCCAAATCTATGCCCATCTCAGAGGCATTCCATCCTGTAAAGGCTATGGCTGTTGATCTTTTTCCACATACTCCACACTGTGAATTGGTTATGCTTCTTGAGAGGTAGGTCATAGGTGGACCAGACACCAAAGTCTGGGTTAGGTTTATTTTATGTGCTAGGCTCCCAAATTTCATTTGTCCAACATTTTTTGGCAGTTGTAGCATTATTTCCTTTTTGATGCATGTATCATGAAGCATTATCTGCGTCTTGTCTTTTTCCTGTGGATTTTTTTTTTTTTTAATTTCATTATGGTTCCTGGTGGTCAGAAATTATTCTATGGTCTTTAGAGCATCAGTGAATAATAATAGTCCAAGATCTCCAATTCTCTATCATTCATTTTTTACGCACACAAAGTTGGGTACGTGTGTTGTATTATCAGAAGCAATTCTTTCCTTACAAGAAAGACGCTGAAAATTATGTTTTAGGGTGTTGCTTGTAAGGAAACTCGTATTCAGTTATCCTTTTATATATATATATTTTTTAATCAAAAGTGCCTTTTCCTTGGATAAACCCAAAATTGCGGTAATGTTATAACTATTCGTGGCTTGCCCGACATAATACGTGGCTTTCTTTGGTGGCACTTGTTCATGGTCTGTGATAATTAAATGTGTAGACTTGGGAGAATGGGAGTAGAAAGTCTTACTATCTATTAATCGAATTGAAACGTAGGTAATTAATCCGTGCTGCCAAATTAAATTTATGGCACCTTATGATAGTAAAATTTGGGATGAGCATATATTCACCTAATAAATTTTGTGTTTTGGGAAAGAGTCATTACCGTACGCGATACTATTACTCAAGCGTGCCGTATTGGTTAGTTACAATACCAATTTTAATAGTAGCTGCATAAAGTTTGTGTTGGCCATGGGTAGGAGTTAGGAGGTAGGACTAAAGTTATTGACAATAATTACCTGCGCAATTGGTTTAACATTCCGTGTTGTTGTGAATTGTCATACCCTCTTAAAATTGGAGTTTATGGAACAAGCAATCAATAATCAGTGGTTTAAGTGGCATATCATATTCGATTTCATAGTGTCAAAACATGAATATTACGTATGTTGTTGGAGATGAGTCACCCCATGTACTTATTTAGCACAGCAGCAATTAGTGGGGAAACATCTATTTTTTTCTATTTAAAGTTGATAAAAAAAGAGAGGTTGACCCTACTGCCTCTGGCACACTAACTTGGACTTGTAGTTTACTGCGGGACCTCCTCAGAAGTGAAATCTGAAACGGGTCTTAGAACTGTTTGACAAATGGAGTTACAGTACAAGTAGAAAGTAGTGTTAATTGAGATGTTTCATTTCCACGTTGCATAACAGATGTGTAACTTAATTATTTCTGACTGCTAAATTCAGGTCGGCAAGATCTGTTTGTAGTGGTGTCACCATCAAACATCAAATTTGTCTGGGATCAAAGAATACAAATACTAACTCAATAATTATATAAGAGGGGAATTTATTAAAAAAATTAAAGGTTTTGGTGCGTTTCGGATTCATATTAGAATATTCTGAATCATGTTATCATTTAAGGTAATTTTAAGTATATATTTTAATTTTTTGTGTTAAAAGTTAATTTTGGATCTAAAATTAATTTTGAATTGATTCAACTTTAAGTAATATTTGTATTAGATGAGGCATAAATGTATCAGAAGGTTAATTGTAAATATATGATATAAATATATTTTTTTAGCAAAATATAGAATATAATATTACATTTGATAAAAAAATAATATAATATTACATCAACTATCTTACTTTCAGTCATTAAAATCTGTAAAGAAAAATAAAAATAAACACAATTTTAAAAAATATTAATTTTATACTTATTAATCACTATTTAAATATTTTTATTTTATAAAATTGTATTATTTTTATTTTATTTTTTATTTGTATATTTTATAAAATAATTTTAAATATAGACTAATTTTTATTTATTAATTTTAATATTATTAATATATATTTATGAATTTATGAATATTTCATTATTAATATATAATATAATTAGTGTACGTTAATAAATTAATAAATATAAATATAGAATAAAAAAATTATTTAGTAGTAATAAATATTTGTGTAATTTTGATTTCTTTTTTAGGTTACATATAATATATTTTTCATTTATATATTAAGTTAACACTTTAACCTAATGATAATGGTGGTGTAAGACTTTATAAAGTTTTCTCTAATTGTTTGCAAAAAAGACTAAAATTGCACAATCCCATATGGGAAACCAAAATGCAAGTAGACCTTAAAAATATATTCAAATTCCTATACTTTTTTTCCTATTTTATTAGAAGTATGCGCCTTCCTTTTTTTTTAGCGTTTCTTTTGACTGGTCTGAATTGGAATACAATTCCAAAGTCTTCCCTACTTTTAGGTTCATGGACATAGTGTTTTCCCCACTATAATTCTTTATGTTCCTTCAGTTAACTAATTGAGTAATATATTATTATATTTTACTTGAGTTTTACTACGCAGTGACCTAAAAGTATTAGTAAAGAAATTAATAAATAATTTTTCTTTATTAAAACCATACTAAAAATGTAATAGACATCATAGTAGTATTAATATCAGTTTTTAATAAAGAAAACTGTTTACTTTTATTCCTTAGATTTTACATTTTATTTACCTTCTAATATGTGCCACAGGTTTATTTTTCTATTAAGAATGACAATAAATATCAAAATTGGGGATATGTTTGATTCCATTCCCATTTTGACAGAAAAATTCACCATTGAGGTTAGATTTTTTTCAACTTAAAAAAATAGGATCGGATTTGGAAATGTCACTATCAGTCCGACTTTATCATGAGAGTAAAAGTATTATTTGTTCTTTATTAATTTTTTTAATCTTATATTACATAATTTTGCTTCCATCTCCATTAGTAGTGACTTTATGATTTGCTTATTGATAGCTGTTGTTAGTGCCATCATTTTTATCAAAGCATTACTGTATCAAATCATTATTATTAAAATTTTGTGAAATTTAGGATATTTTTGGTGCAATTTGTTTTTTTTTTTAAAAATTCATTCAAATCAAACATAAAATTAATGTATGGTTCATTTTGAATGTAACATTATTGAATCAAATTACCAACAAATTGTTGGTTTAGGTAAAATTGGTCTTGTATTTCCTTAAATAAAATCTTGAATTCAAATCTTGTAATGAAAAAAAATATAATTAAAAAAAAAATTCATTAAAATAATCAGTTAATTTCTTTGACAGAAATTAGTCATGAATAAATTAGTGAATATTTCATATGAATAATATTATTAAAAAAACAATTGAATTTTAAAGATCAGTCATTTCACTCTTTTTTTTTCACTCTTTGCACTAAAACGGACTTAAAGCAATAGAATAAGTAACCATACTTTGTTCTACCCTTTTCACCATTACGTGCTGATGAAAACCACCGTGTTTCTCATTGGAAAATCCCCATGTTTTGCACCTTAAAGAGAAAAGGTGATCAAAATCTCTTAGTCTCAAGTCCCATAAAACAAAAACACAAAGTTAATTCTCCCAAAGAGTCCAAGCAATAAGGTCCCGATTCCCTCTTTGCCTCTCCAAAAATACACACACCTCACTAGGTTCACGAATCTTGTCTCTCAAATAATCATCCCAAAACTAATTCAGTTAAAATCTTGCAAGTTGTATTAATGCACTGATAATAATCTAATAATAAATCACGTGCTTCGAGTTTACGCAGAAGAATCAAGTTCAAGGCATTTGGGAATGAATGAATGATCATAAAAGAGCACTTATGGCTCCATGATATCTCAACAATCATGGCTTTCCATTTCACTGTCATGAAAATGAATTGATTGGGTGGCTAATCTTTTGGCTGGCCCATATTTGCTTTTCATCCATAAATCTAAGTCACACGTCACATTAGGAGTAGGGATGGGTACAGGGAACCAAGAAATGTGACTTGCAGAACAAAACCCTTCTTTTTTTAAATTCACATAATTATAATTATATTAAGGTTTTAAGTTTGATTTCTTACGCCCACAGATATAGTGGTCTTTATCTGCGAGCTCGCAGACTGTCCATTTAATCTGTCTAATGTGTAAGTATTTGTAAACTTGTTATGTTCAAAATTTTGATATTTAATTTAAGTTTTTATTATTAATTTGTTATTTTTAAAATATTGGTATAATTTAGTGTGACAGATTTTAGCTTAAAAATAAAGTTAATTTTTTTCTTCTAATTATATATATATATATATATATATATATATATATTAAAAAAATTAAAATTACTTTTTGGACCCATGATCATTTATTTGCGGATCGGATATGAACCTTAAGAGAAAATTATTTATTTTATGAATCAAACTTATGTGGTCTATCTGAAATGTAGGTTTCATTGGACCTTAAATGAGTTAATCTGATCCATATTCCTACCATCAGGACACTGAAACTAGTTGTGCACTAATTATTACTATTACAAGAAAAATATTAGGAATAAGACTCTTTTGAACACATTCCTATTTATTGGTTAAAAATTATTAAAATGATAACATTTTATGCGTGTCACGTTATAAATTTATAATTAATATTTTTCTCTCTCATTTTATAATTTTCAATAAATTTTTAAGCGAGAAAATATATTTAAAAAGGTGTACTAGATAATTTGTTGGTAATACTTCTTATTACTACTGTTATAAACACGAACAAACAAACTGAATATTAGCATAGTACTATCAAGTTTTAAAAGTGGCTGGACTCGTGAACCTCAAATGTGACACATAAAATGTTATTCGTGTCTCTCTAGAATAATCATTGTGTTTGCTACAATTTTGAAAAGGTTACAGAAGGGAAAGAAAACAAAGGGAAGGGGAAGGGGTACTCTTGACTTGACGTTTGAATTCATTCTTTAATTTTCTCATATCAAGACCACAATCTGGTAAGCATAAGCATCTTGTGGTGGCAAAAGCAAAAGTGGAAGGTTTTGATCATAATTAAACTTAAAATAATCATGTGAGCTTTTTACCTTTCTACTCGAAATGCTTCTGTCAAGCCCCCTTGTTTTTATGCTTTAATTCAAACCTATATCTGGAAGCAATGCAAGGAAAGGAGAGAAAGGTAAAAAGGGTAATTCTCTATCTTTATATAATAATGCATGGAGATAACAAAACAAAGAAGAAACTCGATCTCATTTTTACCCTACACATATATATATATATATAAAATAAGAAGGTGATTCAGAAGCACTGAGATTAATATATCATTATCCAAATAAAACATGTTTTGGAGTACTATTCAGTAAGGCATCAATCAGTGACTCACTAGTGTCCATTTTTTATCACTGCCTTGCGTGGGCGAATTGACTATAGAAATCGATATACTTGAAGTTGATATAAGAATTTATTTACTAATAAAATAAAATAAAAATGGATGGAAAGTACGTACAACAACCTTTATTGATATGTAGTGGTACAGTAAAATGATGCCTAATCATACGGTTCCTAGTAAAAAGTTTTATGTTTAAGGTATTATCAAATAAATCCACTAACTATATGTGGGGTTGGATATTGGAGGACACTGCTTTTGCTTTCTTTTCTTAAAGATCTGAAGTTGATTTTCCTTTTCTTTTTTTCCCTGTTCCTTCAGATGGCAGAGTTGGCACCTTGATTCTTTTGATAATGCAATCAATTAAGGCAAGGACAAACTCAAAGCAAAGAAGCGGGGTATCTTCTTGAAGCTGATACATAGTAACATATGAACGTACAAGTGCCCTAGCTTAACGGTTATGCACATTCTTTGCTGGCTAGACAATGGCCACGTACGTTAATCATAATTATGTATCCCGTGAAAGCGGCTGCACACAAATTTTGTCCACCATCTCATCATTTTCTATTTCAATTTTTAGAGTTACGCATTGCAGTAATTTTAATCTAAATCACATGTATTTTTTTTTAAAAAATAATTATATTTGAGTGAAATAAAATAACATTTAATAATATTTTTTTTTAGTATTTAATATATGCATTACTCAAACTCGAGCCGTGTCTAAATTGAAATAATTTTACACTAATTAATAACATATTAAAGTAATAAAGTAATTTACACCATTAATTGGACTAATAAACAAATTAAACTCAATGTTTATATAACTTTTAAAATATAAAGTTACTATATAAAACTTAATAAATTTATCATATATAAAAGTGCTTACACTACTCTTTTTACTACTCTTTTTTTTTTCTCAAGATGAATAATATATATATATATATATATATATATATATATATATATATATATATATATATATATATATATATATATATATATATATATATATATATATATATATCACACGATAATTGCGTGAATTGAAAGTGATTTGGTGGATGGTCCTGAAAACAGGAACAAATATTTGCGTCACTTAGCTACCTTATGCAACACCACTAATCTCATCCATAAAAGTTCCTTTAAAAAGTAAGTATATCTTTTAGTGGGTACGGAGGAGATATAGTTTACTATAAATGATTTACTTATGTTATGTACACAGTGCACTAAACTAATTATAAACTGACACATTATTTTAATTAACAAAACCTATTTATACTGACACGCATATTTAAACATTATTTAATTTAAAATGACATGCGTTAACTTGTAAATAACATACAGATTATTAAAGTGAATTTTATCTTTTTAATAACATGTTATCCACATACATTATTAAAAAATCAAACTTCTATCAACATATGATTAATTAACTCACCCACCTTCAGCAAAGAAAAAACTTATTAATAAAAAATATTTTTTAAATTAAATTAAATTAAAATTAAATACGACATTTTTTTTTGTCTTAAAGTTAAATTCAGTTTAAATTTAAAAGATATTCAATGTCATTCATTATGGGAAGTTGAGAGTCAGAGGCAGAGCTAGGTGTGAATGTGGTTGGATGCTGCTGCATCTTTTCTTCCTATTCCTTTTCTTCTCCTAACTTTCTCTGCACTCCTTTATTATTTTTGGTTCCCCCCTTGTGGGGAATTGAGACTTGTTTTTGCAAATAAGTGGGCATATAAATAATAGTAATAATTTGAATAATTCTACATAAATTAATCTTATAGTAGTATATTTATATGATAAATAGGATCATTTTTGTTAATATAAACATTATCTGTACATTTTTAACGGTGGTAGTAAGAGTAAGTTATGAAGTGTAAGTGGCAGCAGATCATAGGAAAGGGTACCCCACTAAGTGTGTCATAAATGTAAAAGCTTGGTCTTTCTGCTTAATCATAGTCACTTCCTCTTATCTTTGTAACCAATAGTTACTATTTTAGTTGTCTCAGTCATCATTCATCTCTTGCATGCACCCAGCAATAAGTAAGTGGTATGGGCATAATTGGTGTCTCCAAGGACTGAAATTTATTTGCAAGTTGGCTTGCTCTTGGAATCTCAAATTCTGGGTTTCAAGTTTATTTGCTACAGCAAAATGACTAGTACAGAGGAAAAGCCTGTGACTGTGAGTGAGGAACATGATGCAAGTTCTTGCAGAAGAACAGTTTCTCTTCCAGTTCAAAAGGTGCCACTTTCTGTTATTCGTTTTGCATCTTCTTTAGCTTCAATCTTTTGGGGCAATAGGGTGTGGTTTTGTTTCAAGGAATAGTCACTTTTTTAAAATCTTGATTTTTGAATGTTTTTTATTTTAATTTTCTTTTTCCATTTTCTTCTCTTTCTAAATAATCTCATTTGTTTTAGTTTTGTTTGGATTATGATTCTTCAGACTGAGATTTCCAATTTTTTTCCTATAGTAGACATGTTCTCAACATTGGAACTAATCATTATGAATTGTCAAGTTCGCTTTTTTATATACTATTTTTGTTTTTCAATAATTTTGGTCTTTTTGGACTAATATATATCATATGCATATATTTTAAAATACTCGGAGCTTGATCTGTCTGAATTTTCACCAAATGCATCCGTGGGTTATGTTACTGTAGTAGTGTCTTGTTTCATTGTGTGAATTATATTCCTTTTAATTGGTAGCGTGTTTCTTCTGATTTCTGACGTGTGTGCATGAAAAATGCCTGCAACAAGCGTCTTTTGTTTTTATGTATTTGAACTTTTATTTATGCAGTTGAATATTTCATATTAGTCAGCATCCTAAGACCCAGAAAACCCAGTTGGTTAGAAAGTTGAATCTGCTGAGCAAAGCATCTATTTAGACTCCATAAATATATATCACTATATAATTTGCTAAAAATTTCCTATGCACTTTGTTTTGAATATGATTTCTTCTTATCTTTCATGGTACTGAATTTGACCTCAAGTGGGATTTATACAAAGCTAGAATAATAATACTTTAGAGGATTTCAAAATTCAAGCATTGTATAACTGTTTATCATTTGAATAGACATCCAATACATTACACTTTCCTACTTCCTGTTGCTAAACAGATGCAGTTTGAGTACTAGTTTATATTTTCTTCACAATAATAATGAAAAAAATTCAAGGGATGAATTCATTTAAATATGTATTTAACTTCTAATCTCTTTCATATGCATCTGCTATACTACTATTAATCTGAATTCTGAAATAAAGGATCTCTAGTTGATACCTGTCATTAATATTGGTGGTTCTGTCACTGTATATTTGATTCTTTTTATAGTTATTTGATAAATTTGCCACTATGTAAATCATTACTCTATGAGAACATGATTTTCGCCTTGTCTTTTCATTACAAAATTCCATGTTTCAAAACTACAGCATTTTTTTTACAAGTGGGGAGGTGAATTAATGGAGAGGCTGGAGGGAGAAAGAATCTGTTATCAATAAGGAAGATAAATTGAGTAGCCCTGTTTCAAATAATCTAATTCTGTTGTAGTTTGGTGGCTTTCAAGCTATGACTATGAAAAAGATTGAGTGACTTACTTTGATAGTTTTATTAGGTGTAATGTAGTTTATATGTATTTCAATGCTACAGCGCTTATTTTATCAATTCCATGTTTCATTTGTAGGTTGATGATCCAATGGCGATAACTGAAGAAACCACACATGTTCCTCCTCGGAAGCGACAGAATCTTCTTCTAGAAATACCCTCAAGAACAGAAGAGAGTTCTCAAGAATTTGTTGCAATCAAAATGCCACCGACACCCAGTTCCAATCCCACTCCTACTCCAAAGAGAGTGAATTTTCTTGTGAGTTCTCGCTCTGTTGATCCTCCAACATATCATTCTCCTGGACCTTCAACATCAAGAGGCAAATCATCCATAAGAAACCTGCTCCCAAAACTGAGTTTCAGGTATCGGACACCGGCAGATATTGAAAAACCAAATACTGCAGCTCCAGAAGTTTCCTCTACAGGCACTGGAGAAAAGCCTTCAATCTCAAGATCATTGTCTCTTACTAAGATATTTACTCCTAGGATTAAGAGAGCGTCGTCATTACCACTAGATGAAATTAGACAATCAAACAATGAATCTTCTCAAGGTGGAAGTGTTGGTGGTCCCTTAAATGTGAGATTTAGCAATGCTTTTAAATTCCCTTTTTCTAGAGTTGCATCATTTGCTGCTGAATCTTACATCATAAAATAAAAAATAAAAATAAAAACCTCTGTTTTAATTCATTTTGCAGAAAAGAGAAGCACAGCGGAAGATAGCTCGCTCTCTTTCAGTACCTGCCAATGACAAAGATAAAAGCCTAAGGAGGATGGATTCATTTTTCCGTGTTGTTCCTTCCACTCCTCAAGTAAAGGAAGGAAATGAATTGTTGGCCACACACACAACAAATGATACTGGTATGTCAACTCATGAAAAATGGTAGAATTTGATATGTCAACTTTGAATTTTCTGGATTGACATATTTATGATTTGCCAAACATTAGTAAAGTGTTGACAGGATATTTGAAGACTGCTTTCATTAAGGCAGATCAGAATACATGCTCACACAGTTGTGGATTGTTTTCTTTCTTTTTAACGTTTTTTCCAACTTTCTTTGGAGACATTGTGGTTAATTTCTTTTTTAATGGTTCTTATCCTGCATTCAGTTAGTAACTTGCCTTAAATACTTCCATGGTGCAGAAAATGAAGATGCTAATGGTGAAGATATAGCTGAAGAAGAGGCTGTTTGTAGAATCTGTCTGGTTGATTTGTGTGAAGGAGGCGAGACCTTCAAGTTGGAATGCAGCTGCAAAGGTGAACTTGCTCTGGCTCACCAAGAATGTGCTATTAAATGGTTTAGTATAAAGGGTAACAAGACCTGCGATGTGTGCAAAGAGGAAGTTCGAAACTTACCTGTCACTCTATTACGGATCCAAAGTATTCGAAATCGGAATAATGGTGGTAATAGGACTCAGCTGGAAGATGTAAATGGATACAGGCATGTGCATTCACTTTTTTATGGAGAAAGATCTTTACTGGTTTCTAATGAATGAATTATGACAATATGCTTCAATTAGGAACTAAATGGATATCATAGAATCTTGATAGACCTTGATAGAAACCTGGTATTTTTTTTGGAAAATATGGGGAGGAACTCCCAAATCTACAGAACAGAAACACACACACTGCACATCTTTGAGGGTTTTGCACCTCCGAATGCCCAAAGGCCTAGTTTCCTGTCAAATGACAAGATTCCTCCCTATCTTTGCCCTTCCTATTATTTATAACATACTATCTCTTGATCTTTAACTAACTATGCCAGCGAACTAACTATTGGGGTTGTCTAACAGATTCGTACTTAAAAAAATCTCGAATCATCATCCTGCCACTCATTCGCTATTTGACTATAATTTGTATTACTTGTTGCCACTGCTTTCATGTATACAATACTGGTTAATACACTATTTAAAATATGGACCTGTTAGTTTACTGTCATGCCTTGAAATTGAAGCAATGGACTCACATGCTATCTCAAAATTCAGACATTGTTTGTGATACAGACCATATATGATAGTTATTATTTTTTTAAGTTAATATTTTCTTGGAGTTCTGCAGCAACTACAAGTGTGTATTGTTACTATATAGTGGAATAAAGTGTTCTCGTTATATCTTTTTTCATGACTTCTTGTACTGTGGGTTGTTACTATAACTCATTCTTTTAATTTGTCTGCTCAATTTAATAGGGTTTGGCAGGAAGTCCCAGTGCTTGTCATTGTCAGCATGCTTGCCTATTTCTGTTTTCTTGAGCAGCTATTGGTAAGAACAATAGTTCTCTCAAATCTGTTGAACTTACAATTTTGTATAGACTCAGTAATTCAACTCTCTGCAGGTTGGAAAAATGGGAACTGGTGCAATTGCCATATCTCTTCCATTTTCCTGTGTATTGGGTCTACTCTCCTCCATGACATCATCAACAATGGGTAGGTTTGCAAACATTGATAAATATTGTCTATATACTTCTCTGGAGAACTCATCTTCCTTTACAGGGAGTGTTTACTGTCACTCCGGTGCATCTATTGCCACTCATTTAAATAATTTTTATCTTACATATCCTTCTCTGTTAATGAAACTAATAGTTTATAAATTTTATAAAATTTAACTGATAAGAGTGGCAGTAGAAACATTGGAGTGAGTAACACTTGAAACCTCCTCCTTTATAGAAACGCCCCTAACAAATTGTTTTAAACTTTGGTGTCCAGTGAAGAGCAGGTTCATCTGGATATATGCATCTGTTCAGTTTGCTCTAGTGGTTCTCTTTGCGCACATATTTTACTCCGTGGTAATGATTTTTTGTGTAAACTAAATTCTTGTTACCTGTATTTTTCACTTGAAACCAAGTTTGATAATATTTTATGAGAAATAAACTATCAAATGAATAGAGTGCTAGGATTTTATAACTAAAAAATAAAAAATGATTGTATCAGATATGGTACAGATGAAATTTTACCCCCTCAAAATTTCACAGTAACAACATTTTCTTGGGAGATGTAATGGAACAATATATATCCAATCCGAGTCTAGCTAAATTCTCGTTTATGTATATCGTGATTCCAAAGCCCAGTCACCACATTCTGCTTGTGTAGCATGCTTGGTTTTTTATGGATGCTTGACAAATATGTTTGAGACCACTACATGTAGAAGGCCAAGCATTCTGACTGCTCTTAATGTCTTTTGTCTCCTCCAGGTTCATGTGCAAGCAGTTCTGTCAATCCTTCTGGCCACATTTGCTGGCTTTGGTGTGGTGATGAGTGGGAGTTCTATTCTTGTGGAGTATTTTAGATGGAGGAGAAGAGTGCAGGCTCTATCAGAGCAGCGACATGGCCCGCAACTGATGCCACAAGCAGGACAAAATCCTCGAACATCAAACGTGCAGCGTCCAGGTCCAGGTTCAGGTTCAGGTTTGGCTCCTTCCAACCACAGTCAACCTGTGGTGCAAAATCAACAGAACTCAAATCAGAGCTGAATTGATGTGTTTGTGGCTTCTCTTAACACTAGGGGTTGCAGCTGATTGATTTTCATTCTAGATTTGGAAGTACTTATTGTGTATAGGGAATTAAACTTTATTTATTATTACATCTTCACTAGACTTCTTTGTACAGCTTGTGGTAGCAGTAGAGTGACTTAGAATATAGCTTCTCATGCTATGGAATATCTGTTTGTTTATCTGTACTGGGAATTTCAATTTTCAACTCATCAAAACCAGAAGGCATCTTGCCTTCATTTTTGTAGGCTTGGGTGAGGTAATGATTTTGTTTTTGATCATGAGAGTGATGAAGAAGTTTTGTTTTTTAGTTTGTCTTGGAGGTTTGATCATTTGATGGGGCAATACCAAATGTAATGATGTAGTGAACTAAATGAAGCTTTATTCCCTTCCACTCTAGGACTAGAGCAGATTTTCCACTTCTACATTGCCCCATGCTTTTCGGAAGAAACACTTGATCTATACCATACTACACGTAAATATAAAGCTACCACTGCAAATACCAACAACTCCCCAAGTAATATTGAATTTAGTTTCTTTAACCAAAGTTTCAGATTCGAACCTTCTTAATGAAAAAAATGTAGCTGGAAAAAGTGAATCTCAATAAAGGTGATTAGTTAGATTTTCAGGCGTAGTCATCGGCAAAATGAATACTTCATGTTAATAAAAAAAAAATCTACCACTTTAAATTTTAGCAAATTTCATGTTATGCAAAATTAACACATTCTACGGGAGGAAATTTATGAAAAAATATATCTTTCTTAGGAAGGTGGAAATCACTCATCTTTATCCAATTTAGTACTGATTGAGTTGCTGTCTATAATGATATGTATATATGACAAGATCATTGTCAAGCTTTTTGTGACACGTAGTGTTTGCCATGTTCTTTTTTGACTAAGAGTGTTTGCAATAATCTGTCACCAAGATAAAAGAAGCTTTCTTTATTCGATTCAAGGTGACACTGAATTGTATCGTCTACTTTATCTATTAACCTTTTTCGTTCTAGGATGAATTGTTAGGATAAGAGAAGCTTGGGCTTAGTTCTCTTGTATATATGTGCTTACTTGTACCAAGTAACTGGCCTATCTTTGTAATGTCTATATAAGGCACTTTGCCTAACATGAATAAGATGAGGAAACACCCTTACACTAACAATTGGTATCAGGAGTCCGCAGAGGGTCCTGAGTGCTAACAACCGCAGTTTGTTACACGCGTGTGATTGTAACCGTTTTCTGTTATCGTCTTCCTGGTTCTTTCGTTTTCTGTTTCGTTTCTTTCTGCAAATCCATGGCGGAATCATCCTTTCTGCAACCCTCTATTCCCAAATTTGATGGTCATTATGATCATTGGTCCATGTTGATGGAAAATCTCCTTCGTTCTAAGGAGTATTGGAGCATTATTGAAGATGGAATCGTGGTAGCTCCTGCCAATTCCACTGCCGAACAAAGCAAAGCAGCTGATGATAGCAAACTCAAAGATCTTAAAGCCAAGAACTATCTTTTCCAAGCCATTGATCGCACAATCTTGGAGACTATCTTGAACAAAGAAACTGCTCGTGATATTTGGACTTCAATGCGCCAGAAATTTCAAGGCTCCACCAAGGTAAAACGTGCTCAACTTCAAGCTTTGAGAAGAGAATTTGAAATTCTTTCTATGAAAGATAATGAGACTGTTAATGAGTATTTTTCAAGAACTTTAGCAATTGCAAATAAGATGACTGCGCATGGTGAATCAATGGGTCAAACTAAGGTGGTAGAGAAGGTTCTTAGGTCCATGACATCAAAATTCAATTATGTTGTATGTTCAATTGAAGAGTCTAATGATGTCACTGCTCTCACCATCGATGAATTGCAAAGTAGCCTCTTAGTGCATGAACAAAGAATGCAGTATACTCTTGAGAAAGATGAAGAACAGGCCTTGAAAGTCTCTTCTGCAGGAAGGGGTGGTAATCGAGGAAGAGGGAGGAATGGTGGTAGAGGAAGGGGTAGGGGAAGACAGAGTAAAGAACTTGTTGAATGCTATAGATGTCACAAGCTTGGGCATTATCAAAATGAATGTCCAACTTGGGAAGAAGGAGCCAATTATGCTGAATTCAATGAGAAAGAAGAGGTGTTGCTTATGGCACAAGAAAGCTCGAAAGAAGAGGTGTATGATGAGTCAAATGTGGAAATGTGGTTTCTTGACTCTGGGTGCAGTAACCATATGGTTGGAAGAAAAGATTGGTTATTCAATTTTGATGATAGTTTCAGAGATTTTGTAAAATTGGGTGATAACTCCAAGATGCCTGTCATGGGAAAGGGAAATCTGAAGCTGTATATTGGTGGATTAGTTCAGGTGGTAACTGAGGTTTACTACCTTCCAGGATTGATGAACAACTTGCTCAGCATTGGTCAGCTTCAGCAAAAGAATCTCACCATTGTCTTCTCCAATGATTTGTGCAAAGTCTATCATGAGAATAGAGGCTTAATAATGTCAACTCAAATGTCTGTCAACAGAATGTACATCATACATGCATCTGTCCTAACTCCCATGTGCATGAAAGTCGCAAATATGAGTCAATCTCAATTGTGGCATCATAGATATGGACACTTGAATTACAAAGGATTGCGTGTACTGGCTAAAAAGGAGATGGTCAAGGGGTTGCCTGAAATAGAAGAAACAGAAGAAATATGTGAAGATTGCATCATTGGCAAACAGCACAGAGATTCTATACCAAAAACTGCGAATTGGAGGGCAAATGAGAAGCTACAACTGGTTCATTCTGACATTTGTGGACCAATCAACCCTACATCAAATGGAGGCAGCAGGTATTTCATGACATTAACTGATGACTTTAGTAGAAAAACTTGGACTTATGTGTTAACAGAAAAAGCAAATGCTCTAGCTATTTTCAAACAATTCAAGGCTGTTGCTGAAAAAGAGACCAACTGTCAAATTAAGTGTTTAAGAACTGATAGAGGTGGTGAGTTCACTTCAACTGCATTTAATGATTTCTACAGTAAAAATGGGATCAAGAGACAGTTGACTGCAGCATATACTCCACAGCAGAATGGAGTATCTGAGAGGAAAAACAGAACAATTATGAACATGGTTAGGAGCATGCTTGCAGGGATGAAAGTTCATAAGAGGTTCTGGCCAGAAGCAGTGTTATGGGCTACATATGTATTAAACAGAAGTCCAACAATGTCTGTCAAAGATATCACTCCTGAAGAGGCATGGAGCAATGTGAAGCCTTCTGTTCATCATTTCAAAGTGTTTGGATGTTTAGCTTATGCTCATGTTACTGATACTCAAAGAAAGAAATTAGATTCCAAGAGTATCAAGTGTGTGAACTTGGGAATCAGTGAGGAGTCAAAGGCCTACAAGCTCTATGATCCTGTTGCTAAGAAGATCATAGTGAGCAGGGATGTAATATTTGATGAAACAAAGGGTTGGGAATGGGATGGCAAATCTCAAAAATTGCAAAGTATTGATGTAGAAGAGAGTGTAGATCCATCTGTAGCAGAAGATGTAAATGCACATGGTGACTCAAGTGATAATGAATCTCCACTGCAGCATGCTAGTGAAACTGAAAGTGAAGAGCATGATGCTGAACCAGTAGTTACTCCTAGAAGCAGAAGACCACCAGCTTGGGTCAGAGATTTTGTGACAGACATTGAAAATGTAGAAGATGCAGAATTGCATAACCTTGCTGTGTTTAGCAGTAATCATGATCCAACCACCTATGAAGAAGCTGCTAAGTTTGAAATATGGAGAAAAGCTATGGATCAAGAGATTGAATCCATAGAAAGAAATGATACCTGGGAATTGACTGATCTACCAAAGGGAAGCAAGAAAATAGGGGTGAAATGGATCTATAAAACCAAATACAATGAAGATGGTAAGGTAGAGAAGTATAAAGCCAGATTAGTTGCAAAGGGGTATAGTCAACAACATGGAATTGATTATAATGAGGTTTTTGCACCAGTTGCTAGATGGGATACAATCAGAACTATACTTGCTTTGGCTGCAAGCAATGGCTGGAATGTGTATCAACTTGATGTGAAAAGTGCTTTTCTACATGGTTTTGTTAGTTGGAGGGAGGTGTATGTAGAACAACCTCTTGGCTATCAAAAGCAAGGAAAGAACAGTGTGTATAAGCTGAAGAAGGCTTTGTATGGTTTGAAACAAGCTCCTAGAGCTTGGTATAGCAAGATTGAGTCATATTTTGTGCAGGAAGGATTCACAAAATGCCCCTATGAACACACACTGTTTGTTAAGCAAGACAATAAAGGGAAGGTTCTGATTATAAGTCTGTATGTGGATGACTTAATATACACTGGGAATGATGAGGGAATGTTCTGTGAATTCAGAAAATCTATGAGGAGCAACTTTGCAATGAATGATCTGGGAAGGATGAGATATTTCTTGGGAGTAGAAGTCAAGCAAGTGGATGATGGCATTCTAATCTGTCAACACAAATATGCTCAAGACATATTGGCAAGATTTGGCATGGAGAATTGTAATGCAGTGTGCAATCCTATGGTACCAGGCAACAAGTTAACCAAAGATGAAGGAGGAAAATCAGTAGATGCTACTAAATACAGACAAATGATTGGAAGCCCCATGTATCTTTTGGCCACAAGACCTGATCTTACTTTTTCTGTTTGTCTCATTGCAAGATACATGGATAGACCCACTGAACTTCACTTAGCTGCAGCGAAAAGAGTTTTGAGGTATTTGAAGGGCACTATGGAGTTTGGAGTGTGGTACAAGAAACAGAATGGAAGAGTAAATTTGCAAGGGTGGACTGACTCGGATTATGCAGGTGATTTAGATGACAGAAAATCCACTTCTGGATATGTTTTCACCTTTGGATCTGGACCAATCTCTTGGTCATCTAAGAAGCAGGCCATTGTGACCTTATCCACCACTGAGGCAAAATTTGTAGCAGCAGCATCGTGTGCTTGTCAAGCTGTTTGGCTCAAAAGAATCCTTGATCAACTTGGCAAACCTCAAGACAGTGGAGTTGTGATCTGGTGTGATAATAGTTCTTCAGTCAAGTTGTCTAAAAACCCAGTCATGCATGGGAGATGCAAGCATATCGATGTAAGGTTTCACTTCTTAAGAGATCTTGCAAAAGAAGGAGTTGTAAAACTGAAGCATTGCAGCACTCAAGAGCAACTGGCTGACATAATGACCAAAGCCTTGAAACTTGACAGTTTTTGCAAACTAAGGGAGGAGTTGAGCATGTGTGATGTTAAAGATGTATAGCTTGTTTTTTGTTGTTTTGATTGTTTGTTACACTGAATTCCTTTGTATGTTTGTAAAATTCAGTGTAAGGGAGGATTTGTTAGGATAAGAGAAGCTTGGGCTTAGTTCTCTTGTATATATGTGCTTACTTGTACCAAGTAACTGGCCTATCTTTGTAATGTCTATATAAGGCACTTTGCCTAACATGAATAAGATGAGGAAACACCCTTACACTAACATGAATAAGAAATCGTGGAACAGAAAAATAGAATCTGATAACATTAAAGATACCCCTCCTTCCTTCCCTTTCTCTTCCTCCCTCACATTTGGCTTTCCATAATATCAAATTAAGGACCCAATAAAACCAAGACAAAGTATACTGACTCATGATCGATCCAACTATTATATGTGTACATCATACATTTGTTCAATTAAAACAAACTATAAAAGAGCTCATCCCAATATCTCAAGCATGCATGCTTGAATATTAAGCTCAGTCCCTAATCATCAATGATCATGGGAATTGGACCATCCAAGTCCATGGGCCACTTTTTCCGGGGACAACAACACTTCCACTGGGGGACAACAAAACCACTTCCACTTGGGGTGACTTTATTGTGGAGGATCATATGCAAATATCCATCATCACTCAAACTTAAATCACAGTGGTTATACTTAAAATTATATAATTCTAAATGTCACTTTTTTTTGGCATTTAAGTGAGTTGAATCTTAATGGCTCATCAAGAAAGAATATGATAGACCTCAAAACTTAAAGAGCACTTATAATACTTATAAATTATCCATTAATAAGGTTCTTCGACAATGAGAATCAAACTCATGTTTTTTTTCAAATATAAGTTTATTTATTATCAACTGGACCAACCTTTTTATTTTCTAATGTTTCTTCATTTTTATACATCAAGTTTTAAAAGTTTCATTTTGATCCTTTATATTTTTTCATTTTTCATTTTTATTATTTTTTTTGTTTTCCGTTAAAAATATTAGTACTTTGTCAATGTTGTAAATTATGATAGAGCACCTATAAGTAAAATAATTAATTTAAAAGAGTGACGATTAAAATAATTAATTATTTCAAAATTTAAAACATTGACGAAACACTGACACTTTTAATGAAAAATGAAGAAAATGATCAAAATAAAACTTTCTAGAATATAAAAGACAAAAAAAAAACTTTTAAAACTTAATGTATCAAAACGAAACTTTAAAAAACATAAATGACCAAAATAAAAATTTTAAAACTTACTATAATCAAATGTAAAAATACTAAAAATATAATAGAACAAAAATGATATTTAGTCATGACTTTACAATAACTCATTCAAAAATCATAATGACAAGGTCAAGAATTTAGATGAATCCCTATTTTTTTTATCATAGACTTTAGAATGATTAATACATCTTATTCAATCAATTGATTTAAACATTCTTAATAAAAAAAAATAGTTCATTGGACATGACCTTTTAAATTAGAAAAAAAATAGTTATAATTTTGGTAAAATATTTTATCTTAAAAATACAAAGAAAATACTAATTGTATTGAGGTTATTTCGCCTACTCTGATTTGGTCAAGAAAATACAAAGAATATACAAAGAAAATACTAAAATATTTTATCTTAAAAATACAAAGAAAATACTAATTGGTTTCTTTCTCCGTGAACTCCTCGTCCTCTAAGACACTCTGATAGGATCCTCTTAGCCCAAATACGGCTGGACATTATCCTGACTTGTTTCCTGATCCCCTTGGTAGGCTAATTAAATTAAAAATAATATTGTTAATAATCTCTAATATAAAATCTATATAGGCATTCTTGGATCGTATGATATTTTATCGTAAGCCAATTTTAAAAGGAATTGGGTTCAAATCCAGTATAACATTCAACATTCAAAAAAATATAGAATCTATTTATTTTATATTTAATGTTTCTACTATTAAATAGAAGGATTTGTGTCGCTAATAAATTCAATACTAAAAAAATATAAAATCCATTTATTTATGGTATTAAATAAAATTATAGAAGGATTCGTGTCGCTAATAAAGTGCCCATTGCACAAGGTCATTAAATTTGCTCAAAAAACAGCAAACTAATGGTATTTTAACTCAAAACATAGAATTGTTGAAGGAACAAAACGTGTGTGTCTGTCTTACAAGGTTTAGTAGTGACTATGGAGCAGAGCATTGGTGGACAATCTAGCATACAATGCATATTTCTACGCAAGGACTGCTTCTCCTCAAAGCTCGCGTCTCTTCCAACTTCTCCTTCCGAGATGCCCTTTGGTCACAACCGTTGTCAGTCTCTTCTCTCTGTCTTGTTTTTTCAAAACTTTAATCAAACACTTAGTGGGTCAACTAACTAACCAAAAATTTGAACCTTCAACATTATTTTTTTTCAACTTCTTGTATGCCCACTTGAGTTTCATGGTCAATAATGCCTTTTTTGATGGCGCTTAGCGTAAAAAATGTTAACTTCACCTTCTGTGGTCAACTCCAAACCAAATTGAGTTCTACCTCTACATATGACACTTGTTGCTTCAGGGTTTCGCAGGTTGTCGGTTTTTCCACGTTTGCAACTATGTCAAGGGCTGAGAAAGGGTTTCTCCAAAAACATGGCTTGCAGTGTCAGTGTGGATAATTGTGATACGGTTCATCCAGCAACAGATGCTTATGCTGGAGAGGCAGTTGAAGCTTTGAAAGCTGGGAAAGTCATTGCAGTACCAACTGATACACTCTATGGATTTGCTTGTGATGCTTGGTATGCTGCTATTTCAATCTCCGCTTTAAACCTAATATTTCCCGACAAATAATGCGTGTAATTTAAAAAAAAAAACAGTAAAATTTTATCTTCAAAGACTGTGTTTATTGCATTCTTCAATTAAAGGAATCAGATAAATAATTGCTTTATGATATATCCATATCATACAGGTTTTGATAAAATATCAATTTTTCTGCATAGACATCAGATATGAGACAAGTTAGCTCCACATAGCAATAAGTTGTATTTTAATCAAATATGTTTAAAATTTTATTTTCACTCCAGTCTCCACATATTTAGACCTACGTTGTGTCTCTCAATTCAATTGCATTCTGAATGACTGATGATTACCTGTTACCTTCCTTGTGGCATGTTGGCAGCTCAATGGAAGCAGTTAACAGAATTTATGAGATTAAAGGCCGTAGACATACAAGCCCAGTGGCTATTTGTGTCGGTGACGTATCAGATATAGCCCGTTTTGCTGTCACTGACCATTTACCTCATGGTCTGCTTGATTCCCTCCTACCTGGGCCTGTTACAGTTGTTCTAAAACGAGGTTAGTAACTAGCAAGTCATATGTGAGTGTGTATGAGTATCATGAAATATGAAATTTGTGCAATGTATGTTTAAATCAATCAGTTGGCAGAAGTTGTTTGATGCAACAATGTAGTCCTATTTCTTCAACCCCCTTGTCAACATATCTTCTGTGAACCTCAGATTTTGTTTTAAAGAACTAAAGATCCTATAAATTGTCTGATTACAGGGGATTCAAGTATTCTTGAACGATCTTTGAACCCAGGATTTGATAGTATAGGAGTTAGAGTGCCTGATTGCAATTTCATCAGGATCATTGCCCGTGGTTCAGGAACTGCCCTAGCCCTTACCAGTGCAAACCTAAGTGGCCAGCCAAGTAGTCTTTCCATCAAAGATTTTGAGAACCTCTGGGAACACTGTGCTTTTGTTTATGATGGTGGTTTGATTCCATCAAGTCGTGCAGGTTCAACAATTGTGGACCTCACCACACCACACAAATACAGAATACTTAGACCTGGAAGGTAGCCAATCTAAACTCTTTCACACTGCATTGTTTAAAACATGGACTGTGCTATGTCTGATCCAGATGCCAAAAATTATTTCTGTTATAATTTATATAAACTTTTTCAATCTTATATAGGATGGAAATGGTGGAACTTTTCTGTTCTACTAAATCCCCATGTAAAAATGAAGGACACTAAATTCATCTCCAGTTGAGAGAACATACATTTCCTCTCCTCTGGTTAATAATGTGGTCTTCTGTCCAAAATACGTATGAAAAACAGCCATCATTCCTGTCTGAAACCTTTCATTAAGTAATCTCATAACTGACAGATTTTATGAGCAGTATGATAGAATATCTATCAACTGAGTTTACATGTTTTGAACAAACCTGATCTTAATCTCTGGTTACTATGTTCATTTGATGCTTTATAAGTATGAATTTTATGTCAAATTAGAGTTTATATTGATTGTTTTCTTGTTAACCGATCATTTACAGTGCAAAGGAAGAGACAGTTGCCATCTTGGAGAAGCATTCTTTCGTTGAGGCAGAGACCACGTAACATAAGTTGTGATTCATTTGCAGTGTCACGTTCTAGCTAGGCCTAATGTTTCACTTGCAAAAAAAAAAACGCGTTATAAATGTATGGTCATTGTGCTTCAACTAAGTTATTCTATTCTATTTCCATTAATAGCATAGCAATACATTCATATAAAACTTCTATCTGGAGCACGTGCTATGGAATTGTTGAGAAACTAGTAAAATCCAATTCTATGAATCATTTGATGTATGGATAGCATTATTGTTATAATGAAAAACCAATCATTACTGCAGGGAATATTTGAAATTTCTGGTGAGTCTGGCAGCTTGTATTATTTTAGCTACACCAGTCACGTGATTTATAAGCTTATTGTATTATGTAACAATGATGTCAGGTTTTGAGAAACTAAGGTGTTAAAAGATAACAAGGAAAATGATAGAAAACAGGTAACTGAACAACTTGTGCGATTGTTCTGACAGTTGATACATTATCATCATGGTGGATTGTGACTTTGTGAGTTGTGGGATTCCTTCTATATTTAACATCTTTGAAACATAAAGCAGCCACTGGATGTGGATGTTGAATCGTGTTATCTCTGCATCACGAATTATGTTGCGTCCTTGTTGTATCGTTGCTTTTGGCATTGAATTTCAAGAGTATGATTATAAATGTCCAGTTCTTAATCTTCCCGGCAATTAAAGCAATGCTAGCATAAGTTTTTAAAAGATATATT